>NC_080163.1:175166526-175475926 GCF_950295315.1 Erinaceus europaeus
AAAAAGAAGAGAAAAGAAGGAAAGAGAAAAGGGGGAGAGGAATGGGTAGGGAGTGAGGCAGAGTCACTCAGGCAAAAATTGCAAATGATATTTGGGGTTGATTATGCTTCGCAACACTCTATAGACACAGTGCTGCTTTCAGGCCTTGGCCATGTGTCCCTGAGTTAGTTCTTTGAAACATTTCTCATCCTCTCTCCTTTGACCTCTTAATGTCCCCTTACATTTTTTATCCTTATATTGGGGGGTCAGTTTTAATTAACTACAGTGCAGTTTGTTGACACAGGGTGTCTGCAGAACACTCTCACCTCCACTCAGGTCCTCACCCAGGACCAAGCACAGGGCCCCAATACCCTTGCTCCAGCTCACTCCCTCTTAGTGTCTCCTTTCTAACAGGTCCTGAGACTCTGCTACTTTCTTGTCCCCTGACACTGAAGTGACAGATCCTGGGCCTTGTCCTTTAAGCTGCCCTCAATTACCACCATTCCTGAGTGACCACAACTCTCACAGGAGCTGTGTCTAGCTCAAGACTCCTGAATTGGGCTGCTGAGCCCTTCTGGGGAACTAGACTCCTCTGTAATGCTCTGTGAGGGCTGACATCAGCATGAGCTCCTGTGTCCCACCAGCCAGTGACAAACTGCCCTGTGGGTCTGCTGTGTTGCAGCTCTTCTATGGAGGAGGGCAGTCTGGAAGAGAACATCCTAGTGTTGCCTTATGGCCATATCCAGTTCATGGGCACTGGAAAATTCCAGAAGGGTCGGAGGTGGCAGAAAAGGCAATTGATCTTATATTCCAACGTGCTGCTCATCTCCAACACAAAGTATGTACCTGCCCCCTCGGGAGTTGGTGTAATGCACCGAAGTCAAAGACTCTGGGGTGGAGGAGCAGGGGGGAGTACAGGTCCTAGAAAAGGATGACAGAGGACCTAGTGGGGGTTGTATTGTTATGTGGAAAACTCTAAGGGTAAACTGAGAAATGTTATGCATGTACAAATTATTGTAGTTACTGTCTACTGTAAAACATTAATCCCCCAATAAAAAATAAAGAAACACACCCACCATCTCCTCAGGAGAAACCCAGCTGCTCCCAGATTGCAGGGATGCAAACTAACAGCGCTGTGCTCTATTTCCTCTCCAGGTACAAGAGTCACTTCAGAATCAAGTACTTGGTGCCCCTGATGGACATGTGGGTGGAACCCAACATGAGGAAAGCTGCTAGAGCCCGCACATCGCTGGTCTTCGGCTGGGCTGACTGCAGCTTCGTGGTCTCTTTTCAGTAAGACTGCAGCCAGGCCATGCCTGTCTCTTTATGACTCTCGGGGAGCACAGCTCCATCTGGGACGGTCTCTTAGCCACACGTGCTCTGACCCCCACAAGGACAGCTGTGTGCTCTCCACTGTCCCAAAATGGCTCAGATTCAGGCAAACACATGTAGCTGCTAAGCCCTTTTCAGGTGGTGACCAAGGGCTTGAACCCGGGTCCTTGTGCATGGTAGCATGTGCAGTTAACCACCAGCACCACCATGGGGACCTAATTCCAATTAATCCTCCATTTAGATTTCCTTGCCAACCCAGCAAACTTTCAAAGAACAGGGCCCCTCACCACCCAGTGACCAGGACGGGCCTCTTGTATCACACAGTCCCACCAATAACAATCAATGATGGTGTTTACACTGGCCTGCACTCACAATATGTTTATGTGAATTGTGTGCATTTTTAATTTTTTTCTCCCCTTCTCTTGGATTTCAGATCAGTTGAGAAGATGGAGCAATGGTACAACAAGCTTTCTGAGTATGTCCTTATTTCATGTATTTGAAATCTTCAAGTTCTCAGAATGCAGAGTCCTAGCAGTCAATGCCCATCCCTACTGTCCCCCTTCTCTTCATGCTGTGATGGGAGCTAACATCACCCTGCACCATGTATTAAACGGCCCTGACATAAGGGCAGGTTTCTCTATGGGCCGAATCTCAAAGCAAATGTACCTGCCAGAGCTACAGCCCTGGGTCTGGCCTGGACTCCAGGCAGGCCTAGAGGATGGGATGTTCAGCCCTGGTCTCAAAGACCTGACACCCTAGACATGTTTTCTGGGATCTGTCTCATTCTCCAGAAATATATTTGCATACTGTTTCTCTCATTACATCTTGCACATATCTTCCAAAACTTGGTATCTTGAAAAAGCATTGAAAAATGTTGAAATGATTAGCCAAAACACAAGTTCATTTGATAACAGTCTAACAGCTCATTTCTCCTTCTCTCTTTTGGGTCACTGTGGAATCCATTAGCAAAATTTATACCGCCATTCTCGAATACCTGGATACCAACCAAGAGGAGGCAGAACACACCTGTGTGAGTGTTTCTAAGAATAGAACTCACATCCCAAGTTCCTGCTTCACACAGAAAGTGGTCTAGAGATGAGAGAAGAATTCAGCACATACCACCCAGAAAGATGTGTTTTCCTATTTACACACAGGTCTCTATGGCCACCAAAAAGGGAGCTGAGACAGGATGCAACCCTCTCTTGCATATACAGAGTGGTTAGCATTGCTCCCTGTGGATTATCTCCTCCTGGAATGGGTGACTCTACTAATTAAAGAACAAATAACAACCTCACTTTTCTTTATGCTATTGGACCAAAAGCAAGCTAGGAGGGACCAGGCAGTGATGTACCTGGTAGAGTGCACGTTACCGTGCAAAAGGACCTGGGATCAAGTCCCTGAGACCTACTTGCGGCAGGGGAGCTTCATGAGTGGTGAGGCAGTACTTCAGGTTTCTCTCTCTTTCTCTGTCCCTTTCTCCCCCCTCTGTTTCCCCTCTGTCAAAGAAAACGAAAAAAGAAGATAGTGACAGCCAGGAGCTGTGGAGTCATGATGCAGCCACCAAGCCCAGTGGCAAAAGAAAGTTCTTTGCGTATCATTTGGTTTCTGGAATTGCAGTACAATAGCTAAGACATTTACTATGGGGAACTAAGACATTCTCTTACCCACATTTTCAGTAGTGACTGAATAATGGTTAATAAGCTTATACAACTATAGGGGTAGAGTTCCATGCTCACCCCACTCCAAAGCACTGTGTCTCCCATAAGAGAGAACTCCATAGTTCTCACAAACCTTGAGATAGATTGGCACATCTATTTGGGGGGAGGGACTGGAGCTGATTATGCTTAATGAATTGAGAAGGTGAGAGCTACTAGGTGGTTTCACACATTTATGGAATATAAAGCAATGAGTCATGTGAACTTGAACGACGTAATTATGAGTATCTTCTCCAATTTGTAAATGTACTTCTTTCATTATGTTAGAATCTTTCAGTCATGTGACCTTGGATATCTTTTCTTTCCCATCTTAAATCTTTCCCCATTTAAAGAGACGGGACTACATCTTCTTCCCTTGGAGTTTTTTTTTATTGTTTTACTATTTTAATGATGGATAGATACAGAAAGAATTTGACAGGGGAGGTAGAGAAGGAAAGAGACAGACTCACCTACAGCACTGCTTAACTACTCATGAAGATATCCCCCTACAGGTGGGGCCAGGGCTAGAACATGAGTCCTTGTCCATGGTAATGTGTGCACTTAACTAGGTGTACTGCCTTACCTGGCCCTAAGGACGGTTTCTTTCTTTCTTTCTTTCTTTCTTTCTTTCTTTCTTTCTTTCTTTTTCCAGAGCACTGCTCTGCTCCGCTCTGGCTTCGGGTGGTCCTGGGGGTTGTACCTGGGATTTTGGAGCCTTGGGCATGACAGTTTCTTTGCATAACCATTATGCTAGGAGATCCCACTATGCTATTCTCATAAGATCCCACTTATTAGACCCATGGATGATGTCTGCAAGTCCCTTGGACACTGGGTGCTCTGTTTACAATTCTTTACTGCATTAGAATGGGATCATTTTTAATGACCTATCACAAACCAATTCCTCCTTAATTTCTCATCTTCATTAACAGCTTAGTATGTCAATAATAAGGCTTTCTGGCAGGGTAGTGGCACCGAATCCTGGATTCTTGCACTTGGTAAGGTGTGTGCCTAACCAGCTGCAACACCGCCTAGCCCTCTCTTTTATTTTTCTTCTTCTGCATAATTTGAACATCTGCATCATGTCAGGGTTGGCCTTCACTCTGTAGCATTGATGCCATTTTCCTGCTTCTTCATACATGAGGCAATGCTTCTCCTCTAGTGGGGGGGTATATTTTTTTAAATGCATTTGATCAGATAGTTGACATTTTAAATAACAAATTACTTACTCAACCAGGAGTTACCTATGTATGTAACCTGAGACTAGAGAGAAAGCAGGAAAAAAGTCAAATACCCTTGTCAACACACTTCTAAACATGCACTGAAAATCCAAGGATTCACTAAAATCTACAGTGGCGATTCTAAACCACAGTCACCCCCAAGGAGTCAAGTAGCTTTGATACTGGACAAAGGGTGCTCCCCCCGCTCTCTCTCTGTGGGGGAACAGAGCTGCTGGGAAATGTGTTCTTCCACTGCTCACTCCAAAGGCTTGTTGTGACCCTGACTTCTTTCTCTCCTAGGAGTCTGAGGAACCTGATCAGGGGTCTGTGAGTTCCAAGATGGAAGAAACCACAGAGCCACCTGCAGGTGAGTGTCAGGGCAATCTAAGAAGAGGCTGACTGGAGTGAGACATTAACTGCAAAGGCTCAGGGAAAATGGTTTCCAGCTTAGCTTCAATACCTTCTGACAGGGAAAAGTGCAGGCAATAGGCCTCCGTGCATTCTACCGACACTGACCAACTCACTGCTCTGTAACAGACTCTGATGATAGTCCTTCTCTACTTCTCTGTGGCAGACAGGGTTGCTCTGTAGAGCTCTTTCTCATGGGGAATTCATTGCATTCCAGGCACAGGAATGTATAAGAGCATCTTCCTCTTTACTTTGTCAACTCTTTTCTTGGGCACATGCTAGGGCAGGGTCTCCTGTCAAATTCATGGACACAGAGACACAGAGACACAGCCTTCTTTGCACAGAAGGTCCAGGAGAAGGCCCATGTGTCATCTTCTACAGTGAGGTGAGTCTCTTTATGGTCAGCCTGGACCTAGATTCAGATTTCTCTACATGTAGGTGGCAAACATCTGCATGAACATGAAGTGGGCCAAATGCCAGCCACTGAGGGGCTTCCACTAGAAGGAGATGATTCCCGCAGCCTTGCATGTGGAGACCAGCTGGGTGCCTGTATATGCTAGGTGCCAGGTCATATCTCCTTCTGAAACAAGCTCATGACATTGAAAATCAATCCAAAGGAGGGGGTGGGGGCAGGATTGGCAGGGACCCAGTAGCCCCACAGAAAACCATGCACATCTCCAAGGAAGACATAGCTCCATTGTCATGCTCTGGCTACATCCCGTGGTCACGATGGGCTCATCATGACCACTTCAGCCTGAACCTATGCTTGGATTTCTCTCCATATTAAGGTGAATATCACCATGAAAATGGAATGGATCCACTGCCAGTGACTCAGGACCAGTCTCAGGAACAGGAAATCTCTGGCTTGGCTTCCAGCCACCAGGAGTCCTTCCTTTTGGAGCAGCTATTTGAGGACACCCCAGGTTAGTTCCTCCTCAAGCCCAGACCCCAGGACAGGGCCAGCAGAGGAGAGGGAAATTGAACACTTTGCTGCCAGTGCCACCTCTGTAACCATTTGTCCCCTCCTGAAAACAAGCTCATGACACTGAAAACCAGCCTCACTGGAGAAATGGGATCAGAATATACACCAGAACTAATAGTGACCCAGCATGATAACTTCTACTTCCAAGTTTCTAGAAACCTCTTAAGTTCTCCAATAAAAAGCCATGGCCAGTTATATACACCTTCAAATTCAATCAAAAGTAGGGAGTCCAGGTCTCCTTTCTCAAATCCTCAAAGATTTTCCTGCTGATATGCAGGAATCATCTCCTACACTTATAACTGGGTTTGTTTTCTCCGACTGTCCCTCTACAAAGATTTCAGTTAGAAATGGAAGTTCAACCCCTTGATTCTCCATGTCCTTCATCCTCTCACTGCATGTGCTCTGCTCCCTATGGCCCCTCCTTTGTCCACTGCTAATCCCACTGCTATGTTCACAGGTCTCCAGACTGGGGGTGACTCTACTTTTACCTTGGGCAGCTCTGTAGACAGAGGCCACCACAAGAGCATCTTGGTGGCTGTGGACCAGAGGGATGACACTGTCAGCAACCTCCATGATGTGGAAAGCATCAGGCAGAGCTCCGTGTTCAATCATCTGCACGGGAGCCCCTCATGGCCACCTTTGCTGGACCTCACTTCCTCTGAGCTCAGAATTAAATACCTGATGGGTTGTGGGGACAGGGCCACCCATAAGCTGTCACTCTACAACTATGCCCTGAGCCACCCCATCATCCCTGTGAACCTGGCAGTGGAGGACATCATGGACTGTGCCACTCTGCTCCACCAGAAGGAGAAGGCCACCAGCACTAAGTTCTCCTGCATCATGGCCGTGCTGTGCACCAGCAACCACACAGAGAGTAACAAGGAAGACACGGAGGAGTGAGGCCCTCCATCCTGGTCCCCTGTTCCTGCTAGAGGTATGTGCCTCCTTCCTGACTGATGCCAGTGGTACAAAGGTGACCAGGCTCCTGGACACACCTCATCTACACCATGAGTGTGGATGAGCCTAGGCCATGTGAGATTAATGTGAGCAACCAGTCTGTGTGAGACACAAGGTGTTCTGGCTGATTAAAACAGGGCAAGAGAATCACATCCCAACAATGGCAGGACTTTACTCATTTTCTTGGTGGCAGCACAGTTTGAGAGGAGGCTGCAGAATTTTGCTGTATAGAGAGGAAAGGTTTCTACTACATGCTGACTAGGATTTAATATATTTAACTTTTGATATTAATTCAATTTACCTAATGGCTAGAGACAGTAATTAAGGTGGGAGGGAGAGACATATGGGGAGAGAAGGAGAGACACCTACAGCGTTGCTTTCCAGCTTCTGAAGCTTCCCCCCCTGCAGGTGGGGACAGGGGCAAGAACCCAGGTCCTTGCTCACTGTGGCATGTGTGCTCACCAGGTGGGCACCACTTAGCCCTTTCATGTATTTATCTCCAAGGAGACATTCTCCCTTTGACTTATTTCTTCAGGAATCAAGAGGAAGTTAGTATATGAGAATATGTTTTGACTAAGACAGCTCTCTGTTTTTCATTTCAGCCATGACAAGAAGACAACCTCCTAATTCCAAGCCAGGAGAGTGAAACCTACAAAAAGGAGCAGTGATGGACCAACTCATGCCTCTCTGAGCAGGATCCAGAGAGCCCCCTAGCAACACCCTGCTCAGTTGAAGGGCTAGGGCTCCTCTCAGCACCGTGCTGGGGGCTCCCCTGGCAAATCTGCAGTCAGTGAGGCCACCTGGGTGTCTGCTGGAATGCCAACAGACAGCTTCCCCTTTCTAGAACTGACCCTTTCTTTTCCCTGTTACTTTATAATATCCAATTGAGAACAATTATTCTCTTAATCCTTTACAGGATTTTGAGTTAGTTCTCAGTCCTGCCATCTATGTGAAAACTTCCTGGTGGAAGACATGAAGCCCTCTAACTAACGCAGTTCTTTTAAACTTTTTATCTAGTGTGGTCACAGTAAAAAAAATGTCAACTTTCTACATCCAGCTCATTTCATTTGAGGCATCTTCCTTGATCCCTTCTTACATCCTGCTTTGAAGGTCTTTTCACAGAAATCTCTCTCTTATTCCTTTCACTGTATGTATGTAGTTCTAGAGTCTTTTGCTGTATTTTCTTCTTATTTGTACTGCCATAATAAATATCACTTCCTGACTCTGTGCCTTATACAACCACTCTCTTTGCACAGGGCTCATACGAAACCTTGGTGGACTCCTCTGGGCAGCTCTGCATTAGCTGAGGTCCCATTGTGTTTGCAGACAGCTAACAGATCAACTGGATCTATTTTCTGTGTGTTGCCTGTTCCCCAAGCTTCCACAGGGTGGCACCTAGATTCTTCAGTGCTGGGAGAAGGGCTACCATACCACAGCCAGACAGCCACTGAGGTCTCTGCCTGCTTCCCATTTGTCCATGTTCCATGGGCCAGAGCAAGGACATGGCTGAGTCTGCAGTCAGCCCAGGAGGAGACAGTAGCAGAGACTAAAGATGGCGCACTTCAGACTTCTGGATGGCTGTTACTGTGATCAGCACATTTCACTGCAAAGTTCAAGGTGACACCTCTACTGCCATAGGCCCTCAGCTACTAGCCTTTTACTCCTTAGCCCAGCACTTCCCAGACAGTAGCCAAGTGTGGGAACAAATGGTCATGGAACAGCCACTCATTATGCTGACACTGGCCTCTTTGCACCACATGCAGGTCAGAAGGTCACAGGTCAAAACTGGCTTCCTGGGGAAATGAAGGTCACTGTTCAACCTGACTGCCCTTTCTCTTTTTTGGAAAACTTAGTACTACACTAAGAACTTTAGAAAATATAACACCCGGGATTCGGGCTGTAGCTCAGCGGGTTAAGTGCAGGTGGCACAAAGCACAAGGACTGGCATAAGGATCCCGGTTCGAGCCCTGGCTCCCCACCTGCAGGGGAGTCGCTTCACAGGCGGTGAAGCAGGTCTGCAGGTGTCTATCTTTCTCTCCCCCTCTCTGTCTTCCCCTCCTCTCTCCATTTCTCTCTGTCCTATCCAACAACTATGACATCAATAACTACAACAATAAAACAACAAGGGCAACAAAAGGGAATGAATAAATAAATATAAAATAAAATTAAAAATTAAAAAAAGAAAAAAAGAAAAATATAACACCCAATGTCCTTTCAAAGAGAAGTGACATTTTTAAACAAGCAAGTTCACATTTTCCAAAATTAAAAGCACAAACTTTCTAAAATATCAGGGTATGCTTTTGTCAAAATTAAAAAAATGAAAACCTGTGTACACTACTACTACACCTGAAAATTATAAAAGTTTAAGATCAGGAGTTGGGCAGTAGCACAGCTGGTAAAGCACAGGTGGCACAAAGCAGGAGGACCGGGGTAAGGATCCCGGTTAGAGCTGCCAGCTCCCTACCTGCAGGGGAGTTGATTCACAAGTGGTGAAGCAGGTCTGCAGGTGTCTATCTTTCCCTTTCCGTCTCTGTCTTCCCCTTGTCTCTCCATTTTTCTCTATCCTATTCGACAAGAGCAACAGCAATAATAACTAAAACAATTAAACAAGGGCAATAATGGGAATAAATAAATTTTAAAAAGTTTTCACTCTCTGAAAGGCAATAAAAAAAGATAGATACAACGAGTTGGGCAGTAGCGCAACGGGTAATGGGCATGTGGCATGAAATGCAAGGACTGGCGTAAGGATCCCGTTTCTAGACCCCAGCTACCCACCTGCAGGGGAGTCATTTCACAGGTGGTGAAGCAAGTCTTCAGGTGTCTATCTTTCTCTCCCCCTCTCTGTCTTCCCCTCATCTCTCCTTTTCTCTCTATGCTATCTAATAATGATGACAACAATAATTACAACAACAATAAAAGCAGTAAGAGCAACAAAAGGGAAATAAATATATAAATAAATTTTTTTAAATGCACCATAAAAATCTTTTTTAAAGAAAAGATGGAACAATTATTTCAGTCAGTTCCAAATCACTGAGCACGGGAGTTTTCTTTTATATTTTTCAATAGTGACCCACTTTTTAAAAGCTAATTATAAATACAATCAACATTATAGTTTCTTTTGCATCTCCCTAATAACAAGTGTAATATTTTTATGTATTTATTGACTACCTGTACTTTTTCTGTAC
Organism: Erinaceus europaeus; assembly: GCF_950295315.1. Lineage (NCBI taxonomy): Eukaryota > Metazoa > Chordata > Mammalia > Eulipotyphla > Erinaceidae > Erinaceus > Erinaceus europaeus. Next base: position 175,176,281 of record NC_080163.1, read on the forward strand.
CCTATTCATAATATTTGAAAAACTCTAAAGGCCCATGTGTCATTTTATTCTTGATGTTTCATTGTTGTTGCTAATGCTATGGCTTCTGCTCATTAGCTATAGGACTCTATCATCATTATCAGCTGTCTTCATTTAATTTGATTTATTTTATTCATATATAATAAATATATCATTTATGTTATTTTTATTATTGGCTACAGGACTCTAAGATCATCATCAACTGTCTTTATTTTATTTATTCATTTTGAATGTATGTAGAGACAAAGATGAAGAACCGAGATGCGGAACTGTTCTACTATTTCTAAAACTTTCCCCCATCCCCACCTAGCGAGTGGGGACTGGAGCTGGAACCCAGTCACCAACATGGCAACTTAAGTGCTCTACTGGGTGACACACAAACTGCCCACTTTTCTCAATTTTTAAGAACTTCCCATAGTCTTGAATACTCAGATGGTCTCCAGGCATGTCACTAATCTAACTTCCTTATCTTCCACTGTCCCTGCTGGGGAGCCAGCATAATGGTTTTATATGTCAAAGGCTTCCATGCCTGAGGCTCTGAAGTTCCAGGATCAATTTTCACCTCCACCATAACCCGGAGCTGAGCAGTGCTCTGATCTTTCTCTTTTTGCATTTCTCTCATTAAAAATATAAAAAATTAAGAGTCGGGTGTTAGTGCATCGGGTTAAGTGCACATGACGCAAAGCACAAGGACAGGCATCAGGATCCTGGTTTGAGCCCCAGGCTCCCCACCTGCAGGGGGTTTGCTTCACAGGCTGCGAAGCAGGTATGCAGGTGTCTATCTTCTCTCCCCCCTCTGTCTTCCCCTCCTCTCTCCATTTCTCTCTGTTCTTTCCAACAAGGACTACAACAGTAATAACTACAGCAATAAAACCACAAGGGCAACAAAAGGGAATGAATAAATATTAATAAAAAACTTTTAAAAATTATAAAATATATATATATATATATATATATATATATATATATATATATATATTTTAGGGTCCAGGCAGTGACACATCTGGTTGAGCCCACATGTTCCAGTGCACAGTGACCCAGGTTGAGGCCTCTGATCTCCAACTGAGGTGGAAAAAGCTTCGAGATTGGTGAAGCATGGCTGCTGGTGCCTCTCTGTCTCTCGCCTTCTCCACCTCCCCCTCCATTCTACATTTCTCTCGCCCTTTCCAATAATAATAGTCTGTTAAAAACATATATCTGTACTTTAATTTCTAATATTTAATTGTATGCCAAGACATATGCACAGCTATGTTTATATAGCTACATAGTTGGTAAATCAAAATATGGAAGCAACCTAAACACAAACAACTAGGTAACCATATTAGAATGGGGCATGGCTGGTGATGCACACAGCTGAGACTGCTCTTATCATACACAGGGACCTGGGTTTGAGTCCCTGCTTCCCACCAGCAGGAAGGATGTTTAATGAGTGGTGAAGTAGGTTTAGAAGTCCCTCTCTCTCTTTTTTCATTTTTACTTAATTCCCCCTGTCAGGGTAATTGCTTCGGCTCAGTGCCTATGCTACAAATCCACTGCTCCTGGAGGGTACTTTTTCCTTTTGTTGCCCTTGTTGTGTATCTTTGTTGTAGTTATTATTGATTTTTATTTCTGTCATTCTTGTTGGACAGGACAGAGAGAAATTGAGAGGAGGGGTATACAGAGGGGGGAGAGAAAGATATGATTAGTGAAGTAAATGAATAAATCAATCAACAGATTTTTCCTTTTCCTTTTTTTTTGCCTCCAGGGTTATTTATTGCTGGGGCTCAATAAGAATCCACTTTTCCTGGTGGCCTATTTTTTCATTTTATTGGATAATACAGAAATTAAGAGGTGAGAGGGATGGAGAATGATGGACACACTAGCAGACCTACTTAGACTTTTGTGAAGTGACCCCCCTGAAGGTAGGGAGTGGGGTTTGAAACTTGAACCTTGTATTGGTCCTTGTTCTCAGTACTATGTGTGCTTAACCAGGTACACCGCCAGCCCATTCAATATACATATTTAAAAATATTTTATTATCTTTATATATTTATTTATGGGATAGAGACAGCCAAAATTGAGAGAGAAGGGGGTGATAGGGAGGGAGACACCTTCAGCACAGCTTCACCACTCATGAAGCTTTCCCCCTACAGGTGGGGACCAGGGGCTTGAACCTGTGTCCTTTAGCATTGTAACATGTGCTCTCAACTAGGTGCGCCACCACCCAGCCTCTCTCTCAAAACATTTTTTTCAAGACAGCACTTCTTTGTGAAAAAAAAATAGATAGGAGATTTCACCTCTCTGGCTAACACCATCAAGCGTGGTTAGAGGTGCAGAGGAGCAGGTCTGAGTTTTGTTTTTTTCCCTGAGAACATGTAGCTGAAAACATGGAAAATGGGATAAAAAGACACTGGGAACAGGTGAGTTTGGGACAGGGGTATTGATGCCTTTACATTGTGCAATGCCTGTTTTCTACTTTCATTATTTTAATAAATCATTTCACCTAAAACAAATTACACTGTGATGACAAAACAAACAGAAAGACCCAGCAACTATATTGTTCCCCAGATGTACAAATTATTATATTATTGACAACAACAACAACAATAAAACAACCGTAAACTAGGTGTTCATAAAGTAAGACTCATCCTGCTAAAAGGTATTTTATGCAATTTTCATTCTTGGTGCAAAATCTTTCTTCTTAAGATAGAGACAAAAAACAGAGGGGCAAACAGACAAATAGACAGGGAGAGAGAGAGAGAGAGCCAAAGCTTTTTTCATCGTGGAGGGTCTGGGCTTGAAGCTTTGTCATAAAAAAGCAATGAAGTGCACTAAGACAGCTTTTTGCCCTTCCTCTGATGCAAAATCTTATCAAATCATTTTTTTTCTTTAGTAGGCATATTAGAAACATAACATGTAAGCATGGGGGAATAGGAAGCTGGAGAATTACAAAAAAAAATTTAGCTCTGACCATCAACATCCAGTCAGTATGTGGGAAGTAAGTCAGGGTGGAGTGAGGTTAGAGCCACATTCTAGCTGAGTCAAGGCCACTTCAGCCCAGGCTGTGCTCAGAGTCCCTTTCATCCCCTCCCAATAGTCCCTGTGCATTGGAGTCCCCAGTACAGGTATGGATTGACAGGCCTGGCAGTGCATCTGCTCCCAGGGTTGCCAGGATACTGGACACACCCTGGGGTGGGGAAGGCCTCCTCCCAGGTCCTAAAGGCCCTGCTCAAATGAGAGAACAATGCACCTACAGAGAAGCTCATGCAGGACAGGCTCTGGGCACTCAGCATAGGAGCCACTGTCACCATACACAGGTGGGGACCTCCAGCCGGTGGGCAACAGGAGATAATGCAAACAATATTCTTCATAAGAATGCAGCTGTCTCTAGGAAGAGCCAGCTTGTTGGGGACTCTGAAACTATAATGTCTCATCACTTATGTGACCCATTTCTCTCATACTGGCAGCTATGTATTAAAACTAGTTATGATACAAATTCTTTGTCATCTTTGTAGTTCTGTTTCCAGCGTTCACAGTGTTTTGGACACATCAGGGTAAACTCAGACAGTGGTCAACAGGGCCCTTTAGGTTAAAAATAAGCCTGTCTTATTTGATACCCCTGAATTATGCCTACATCCTTGGCATAAGGTCAGAATTTGAAAAGTAAACAGAGAATCTGATATAGTCACTAAAATGGAGATAACAAGTCTGATATAGAACAGTTAAGATGAGGAGAGAGACCATTCTACTGTGTATGCCCTTAAGATGTTTATACTTGACATAGCTACATGTATACACAGCCAATATATAAGGAAAAGAGCTGCCAGTGCAGAACACATACAGGGCAGACTCTTTTTTTTTTTTTTTTTTGTCTCCAGGGTTATAGCTGGGTTCAGTGCCTACATTATGAATCCACTGCTCCTGAAGGCTATTTTTCCCTTTTGGTGCCATTGTTGTTAGTGCTGCCATTGCTGTTGGCTAGGAAAGAGAGAAATGGAGAGAGGAGGGGAAGACAGAGACAGGGAGAGAAAGATAGATACCTGCAGACCTGCTGCACCGCCTGTGAAGTGACCCCGTGCAGGTGGGGAGCTGGGGTCTAGAACCAGGATCTTCACTCAGTCCTTGAGCTTTGCACGACATGCGCTTATACAGGGCAGAATCTTGTAAGTAGTACACCATGTGCCTGCCAATCTTCATTATAGAGCTCAGGCTCCTGGCATCTGGTCCTTAAACCCAACACTATTCTACAATACCAGTTACTATTGAGGGCATAGGAATAATTAGAACAATGTGAACAAGAAAACTGGGATACGGTGCAGTGGAATAAGTGCTAGACTCTTGAGAATGAAGTCCTAAATTCAATCCCCAGCACTGCATATACAGAACGATGCTCCAGTTCTCTCTCTTCCTCATATTAACAAATAAGTAAATTTTGGGGACTGGGCTGTGGTGCACCAGGTTATGCACATATATAACCATGTGCAAGGTTCTGGGTTCAAAGCCCTGCTCTACACCTACAAGAGGGACACTTCCCAAGCAGTGAACCAGGTCTTTCTTCCTTTTTCTCTCCATCTTTCTCAATTTCTCTTTCCTATAAAATCAAATAGAAAGAAAGAAAAGTAAGTCTAACAAAACAATGTGTCTAAATGGTCCTGCTAAATTATCGCTAGCCAATTAAATTTTTATACTTATTTATTTTCCCTTTTCTTGCCCTTGTTTTTGATTGTTGTTCTAGTTATTATTGTTGTCGCAATTGATGTCGGCTTTGTTATATAGGACAGAGAGAAATGGACAGAGTAGGGGAAGACAGAGAGAGGGAGAGAAGGATAGACACCTGCAGACCTGCTTCACCGCCTATGAAGCAACCCCCTGCAGGTGGGGATCCAGGTGCTCCAACCAGGAACCTTACACTGGTCCTTGTGCTTTGCGCCATGTGTGCTTAACCCGATGTGCTACCACCAGGCCCCGAAATTTGATTCCTTAATAAATCAATGATACAGTAAGCACATTCTGTAATATTACCTTAATATCTTGGACTTCATATCCTACCCTGTGGTCAGTGACACTATTCTGGGTGAAATTGTAGGTCTGAATTCTTTCTGACTGGGTTCTTGTTCCAACCTGTGCAGACATAGAAAGGAATTCACATTTTAACATAATTACTATCTTTACTACAATGGAAAAGGCACCCGCAAATTCTTTTCTAAGGATTTCTACTTCTGAAGGTCAGGCACATACATTGACAAAGAGCAAGAGTGGCAGGAATTTAATTGTTTAAGACTCTTGTTATCTCAGGTTTACTTATGGAGTAAGAGTGTTTCTTTTTTTTTTTTTTCTTCCTACACTACAAATCCACTGCTCCTGCAGGCCATCACCCCCTACCATGCCTTTTGTTGTTCTTTTTGTTTATCATTGTTGCTGGATAGGACAGAGAAATTGAGGGTGGGGGGGAGACAAGGAGTAGGAGAGAAATACAGACACCTGCAGACCTGCTTCACTGCTTGTGAAGTGACATCCCTGCGGGTCGGGAGCTCAAACTGGGATCCCGACCCCTATCCTTGAGCTTTGTTCCATGTGCGCTTAACCCGCTCGCTGCACAACCACCCAGCCCCCAATAGTGCTTCTTCAGTAGTTCCAATTCCAATCAAAGCCAAATTATCAGTGGTCTGGGAGGAAGAGGCAGAGTGGATAAAGTACAGGATTCTCAGGCATGAGGTCCCAAGTTCAATCCCCAGTGCCACATATACCAGAGTAACGTGCTGATCCTCCCTACTCCTCTCTCTCTCATTAATGAATAAATAAGATCTTTAGGACAAAACAAAACTATCTCTGAAGATGGGTAGGTTGCACCATGGAAGAAATTAGAGCTTCTAAATTTTAGGTCCTGAGTCCAATCCCAAACATGCATATGCTAGAGTGCTGCTTCTGAGCCTCTCAACCCCCTTCTGTAATTCATGAAATTAAAATAATTAAAAAACTGTATTTTACCCTCATCAGTCCGTTCTCCAGCAATTTTACTAATGTGTTAACTCAAATTTCTTCCTCAAGCTATTTCTATTCAGGATTTGTATCATAACTGTCTAAAGAGAAAATTGGTTTAAAGGTCATTTTTATGAAATTTTTATGGAAATTAAGATACTTTAAAACTCAAGTTTTAAAATAAAACATATTATTACAAAAATTTATTACAACTCCCTGTGGGTTCAGAAATAAATAGCTCTGCCAAAACCATACTGCAAAGTACAAGGACCAGCGGAAGGATCCTGGTTCTGGCCCCAGCTCCCTGGACCTGCAGGAAAGGTACTTCACAAGCAGTGAAGCAGGTCTGCAGGTATCTGTCTTTCTCTCTCCCCTCTGTCTTCCCCTGCTATCTCCATTTCTCTCTGTCCTATCCAACAACAACAACATCAATAACTACAACAATGTTAAACAAGGGCAACTAAAAAGGGAAAATAAATTAATTCATTTAAAAACACCATACTGTAATATTTTCTACTGAGAGAGTCTAAGGTCGAGGGTCAGGAAAGGGTTTTTCCCCCACTTCATTTTTCTCTATTTCCTAGATTTTGAATTACATATGTATGTAGTTTTATTCAAATGTATAAGTTCTACTAAAGTGTATGTATCATTTAAATAAGCAAAGTATGTATACTCTTGTTCTCTTCAGATTGTATAAATCTTTTGCCTCTTAAGGAAGCAAAGTATCATAATATTTTAAATTATAAAAAATAAAGGCTGCCGCTGTCTGGGAGGTTGTGCAGAAGATAAAGCTTTGGGGTTCTTATGTGTGAGGTCTCAAGATTGATCTCCGGCATCAGATGTGTCAGAGTGATGCTGCGGTTCTCCTTCTTCCTCTCCCCTAATTTTATCACTAATAAATAAATCTTTAAAAACAAAAGTAAAACCTGAATGGGGTTGAAAGAGAATTTTGGGGTTGGAAGGCCAAAACAGCCATGTTTTTGAGTTATTTGCAGTAAACCTTGTAGCATTTTAGGAAAAGTGGGCTGCATAACAGTAAGCATTATAATAACTGTCACAAGTCACTTTGATTTAGATATCTTAGTTTTCCCTACTTTTGGCCGTTCCACTTTCCTACCCTTGTTTTAGCCTGCAGTAGTGTAAATGAGTGCAAATGATATATTAATCCCTTGCCTGAGATGGTCTCCGATTGCAAAGGAGCATCAGTAGGTAGACTTGAAGCTAGGAATTTGGATTTCCAAACCACTACTTCTTAGCAAACCCCTTCTGGCACAGACACAGAGAGCCTAAACATTCAAGTTATTTCTTATTCACAGCGGAGTATATTTTCTCTATGTCCTGAGATATTTTTACTTGGTCAAGAATAATGAAAAAACATTTTTAATATAAAGAAACCTTTTTAAAAGTTTTTTTTTTCTTTTTGCTTGGTAAGAGAGAAACAGAGATGGAAAGGGGAGATAGAGTGGAAAAAGAAAGTGAGACAAATTAAGATAGTGTTTCACTGCCTGTGAAGCTTCCACCTGCAAGTGGGGATCAGGGGCTTGAACCTTGGTCCTCTCACACTATATAACATGTGCCTCACAAAGTGACCTTTAAAAAAAGATGTATATATTGATGTATTTTAGTACACCAGAGTTTCATACTTACATAATTCTACTGTTGCCAACAGTTATTTTCTCCTTTTAAATTTAAAATGAAAAAATGGGGTCCAGGAGGTGGTGTAAGCAGTGGAGTGCACATGTAACAATGCACAAGGACTAAGGTTCAAGCCCAAGATCCAACCAGCTGAGGAGAAGCTTCACAAGTGGTAAGGCAGCGCTGCAGATGTCTCTCTGTGTCTCCCCCTCTACATCTTCTTTTCCCTCTCAATTTCTGTCCAGGAAATAATTAATGAATAAAATATACATGGGGCCAGCTGTGGTGCATCTGGTTAAGCACACAAATTACAGTGCATAAGGAACCAGGTTCAAGACCTTGGTCCCCAGCTGCAGGGGGTAGGGGAAGCTTCACAAGTGGTAAAGCAAGGCTATAGGTGTTTCTCTGTCTCTCTCCTGTTCTATCTCCCCCTACCCTCCCTATTTCTCTGTCTCTGTCCAATAATAAATAAATATATTAATATATATAAAAGAAATTTGACTTTAAAAATGAAATAGAAAAAGTGGGAGAAAGAGCATGTGAGAAACATCACAGTACCTGCCATCATGCCTGGTGCTCCCATGTTGTGTTAGGGCTCAACACCAGGTCTGCAAGCATGGTGATCTGATGTGCACTGTATTGGGAGAGCAAGCTCTGGACCCCTTCATTTATTTATTTTTATGGATAGAGCACCACTCAGAACTTCTGTATGCTGGGGATCAATCTTGGGGCCTTATGCATGTGCAGTATGCAATTTACCAATAAGCTACCTCTCAGTTCAATGCTTACAATTTTGAGATAAAGACCTAAGCACAGATCTACTATCCACTGAACTTGGCTTGCTGTGTCTGTGTTACTGTTCAGTGGTGCCAGGAATCAAGCCCAGGGACTCCCATATGTAAGGCATGTGCACAATGACTCTTCGAACAGTTGTTAAGTGATTCTACTAAATAAATCTTATCTGCAGTGTCCTGAGAGGTGGTGCAGTGAATAAGACATTAGACTCTCAAGCATGAAGTGCTGAGTTTAATCTCTGGCATTCCATAGGTCACAGTGATGCTCTGGTTCTTCCCTCACACCTTCTCATTAATAAATCTTTTTTTTTCCTTTCCATTTTGTTGCACTTGTTGTTTTATCATTATTATGGTTATTATTATTGTTATTGATGTCATTGTGGATAGGACAGACAGAAATTGAGAGAGGAGGGGAAGATAGAGGGTGGGAGAAAGATAAGACATCTGCAAACCTGATTCACCACTTATGAAGAGACAACCTGCAGGTGGGGAGCCAGGAACTCAACCCAGGTTCCTTGCACCAATCCTTGTGATTTGCATCACCTGCACTCAACCTCCTGCACTACCACCTGACCCCCACCTTTCTTTTTTTCTTTTATTTATTTTCTTTTATTTTATTTCTTTTATTTTTATTTATTATTTCTTTTATTTACCTGCATTCTTCTGGTATTTTGCTGTCGACACGACTCTCTCTATAATCTCCTGGTAAAGCCTATCTCGAAGCACATGCAGAGCGATTTCTTTGTTTTTTTATCTGGGAGCGTCCTTGCTGGCATTCAACTACAAGCCCTGGAAAATTACCACGACCAAAGACAGATGGGAGTTCCCACAAGGCAAACTAAAACAGAACCACGATATTTAAGACAAGCAAACATGAATCAGGAAATTACTACAAAAGGTTAAGAACATTTTAGATTTAACAGGCTTTAGAAATGATACCTAAGGGAGGCAGAAGGTAGCACAGTGGGCTAAGCCCACATGGCACAAAGAGCAAGGACCGTTTAGGATCCTGGTTCAAGCCCCCTGCTCCCCACCTGCAGTGGAGTCACTTCACAGGTAGTAAAGCAGGTCTGCAGGTGTCTCTCTGTCTCTATTCCTCTCTATCTCCCCCTTCTCTCTCAATTTCTCTTTGTCGCTATCCAATAACAACAAAAAAAAAGGAAGAAAGAAAAGAAATGATACATAGATTGCTATATGGGAAAACTGGGAATTGTTATGCAAATACAAACTATTGTATTTAATGTGGAATGTAAAACATTAATTCCCCAATAAAGAAATTAAAAAGAAAAAGAGAGAAAGAAAGGAAGAAATGATACCGAGCTTAAGATGTAATAACTGTTGACTCACCTGTAAAGAAGGAAGCTTCACAGGCGGTTAAGCAGTGCTGTTGGTGTCTTTCTCTCTACCTCCCCCTACAATCTCAGTTTCTCTGTCTTTATTCAATAAACAAGTAAAGTAAAATAAATCTTGAAAAAATACTTGTAAATGGTTGCTCTGATACTGATATCTTGAGGTGTTTCCTATATGAAGGCTGAATGTAGCAACACCTATGGATGAGGATGATTCTTTCTCCAAGTTCTGCCTCCCAATCCCACCCCAGCACATTCATTTACTTTCAAAGATCAACATACAGCAGGGTATTGTGACCCAAATTTACATACACACATTGTCTGTCGCAAGGAGAACTAAATCAGCTTGACCCTTCAATCATCAATAGAGAGATGTTGAAAATAACATGTTTATATAGAGAGACCAATGCAAAGAAGCTACCCAGTGGCTTAAAAAATTATAGTGACTGTTCTTTCCTTTGCCTTGGTTCTAAATTTGTTGAATTTGGATTTTAAATGGGCCTGGCCTACTGTTGAATCCAGTTACCCGCCTAAATCTAGGTGCAGGTTGTCTGTTTCTTAAAAAGAAAACATAGCATAGCATGTGGCTGGGGGTCTGATCCTGCACACTGCAAGTGAAAACACAGGCAGGCAATGGGCGGGACTCCTTGCATAGAGGAGCAGTGCTTTGCATGTCTCCCTCTCTTAAAGGATACAGAATGGAGACTGGCAGGGAGGCCTCTCAGCTGTCCCATGCAGGTGTAAGGTTCTGGGTGGGATTGACCCCCAGGTGCAATATTTGAGAAAAAAATTTTAAAAGACTTTGTATTATTTAAAATATGTACAGTTAAGAGAAGAATATTACCATGATTTTATTCAAAAATGCCAATCTGCAGTCCTGGAGGCTGGCAGAGTGGTTGGAGTTTTGGACTCAAGCATCAGGTCCTGAATTCTACCTCCAGCATCACATGTTCCAGACTGATGCTATAGTGTTTTTCCTCTCTCTCTCTCTCTCTCTCTCTCTCTCTCTCTCTCTCCTCCCTTTCTCCCTCACTGATTAATAAATCTTTTAAAAGAGCTTCAGCATATGTAGAACCAGAGTTCAGACAGACCTGGGATCCCACACATACAAATCCAGATCTCTTGCCACTGAACCGCCTCCCAGGTTGCATTAACTGGCTCTTTAAAAGATTATAATTATTTATATGTGTGTACATATATTTTATAATCCTTGTTTTGAAAAAATATGGTATGCCTCATGAATCTGTGTGTAATCCTTGAGCAGGGGCCATGCTAATCTTCTATGTATCATGCCAATTTTAGTATATGTACTACGGAAGCTAGGACTATATTATAATCTTATTTAAAAAGTGTTAAGAGATGGAGACAGTTGGAGTCAGGCAGTGGCACAGCGGGTTAAGCACACATGGCGCAAAGCTCATGGACCAGAGGAAAGATCATGGTTCTAGCCCCTGGCTCCCCACCTGCCCGGGAGTCCCTTCACAGGTGGTGAAGCAGGTCTGCAGGTGTCTGTCTTTCTCTCCCCCTCTATGTCTTCCCCTCTTCTCTCCATTTCTCTCTGTCCTATCCAACAACAACGACATTAATCACCACACAATGTTAAGCAACAAGGGCAACAAAATGGAAAAATAAATAAAAATAAAAAAGAGGTGAAAAGAATAGACAAGAAAAAAAAGAAAGGGAGACAATGAGACCTTGGTGGCAACAACAACAACAAAAATAAAATAACCTATTTATACTTTAGAATTGCAGAATGGCTAGGGCAATGGCTCTGTACGAATTAAGTCCTGAATTCAATCCCCAGATTTGCATGTGCCATAGTCATGCTCTGCTTCTCTTTTTTGTATTAATAAATAACATTTTTCCTTTTTTTACTTTCCTTTTTTATATTTCTTTTTTTTTTTTTAAAACCGCGGTTCCTGCCCTGTTCCTACCCAGCTCCAAGATCGGCTGCTGCCTGGCTCTGTGGGGCTCCTAGTGCAGCTCCCACCTGCCAGCATCCTGGCTGCCCCATTGTGTGAGTAGGAAGACTGCAGTCTCCCCAGGACTGTCCCCACAGACACAAGAACCCCAGGCGACCCCTGCCCACCCCCCACCACACACGGAGCCCTGCCAGGCCCAGGCCACCAGGACGAGGGGGATTGGGGGTGGGTGTTGGCAGTGCCCTCCAGGACCAGCAGGTTGAAGTGCCAAACCTTCAGCCCAGACCCAATCCACAGCCCGGGCCCAGGGCTCAACAAGGGTTGGAGCCAGCTGGCTTGGGGCACCCCTCTGAAATGCATGTCTCTTCTGAGAGAGACAGAGGCAGAGAAAACACTCCAGTTCTAGTAGTGCGAGGAGAACCCCAACCTGGACCTGCACCCCGTGCCCCAGCCTCCTTCACCCTAATTTGGGAGCTTGGCTCGCCATGTTGCCCCAGATCAAACTCGAAGTTCAGGATTCCAAACAGCCGTCCCCCAAGGACCATGTCGTGGGCCACACCGAGAGGAAGGACAGCGGGTGCACATTTCGGGTGGGCGGACACACGGAAAGTTTTCTGGGCCTGGCTGCTCCTGAAGCCAGGTCGGTGGGTTCCGGGGTCCCCTCCTGCCAGGGCGTTTGTGGTGGGCGGGAGGCGCACTGCCTGGACTCCAGCTGCGCTGGCGGGTCCTCACCCTCGGGGCACTTGGAGCCACCAGCACTGACACGCTGGGTGAGGCCCAGGGACCTAGGACCCCTCTCCAGGCAGGAAGGAAAGGGAAGGCCGGCTGGCCAGACTCTCCGGCAGGGTCCCTATGCTCGCGCTCATGGAAGCCAAAAGCAGCACGATCTGGGGGCGCACAGCCACCCTTCCAGGGTGTCCCTGCCAGGGGTGCGGGGTCTGGGGGCTCGCGGACACCTCCCCTGGGTGCGCCCGTGCCGGGGGTGCGCATGGCTCCATCTCGGGGAGCGCCCTGCTCAAGGCCACTGGGTGCTGGAGGTTTGGGGGGTGCGCAGCCACCTCTAAGGGGTGCGCCTGTCCAGGGGTACTGGGTCCGGGGGCGGCGCTGGCCCCTCTGCGGCTGTACCCGACTTCGCCCCTCACCCCACCCAGCACCTTCCCAGGCGGGCACAACAACCCAGCCTTCAAGGGCACAGGAACCAAGGGCCACTTACTTGGAATTGGAGGAATCTCACTAGATGGGCTCCAGCACTATGGACCTGGCCACTGGCTGCTGTCTGGCACAGCACCTTGGGGAGTCCCCAGCAGTACTTCCACACGGGGCCTCCACACAGTTCTTGCTGGGCGCTCAGGGCGCAGGGCCCAGGTACCAGCGCTGGGGCCTATGGGTGTGACACAATGCGGCTTGGCTCAATGCTGCCTGGGGGTGATGCGATGCTATGCTACTCAATGTGACAGGGGGTGACAGGGTCTCAGGGCACGGGCCTCAGGGCTCCATGGTGCTGCTGTGGATGCAGCTGGGACAAAGGGAAGAAGAGAAGAATGGAAGACAGGGGGAGAGAAAGATAGACACCTGCAGACCTGCTTCACTGCCTATCTTTCTCTCCCCCTCTCTGTCTTCCCCTCCTCTCTCCATTTTTCTCTGTCCTATCCAACTACAAGGACATCAATAACAACAATAATAACTACAACAATAAAACAACAAGGGTATCAAAAGGGAAAATAAATATTTTAAAAATTAAAAAATAAAAATATTTTATTATCTTTGTTTATTGGATAGTAACAGAAGAAATCAAAAAGGAAATGGGAAGTAAAGAGGGAGAAGAGAGAGAAAGAGAGAGAGAGAGAGAAACCTGCAGCACTGCTTGACCATTCACAAATCTTTTCCTCTGCAGGTGTGGTGGGGACTCAAATCCAAAATAAATTTTAAGAATCTAACTCAACTCATTTTGTGTTGATGGTGTTAGGGTTTAGAGACAGACTTAAGTTTGAATAAAATCTAGAGACAGGATGTAAAGTTCAAAATCTCAGAGCCAGAAAAAGAAATAGGGCTTTGCCCAGACCCACCCCTGCTACCTGCAGGATGAGACTGCGTGAGAGGAGGACAAAGCAGTAGGAATATAATGTCCCTTTGGAATATATATCCCTTGGAATATAATATCCCTTTGGAATATATATCCCTTTGGAATACAACTAAAATAGGCCTACTAGCTATCTTCAAAATGGAGACCCCAAATCTTCATCTGCAATATTCCAGCCTTTAGGTTCATGATGGGTCAACAATTTGTTTGGCTTTATATATTAACTCTTTTTTCAGCCACCAGGTTTCAGATGCTACCAAGATGCCTACCGGACTTCCCTGGTCGGACGACTCCACCAATGTGTCCTGGAGCCCCACTTCCCCAGAGCTCTGCCCAACTAGGGAAAGAGAAAGACAGGCTGAGAGTATGGATCCACCTGTAAACACCCATGTTCAGCATGGAAGCAGTTATAGAAGCCAGACCTTCTACATTCTGCATACCATAATGTCCCTAAGTCCATACACCCAGAGGGATAAAGAATAAGAAAGCTTTCAGGAGGGGATGGCATGCAGAGTTCTGGTGGTGGGAATTGTACCCCTCTTATCCTATGGCCTTGTCCATTTTATAAATAAAACTTTAAAAAAGAATAGCGGGGTTCCCGGAACATGGTGGACTGAGAAGCTGCTAGTGGCTTGAGCTCTGACAACATTGTCTGGAAATGGTAGGATTTTCTGCCTTCAGTACGCCAGTCAATAAGGGGTCCTAGCGATAACACCAAGGAGGTGACTATAACTTAATTTGGGTTAAAAATAGAGTAGAAAAAAAGGAAAAAATTTTTTTCTTTTAAATTATTATTCCCAAAGCGAACCTCCTACCCCTCACCCCCCCATAACCAATCCCGGGGGACCACCTCCTAGCAGGCTCCTCTGCTGAGCTTCTTTCTTTACCAAGATTCCTGTCCCACCAGGGAGTACCATTCATTCTAAGTCTATTCCCTTCTGAAACCTCTGGCCTTTTTTCTTTCTAAGTAGCCACCCCTCCCCCACATAGCTAATTAAATAATAAAAAATAAACAAATAAAAAACTCTTTCCTTTAACTGCTCTTTTATTACTGTTCTTTTTCTTGTCTTTTTCTTTTCTCTCCCTCTCTCTCTCTCTCTCTCTAGTTTTGTGGCTTCCAAAGCCACAGGCCCCATCTCCCACATCACCAAACAGTGTGCTTTCACTGAATTCACTGATACACGTTTGGGAATTATTTTTGGGATGAAATCTGACTCAGAGTGGACTCTCACTATGAGTATCTCTGATCAACTTCCCTTCCTCCTTTAGCTACCCCTAGAATATACAGTGGATAATAGATTTGTATAATTGTCTATCCTAGCTATCCTTGTCTAGTCCTGAGGTTTTTTTTATTATTTTTTTTCTTCTTCTTTCTTAACAATCAGCTACCTCTGCTCACGAGGTTTGAGGTAATCTGGGACAGGGTATTTTTTTTACCCTGCTCTATTTTATTATTAATATTATGTAAAGGCATATATCTTCCCCCCCCCTTTAGGTTGATCAGAATTAACTCTGAGGGTATCTTTCATTGCTAGGGTAGTGGGCATCTTATCTATTGTGGGAGGAACTTGTCTCATTACTCCTACCTCCTCTACAGACTCTCGCTTTCCTCCTCCTAGCTAATTAAAATATTAAATTAAAAATAAAGTAATCAAAAAAAACTTTCCTTTCACTGCTCTTTAATTACAGCTCTTTTTTATCTTTTCTCTCTCTTGTTTCTTTTTTTATCTTGTCATACACTTCTTCCTTCCTTCTTCTTTGCCTTTATGAATTTGTGAATTATTTTGGGGAAGAAATCTGACTCAGAGTGGACTCTCTATGTGTCTATCTCTGCTCTAGTTCCCTTTCCCCTCTTGTTACCCCTAGAATATACAGTGGATAGTAGATTTGCATAACTGTCTATTCTTGCTATCCCTTTTTTTTTACTCTTTCTTCTTCACTGGGATTTGGTTACTATTTTTTCACAGACTGGAGATATTGTTTGGCTAACTGGTAGTGATTAAACTGCTTCAATACTTGCTACAGTTGCTATTGTAAATCCTGAGGTTGGTGAGTGCAATTGTCATAAAGGTATTTAGTACAGTGTTAATTGTACTGAAGACACAACAAAAGAGGAATAACAGAACATAAAAAAGAAACACATTAAAAATGGGTAGATCAAAAACAAATAAAACTGCTACTCCAATGAATGAAGACAGGAGCCCAGAAGAAACTACAAATCAGCCAGAAGTAACCATAGATAAGAAAAGGATACAAGCAATAATAAACTTATTAATGACAGAAATGAAAACAACTTTGGAGGAAAGGAATGGCACTATTCGGAAAACAAGTTGAGACCCCCAAGGAAAATACTGATTATCTTCAGGCAATTAGAGAACTGAAACCTCAAATAGCTCTAATGAAGAAAGAAGCTGAGGCAAGGGAAAGCAGACTAACAGAAACAGAAAACAGAATTAGTCAGACAGAGGATAAGTTAGAGAAAACTAAGAAAGAGCTGAAAGAGCTCAAAAAGAGACACTGGAAACAACAACAGAGACATATGGGATGATCTCAAAAGAAGTAACATTCGTTTAATTGGCCTGCCAGAGGAAGAAAGAGAGGAAGGGGAAGCAAACATTCTAGAGTAAATAATAGAAGAAAACTTACCAGACCTGAATAACAGAAAGGGCATCAAGATTCAAGAGGCCCAGAGAGTTCCAAACAGATACAACCCAGACCTGAAGACACTAAGACACATCATAGTCACTATGAGAATAAGTAAGGATAAACAAAGGATCCTAAAGGCTGCAAGAGAGAAACAAAAAGTCACATACAGGGGAAATGCCATAAGATTATCTGCAGACTTCTCCAATCAAACTCTAAAAGCCAGAAGAGAATGGCAAGATATCTATCGAGCCCTGAATGAAAAAGGGTTTCAACCAAGGATAATATATCCTGCTAGACTTTCATTCAAACTAGATGGAGGGATCAAAACCTTCTTAGACAAACAACAGTTAAAGGAGGCAACCATCACCAAGCCGGCCCTGAAAGAGGTTCTAAAAGACCTCTTATAAACAAGAACATCACTATAAATACTTGCAATATATCAGAGCAAACAAAAATTTTTATTTGAACAATGGCACTACAATACATTAAATCCATAATATCAATAAATGTCAATGGTTTAAACTCACCCATCAAAAGGCACAGAGTGGGGGGATGGATCAGAAAGCATAACCCAACCATATGCTGCTTGCAAGAATCACATCTGTCACAACAAGATAAACACAGACTTAAAGTGAAAGGATGGAAAACTATCATACAGGCTAACGGACTACAAAAAAGGGCAGAAACAGCCATTCTCATCTCAGACACTATAGATTTTAGGTTAAAAAAAGTAACAAAAGATAGGCAAGGACATTACATAATGATTAGAGGATCAATCAGCCAAGAAGACATAACAATTATTAACATCTATGCACCCAGTGAGGGGCTATCTAAATATGTCAAGCGCTTACTGAAAGAATTTCAATAATACATCAATAATAATACAGTAATAGTGGGAGACTTCAATACCCCACTCTCACACTTAGACAGATCAACAAAGCAGAGAACCAACAAAGATACAAGAGAATTGAATGAAGAGATAGACAGACTAGACCTCTTGGACATTTTCAGAGTCCTTCACCCAAAAAAACTGGCATACACCTTCTTTTCAAATCCACATAATACATACTCAAGGATAGACGACATATTAGGCCACAAAGACAGCATCAATAAATTCAAGAGCATCAAAATCATGCCACGTATCTTTCAGACCACAGTGGAGTAAAACTAACATTTAACAACAAACAGAAGATTATTAAAAGTCACAGAAGTTGGAAACTAAACAACATTCTCCTTAAAACTTTCAGGAAACAGTTAGTACCCATACTTCTTAAGCTTTTCCATAAGATTGAAGAAACAGGTATACTCCCTTCCACCTTCTATGAAGCCAACATCACCCTGATACCAAAAGCTGATAGGGACAGAACAAAAAAGGAAAACTACAGACCAATATCTCTGATGAACATAGATGCCAAAATATTAAACAAGATCTTTGCTAAGATTTGCTAATGAGCTAAACTTGGATGGGAAAGGATGGGAAATTGAAAACCATAGTAAATATTAAAAAGAAATGTTTCTGAGTGGAGCCAGACATGTTCATTCTTACTAGAACCTGGTTTAAAAATGACAAGCTGAGAGCGGACCCCAGAGAGCCCTGAGCAGCCCCAGTGCCACCGCCTCCTAGTTACCATCACACCCTGGGAGGAGCTGCAGCTGCAGCAGCTGGCCCCAGTCACCATCATGGCAACCATGAGCAGAGTGGCCTAGACCCAGCAGCCGCAGGCCGCCCCCACCCTCAGCAACACCGACACCAAGCCTGGTGCCACGGGTAGTGGCACAGGGAGCGGCTGCCCAGGCAGCCTCACATCGGTGGCGCCTGCTGGCAGGGACAAGAAGATCAAGGCAATGAAGGTTATGGGAACAGTAAAATGGTCAATGTAAGGAGCAGATATGGTTTCAACAACTGGAATGAGCTGTAGACCTTAAGTGCTTGCTTTTTGCCCCTTGACCAGATAACCAGAACTATCTGCATTATCTATGCAGCAAGGGGGGGTTTATTATTTTTATCTAAAGATGTCTCTTTTTGGTAACAAACATGTTTTTTTTTTTTTTTTTAAAGGCCTGGTTTTTCTCAATACACCTTTAAAGGTTTTTAAATTGTTTCATATCTGGTCAAGTTGAGATTTTTAAGAACCTCATTTTGAATTTGTAATAAAAGTTTACAACTTGATTTTAAAAAAAAAAAAGGCAATAAGCTGCAAGCATCTGTTAATAAAGGTCTTAAATTAAAAAAAAATGACAAGCCATCTTCTGTTTCCCAAGGAGAAGACTGCAAAAGAGACCTTGGTTTTACATTTTTACACACACACACACACACACACACACACACACACACACACACACAGGTAACCCGGAAATTAGGAGAAGATACCTGGATGTCATAAAACTGACAAGAGACTGATCACAAATGACAATAAATCAATCATATGACTCAACAATAACAACAAAACAATTAAACCCATTATTCAATCACTAATAAAAATAGGAAAAAAAAACAAGCAATGTTCCTCCCTCACCAAGTGTATAGAGAACATGTTTTCTTTAGTATTTGTGTTAAACTAGCTAGACTAAACCCTTTTCTAAATATACTACAGAATGAATGTGGAGCTTCAGAAAGTTACTAAGAAGGTAGCTAGAAGATAGTGTGCTTCTGTGTTTTTATAGATTTTTTTCTCTTGCTTTCTTTAAATTAGTGATTTAATAATGATTAAGAAGATTGTGGGATAAGAGGAGTACAATCCCATACAATTCCAGTCACCAGAGTTCCCTATACCCTCCCCTCCACTGGAAGGTTGCCTATTCTTATCCCTCTGGGAGAATGGACAAAAGATTTCTTCTTTTTGCCTCCAGGCTTATAGCTGTGGCTTGGTGCCTGCACTACAGTCCACTGCTCCTGGAGGTCATTATTTCCCATTCTTTTGTCCTAGTTGTTACTGCTGTGGTTATTGTTGCCATTGCTATTGCTGTTGGATAGGACAGAGAGAAACATAGAGGACAGGAAGACAGAGACTGAAAAGGAAAGCAACACCTACAGTCCTGCTTCACCACTTGTGAAATGACCCCCACAGGTGGGGATCCAGGGGTTCCAACCAGGATCCTTAGGCCAGTCTTTGCACCTTGTACTGTCTGCACATAATCCACTGCACTACCGCCAGGCCCTGAATTTGCTTTATATTTATATAAATCTTATATATATATACATATATGTATAACACTTGCTAATTATTTACAAGATACCTTCAAATTCTTCTATTAAATTTTAATTTTTATTCATTTATCCTTTTGTTGCCCTTGTTGTTTCAAGTTCTTAATAATAACTGACCCTATTATTAATATTCTCAAATGTGTACAAAGAGAGGAAAGGCTACGTAACTAAGAAAGACTACTAACCTCAGTCCAGAAACATTTTTTTCATTCTGGGACTATATCAATTCACATCTAGACCATCCCCAAACAGCAGTGTTGTTTCCTCTGATGTCTGCACATTGGCTTCCATACAGTGTCTACAAGGATATGTACACTGAATTGTTACTGTTTACCTGTTTGCTACAGATTTAAAGATTCTTTTAACTTCTTTTTTTAAATATTTATTCCCTTTTGTTGCCCTTGTTTAATTGTTGTAGTTACTATTGTTGTTATTGTTGCCCTTGTTGGATAGGACAGAGAAATAGAGAGAGGAGGGAAAGACAGAGAGGGGAGAGAAAGATAGACACCTGCAGACCTATTTCACAGCCCGTGAAGCAACTCCACTGTAGGTGGGGAGTTGGGGGCTCAAACCGGGATCCTTAGGCCAGTCCTTGTGCTTTGTGCCATGTGTGCTAAACCCACTGGGCTACCGCCCAACTCCAAGATTCTTTAAATGTGCTTTTTAAAAATATATATGTTTTTTATTTTCCCTTTTTTGCCCTGGTTCATTTTTATTGTTGCAGTTATTACTGTAATTATTGATGTCGTCATTGTTAAAAAGGACAGAGAGAAATGGACAGAGGAGGGGAAGACAGCAGGGGTGGGAATAAAGATAGACACCTGCAGACCTGCTTCACCATCTGTGAAGGACTCCCCTGCAGGTGGGGAACCTGGGGCTCGAACAGGGATCCTTAGGCCGGTTCTTGTGCTTCGTGCCACCTGCGTTTAACCTGCTGCACTACCGCCCAGCTCCTCCAGATTCTTTTAACTTTTTTCTCTCAACATCATTGTTTATTTATTTATTTTTTTTTACGTTCTGTGTTTTGTTTTCCTCACCAGGGTTATTTCTGGGTATTGGTGCCTGCACAAGGAATCTATCATATTTTACATATTAATTTGCTTTTGTTACAAAAGGCTTGGTTATAAAATCCTGCGCCTGGTAGCTCCTCGCTTAGCAACCACCCCTAAAAAAGACTGGCGCACTAGCTGGCACTTGGAGAGCAGGGCATCAGCCACCCCCTGCTGGCGCACGCCTTCCCCCCACCCCAGTAGCTGCAGCCGAGGCCACCCTGCACCAGCGACCCCACACCTCTCCTTTCCCGCGGGTCCCAGAGAGCATCACCACAGGGAATTGACCAGGGAGGTTGGGGGGGGGTGCAATGTGCTGCCACTGCCACTGCCACCGCCACCGCCACCGCCACCGCCACCACCACCACCACCGCGGCTGCCCCTCCGGCGCCAGAACCCGAGTCCCAGTCAGCATGTAGCCCTCTTGCTGGTCAGCCCCTCCATGGGTCTCCCGGCTACTGGGCTCACAGGGCCGAGGAGGGACCGTCGCACCTCCGCGGCACCCCACTAGACGCCCTCCGTGTGTTAGGGTCCGGTAATCCACAGAAATCACCAAGAGACCAGAGCGATGTAAAATCAACAGAGTCTTTATTAGCTGGCACCAGGGACGAACACACTTGAGCCACCACGCAGTGGTGGTCAGAAATGCTTGACCCCCTCTATAGTTTCTATTGAGATTATATAGGGTTTAGGGCAGGGGGGCTACGTGACAAGCATCGTGTTAGTTTAGTTAAAAAAAAGTGTCCCCAAGCTATAGCAGGAGGAAGCAGGGGGGTAGGGGTTGCGACTTTTGGTTATCTTCCCTTCTGCCTGGTCAGCAGGATGTTGCAGGTTGGGGAGTTGCCTTTGTTAAGCAGGACATGCTGCGGTGGGTAGGAAGCTAAGTCGTCAAGCAGACGCTGTGCTGTGCTCCTACTCATTTGTGAACCTTCAGGTCCTACCAGTATGGTATACATCTGACTGACTGATCCAATGAGCCTTAGAATACAGGTGGCTTTACACTACTGAGAAAATATTAATAAGCCTATGAATACCTATTTGGCACATACCAGTCACCAGAGTTTTGATGTACCTTTCTAAGTCAGAATCTACAGAAAGTCTAAGAGTTGAGTGCAATCAACTTCAGTGTCAGCAAGAGCAGCTCTGCCAATTACATGAACACAATCTGTAATTAGCTAGTGGTCACATTTCTTCAGTGTCTGATTGGTTAAACACATATCTCTAGCTGCAATTTCAACTGTTAATTTGAATAATAATGATAATAGCTGTATCACAAGATTAAAGTCAGGACCACCTTACTGACTGGACAGTGGCAATCATAATGAAAACCATACTTTAATATTAGTTAAAGAGTAAAGGCCAGGCCAGGCGGTGCTTCACCAGGTTAAGTGCACATAGTACAAATGCAAGGACCTGCACAAGGTTCCCAGTTCAAGCCCCTGACTCCCCTCCTGCAGGGGAGGTCACTTCACTTCACAATCAGCAAAGCTATTCTGCAGGTGTCTATCTTTCTCTCTTCCTCTCTATCTCCCCCTGCTCTCTCAATTTCTCTCTGTCCTGTCTAATAACAGAAAAAATGCCTGCAGGAGCAGTGGATCCATGGTGCAGGCACTGAGCCCCAGCAACAACACTGGAGGCAAAAAAAAAGTAAGAGACAAACGAAACATAAATGCAAATAGTATATAAATACACGTATTAATCATCTCCAGGGATGAGTTTTATATTGAAAATGTATTTTAAGATGAGACATTGTATATTCCTAAAATTACCACTCATTGTAAAAACAGCATGTAAGCATACCCATATACTTGCAAGGAAGACCTTAAAACTATAAAATAGAGAGCTAGGCGGTAGCAGTGCAGTGGGTTAAGCACACATGGTATGAAATGCAAGGACCTGCGTAAGGACCCCAGTTCAAGCCCCCAGCTCCCCACTTATGGGGGAGTTGCTTCACAGTCAGGGAAGTAGGTCTTCAGGTATCTGTCTTTCTCTCCCCCTATCTTCCCCTCCTTTCTTGATTTCTCTCTGTCCTGTGCAGCAGCAACAACAATAGCAATGGCAACAATAAAAATACCAACAACAAGGGCATCAACAAAGGCAGCAAAAATGGGGGAAATGGTTTCCAGAAGCAGTGGATTCATAGCGCAGGCACCGAGCCCCAGCAATAACCCTGGATATATATATCCACATATATTCAAGGTGGGAGAAATAGACAATTTTAGGATGCAGGAAAGATTTGGGAGCAATCCAAAGATGTCATCGTGGGCAGTGAAAGAAATCTTGTTGTGTAAGCTCTCTAGAAAGAGTATCTCATTCATACGGGCACAAGGAAGCCTCTCAAAACCAGACACAGTAACACCTGAGGCAGCATTCCTTTATTAATTATCTGAGTGCTGAAGACAAGGCAGTTCAAGTCAGAAAGCAGCAGATACATAGACTCCTGTTTCCTAAATAACCTGTAGGTGAAATCACTGGGGCTCCCGGGGGTGGGGGATGTTTAGAAGAGCTGAGTTCTATGGACTGCAAAGACTAGAGAAAAAAGTGGTAAATAACCTGAGGTCAAACTCATGCAGTTGAATGAGAAGATAACTGTATCTGTACTGTTGGTAAAATGTCTTCTCTCTGGGGGTCGGGTGGTGGTGCAGTGGGTTAAGCACAGGTGGCGCAAAGTGCAAGGACCAGCATAAAGATCCCAGTTCGAGCCCCCGCCTCCCCACCTGCAGGGGAGTCCCCCTTTCTGTCTTCCCCTCCTCTCTCCATTTTTCTCTTTCCTGTCCAACAATGAACAACATCAACAATGATAATAATAATAACCACAATGAGGCTACAACAACAAGGACAACAAAAAAGTGGGAAAAAAATGGCCTCCAGGAGTGGTGGATTCATGGTACAGGCACCAAGCCCAGCAATAACTCTGGAGGAGGGGGAAAAATGTCTTCTCTTTAAAAGAAAGGCAAGGAAACTAGACTCTGATATTTTTTTAATTGTCAAACAATAAAAAAAAAAAGTGCTAAGTGCCCTCCAGCGGCAGCTCCTCTCTTAGCACTGGGGGAAAAAATTTCCTAAACTGAACAACCTTAGTCTTGGCCAACAGCCAAATAGCCAACAGCCCCAAATTCCACAATTATTTTGATTTTTCATAAGGTGATAAATTCACATACATCTTCTATGGATTTTTGTGCATGTGTGTATGTAACTTATAAGGCAGAACATAACCCAACCCATCAGCTCCAAACTCCACAATTATTTTGATTTTTTGTAAAGTGGTAATTTCACATACATCTTATAGGTATCTATGGATTTTTGTGCATGTGTGTATGTAACTTATAAGGCAGAAGATAACCCAACCCAACAGCCCCAAACTCCACAATTATTTTGATTTTTCTTATGGTAGAAAATTTACATACATCTTATAGGTAACTGTGGGTTTTTGTGCATGTCTGTATGTAACTTATAAGGCATAAGATACTTCATTTTGAATCTGAGCTATCTCGGGCAAATAATGAGAATGAAGGGTACTATAAATCAAACAAAGTAAGACTACAACTACATCTCAATTATTTTTTAGGTCAAATGATATTGTTCATTTAAAATAATTAAGATCACCTATGGAAATTTCTATAGCTTCATTATTCTGATCCTTAACACATGTAAAATAAAATCAGAAATAGATCACTTTTTTTCATTTAATTACTATTTTTAAAAATCTTGAATAGGTGAGAGGCCCTGAGTGACCTCAAATCTCATAGGAGTTCTGTGTAGCTCAGGACTCCTGAATCGGGGTGCTGAGTCCTTCTGAGGGACTAAGACTCTTCTGTGAGACTCATGCTGTGAGTGCTGGTATCAGCATGAGACCCTGTGTCCTGCCTGCCCAGTGACACACTGCCCTGTGTCTTCTGTGTTGCAGGTCTTCTGTGGAAGAGAGCAGCCCACAAGAGGAGAGCAGCCCGCAAGAGGAGAACATCCCAGTGGTGCCTCGTGGAGGCATCCTGCTCTTCGGCCCTGCCAAATTCCAGAAGGGTCGGAGGTGGCAGAAAAGACAAATGTTCTTATATTCCAACATGCTGCTCATCTCCAACACAAAGTGCGTACCTGCTCCCCGTCCTCCTGACTCCACAGCTGCCTCTTCTCTGCTGCCCTGAGGACAGAAGAGGTGGCTTTTCTACAAGGTTTCTGTCCAGCACTGGGCAGGCAGCAGAGGGGAAGCAGGGAGACTGGGCAGGGCCTGAGTCCTAGGGAAGGGCACCCAGGGTGGAGAGGCTGAAGAAGAGATGCAGAGACACAGGCCAGCGGGGTCCCAGCCTGGAAGACCCTCCCCAGCCTGCTCTTCCTTTATGTGTCTGCCCTTCCAGCTCGACCCGAGGGAGACAGGACAACCCACAGCCAGAACCTGCTTCCTACAACTCACAGACACTCACACTAAATTTCTGCAAAGTGTTTGCATTCACAGACTGCACATGGTGACAGGGACCAGGGACTGAGGGAATGAGTGATTTATTAACTGAATTTATTCTGTGTGACACGAGGCAATGAATTCAGTGAGTGGACTACACTGTTGAGCAAAGTCTTCCTCAATTTTTTTTTAAACAGAGCACTGATCTTCTCTGGCTGATGTGGTGTGGGGGATTGAACCTGGGACTTTGGAGCTTCAGGCATGAGAGTATCTTTGCATAACCATTACAGTGTCTACAGACCACCCTCAAATTTCTTTTAACGTACCTGAGAGACAGAGAAGGAGATGGGGAAGGGAACAGAGAGGAGAGACACCCAGTGACAGCTCCCACCATGCAGTTCCCTTTGCTCATGTCCATGGTCCTTCTCAGGGTACTTGTGAGCCTCTGCCGGTTTTACGGTGGACACAGTATATAAGCAGCTGTTTAGGTTTTGCAAACTCTAAGTGAAAGATTATGAATAGAACTCTAAGAAAGCAAGTTTTAAATAACTTGACTTTTTTTTTGAGTGGTTAAATTTTTTTCTTTTTTTTAAATTTATATTTCATTTATGAAAGAATAAATTAACAAAACCATAGGGGAGGAGGGGTACAACTCCACAATTCCCACCACCCAATCTCCATATCCTATCCCCTCCCCTGATAGCTTTCCCATTCTCTATCCCTCTGGGAGCATGGACCCAGGGTTGTTGTGGGTTGCAGAAGGTGGAAGGTCTGGCTTCTGTAAATGCTTCCCTGCTGAACATGGACGTTGACTGGTCGATCCATATTCCCAGTCTGCCTCTCTCTTTCCCTAACTAGGGTGGGTCTCTGGGGAAGTGGAGCTCCAGGACACATTGGTGGGGTCTTCAGGGAACAACTTGACTTTTTATCTTTTAAAATAATTTTATTTGAGGTTTATGGTTTGGTACAGTTCTTGACACAAAGTTAATTTTTTCATTGCACCTTAATAGGTGTCTGAAAACACTCTCTTCATCGACTTAGGTCCTTTCCCATTATGCTCCAGGACTCCACAATCACCCCACCCCCAACCTAGCCCTCTCCCTACCCTTCCCTTCCCTAGAGTCCTTCCCTTTGGTTCAATATACCAAACGAGTCAATGTTTTGTTACGTGTTTCTCCTTTCTGTTGTTGAACCTTATGTTCTGCCTACAAGTGAGATCATCTCTACTCATCCTTCCCCTTTTGGCTTATCTCACATGATTCCTTTACATTTCTAGGCTGCACTCATTTCAGGACCAGTCTTCCTCCAGTGGCAGAGTATGTTGACCCAGCCTCCCTTCGGAGAGTGAGGCAGTCCCTACCACTGCTGTTCCCTTTGAGGGCAAGGTCCTGTAGAGGCGCACAAGAGGGTTTATGGTGTTGCTCCTGATAGAGGTGACCAGTGATAGTGCAGGGAGGTCTCTGTCAGCGGTCAAGGCCCATCTTGTCTATGTGGGAATCCCACTATTCCCCCACTTGGGCCCCAGATGATGGGGTGGCCTGGTGGTGACCAAAAGAGCAATTGAAGTCTGCTGGTCTCTTGCCCTTATTCAACTTTTGTTGTCCTTACTTTGTCTGACAAGTTTAGCCTTAGTGTGATTGAGGAAGTGAAATAGGAAGTGGGTGAAGAGGTATCTAGGTCTAAGTATAAACTATTTGATTAAATAGTTTATGGTGTCTTTTTTTTTCTTTCTACTTGCTTGCTGCACTTATTGACTCATTATAAATGTGTGCACTTTTTATTTGAGCTATATATTTTTCCTGTAACTTATAAAAATGTATGAAAAGCCCTTAGAAAGTAAGATTGGGTGGCTGGCTGGTGGCACACCTGGTTCAGTGAGCGTACATATTACCATGCCCAAGGTTCCAGATTCAATCCCCACTCTTCATTTGCAGAGGGGAAGCTTCATAAGCAGTTAGGAGGGCTATAGATTTTTTCTTTTTTTTTGTTTTTTTATATTTATTTATTTTACCTTTTGTTGCCCTTGTTTTTTTTATTGTTGTTGTAGTTATTGTTGTCGTCGTTGTAGGATAAGAGAAAAAGAAATGGAGAGAGGAGGTGAAGACAGAGAAGGGGAGAGAAAGGTAGACACCTGTAGAACTCCTTCACTGTTTGTGAAGTGACTCCCCTACAGGTGGGGAGCCAGGACCTCAAACCAGGATCCTTAATGCCAGTCCTTGCACTTTGTGCCACATGCACTTAACCTGCTGCAACACCCTAGGGCTAAAGATTTCATTCCTCTTTTCAACTCAGTCTCCCACCCTCTCAATTTCTCTCCGTCCTCTCAAAAACAAACACACAGAAACAGGGAAATGATCAGTAACAACAGTGGATTCATCGGGCTGCCACTGTGATAACCCCAGTGGCAATTAAAACAAAGTGACATAGAAAATACATCTTACTTCTTTCATTCTCATAGAAAATGTATTTAACGGAACTTATAATGCATGACTTATTTCATGAGTATCCTCAAGCACTTTCAGGGTGACAATAATTACCTAATAAGTTAATTACAATTTTTATATGATTAATAAGGGAAATATGATCATGGATCATTATGATTAACAAAGAAGACACTACATGGAAAGATTCTAACTGAGTGAAAGGTTCTCTTAGCGAGCTCATAAATATAGGGGGGTATCTAATTGTTCTGCAATGTTCAGGAAAATGGCTGCTTTCCTCCCACTGGTCAGGAGTGTTCAGGGAAATCCTTGCCCAGGCTTCAGTCAGCACACAGCTCTCAGGCCCCAGCCCTCCCTCTGCTGTGCTCTCAAGGCTCAGCTCAGAGGGGAAGGAGCCACAGAAACACACCCACCATCTCCCCAGGAGAAACCCAGCTGCTCCCAGAATGCTGTTGATGCAAGCTAACTGCAGTGTGCTCTGTTCCCTCTCCAGGTTCAAGGGTCACTTCAGAATCAAGTACACGGTGCCCCTGCTGGACATGTGGGTTATATGCAACTTGAAGAAAGCCAAGAAATTCACAAGAGTCCGCCTATCGCTGGTCTTGGGCTGGGCTGAACACCGATTCTTTGTCTCTTTTCAGTAAGACTGCAGCCCGGCCCTGTCTCCTCATGACTCTCAGGGGGGAACACAGCTCCATCTGGGGATCTATTAGCCAAACGTGCTCTGACCCCCTCAAAAACATCTGTGTGCTCTCAACTGTCCCCTAGTGGCTCTGATTCAGGCAAACACATGCAACTGCTAAGCCCTCTGCAGATAGGGACTAGGGGCTTGGACCTGGGTCCTTGTGCTTGGTAAAATGTGCAGGTAACCACCAGCATAACCACCTTACCCCCAAACCCAATTAGCCTCCATCTAGATAACTTCCTTGCCAACCCAGAAAACTGTCTGTCAAAGAGCAGGGCTCCCTCACACCCAGTGACCAGGAGAGTCCTCCTGACTCACACAGTCCCACCAATAATGACCTACATTGATGTTTACACTGACCAGCACTCATAATATGTTTGTGTGAATTTTATGCATTCTAACTGGATTTCCCCTCTTCCCTTGCATTTCAGATCAGTTGAGAGGATGGAGCAATGGTTTAAAGAGCTTTGTAGGTATGTCATTAGTTTACATATTTCAAATCATTTCTTAAGAATATTTTATTTTATTAATGAGAAAGGAGGAGAGAGAGAGAGAGAGAAAGAGAAAGAACCAGATATCATTCTGGTACATGTGCTTCTGGGGATTGAACTCAGGACCTCATGCTTGAGAGCCCAGTACTTTATCCATTGTGCCACTTCACAGGCCATGGTATTTCAAATCTTTAAGTTCTCAGAATGCAGAGTCCTAGAAGTCAGTGCCGCTCCATCTCGTCCCCCTTCTTTCCATGCTGTGATGGGAGCTAACATCACCCAAGACTATGTATTAAACTTCACTGACTTAAGGGCAGCTTTCTTCACTGGGTGGTTCTCAAAGCAAATGCATCTGCCAGCCCTACAGGCCAGGGAGGTTCTGGCCTGGACTCCAGGCAGGAAAGCTGTGAGGACAGGATCTGCAGCCCTAGTCTCAGAGGCCTGACAACATAGCTTTCATTCTTTTTCTGGTATCTGTCCATTCTCCAAAAATACATTTGCATACTGTTTCTCTCATTAGATCTTGCATATATCTTTAAAAAGTTGATTATCTTGAAAAAGTAGTGGAAAATACTGAAGTAACCAGCTAAAACTTAAGTTAATTAGAAAACAACCTAACAGGTATTCTTTTGTTTTGGGTCACTGTGGACTTGATTAGCAACATTTACAGTGAAACATGGACTATGAAGATGCCATCCTGGAGTATGCAGAGGACAACATCAGTGTAAGTGTGTCTAAGACTAGAACGTACATTCCAAGCTCCTGCCTTGGACAGAAAGAGGTCTAGAGTTGAGGGAAGAATCCAGAATGTACCAGACAGGAAAGTGTATTTTCCTGCAGACACACAGGTCTGTGTATACACAGAAAAGGAAGTTGGGACTATATGCAACAATAATTAATTTGACTTAAACATGGAGAGACCATGGCACCTGAAATGTCACAATTTTTTCCAGAAGGCTTCTTGTGTCAATCCTTGATGGCTCTTGTACTGAACTGTTTTCAGGAGACAGCTTTTCTATTCACAGGGATTTTTTCCCCAATTGACTGTTGTGTATACAGAGTGGTCTGTGTCGTTTTCAGTGGATTATTTACCCCTGGACAGGGTGACACTTTTAAGTGAAGAGAAAATATTGACCCCAGTTTTCCTTATTCAACTGGAAAAAAGCAAGAAAGGGTGTGGGGGGAGACACTGGTGTACCTGGTAGAGTGCGCATGTCACCATGCAAGAGGACCTGAGTTCAAGTCCCTGGGTCCTACTTGCAGCAAGGGAGACTTGAGAGCAAGCAGGAAGAAATCTACATATCCTTGTCAATAAACCTCTGAAAATGCACTGAAAACCCAAGGATTCACTCAAATCTACAGTGTAGACTCTAAACCACTCACCCCACCACCCCCCGGGGGTGAAGTAGCTTTGCTACTGACACAGGGCTCTCTCTGGGGAAACAGAGCTGCTCGGAAATGTGCTCTACCACTGATCACTGCAATGATTATTGTGACCCTGACTTCTTTCTCTTCCAGGACTCTGAGAAAGATGATCAGGGACCTGTGAGTTCCAGGATGGAGGAAACCACAGAGCCACCTGCCGGTGAGTGTCAGAGCAATCTGAGAAGAAGCTTATTGGAGTGAGATATTAACTGCAAAGACTCAGAGTAAATAAATGGTTTCCAGCTTCGCTTCAACACCATCTGACAGGGAAAAGCCCAGGCAACAGGCCTCCGTGCATTTAGTAGACAGTGACCAGCTCACTGCTCTGTAACAGGCTCTAGGGATAGTCCTTGCTTCTCTACTTCTTTCTCTGTGGCAGATTGGGCTGCTCTGTAGAGCTCTTCCTCATGAGGAATTCATGGCATTCCAGGCACAGGAATGTATAAGAGCATCTTCCTGTTTATTTTGTCAACTCTTTTCTTGGGCACATGGGAGGGTAGGGTCTCCTGACAGATTCAGGGACACAGAGACACAGCCTTCTTAGCACAGAAGGTCCAGGAGAAGGCCCATGTGTCATATTCTATATGAGGTGAGTCTCTTCATGGTCATGGTCAGCCTGGACCTAGACTGAGGTTTCTCTCCATCTAGATGGCAAACATCTGCAGGAGCATGAAGTGGGCCAAATGCCAGCCACTGAGGAGCTTCCACGAGAAGCCGATGACTCCCCCAGCCTGGCATGTGGAGACCATCTGAGGAGAGGGGACCCCCTGGGTTCCTGTAAATGCCTCCTACCAGGTCAGATCTTCCTTCCTGAAACAAACTCATGACCCTGAAAACCAATTCCATGGGGGACAAAGGACTGGAAGGAACCCAGTAGCCCCCAGAAACCATGCACGTCTCCAAGAAAAACACAGCTCCCTTGCTAAGCTGTGGGCACATTCTGGGATCACAATGGGCTCATCATGGCACATTCAGCCTGAATCTATGCTTGGATTTCTCTCCACACAGACTGTGACTATCACCATGAAAATGGAATGGCACCACCGCCCGTGACTGAGGACCTGTCACAGGAACAGGAAGACTCCAGCTCAGCTTCCAGCTGCCAGTAGTCCTTCCTTTTGGAGCAGCTACTAGAGGACACCCCAGGTCAGCTCCTCCTCAAGCCCAGTTCCCCAGGTCAGGTCAGCAGGGGAGAGGGGAACTGCACCCTTTGCTGCAAGTGCCACCTCTCTGGCCATCTATCCCCTCCTGAAAACAAGCTCAGGACACTGAAAACCAAACTCCCTGGGGAAATGGGATCAGATTATACACCAGAATTAACAATGACCCAGCATGATAACTTCCAGTGCCAAGTTTACAGAAACCTCTTAAGTTCTCAATTAAAAAGGCAACTCCAGTCCCACACCTTCAAATTCAGTAAAAATTAGGGACTCCTGGTCTCCTGTCTCAACTCCTCATTAAACATTTTCCTGCTGATATGTGGGAATCGTCTCCTAGATTTAAGCCTAGGTTTGCTCTCCCCATCAGTCCCTCTGCAATGGTGTCAGTGAGGTAGTGGACCCTTGGACCCTTGGTTCTCCAAGTCCTTCATCCTCTCACTGCCTCTGCTCTGCTCTCTGGGGTGCCTCCTTTGTCCATTGCTAAACCCACTGCTATGTTCACAGGTATCTGTGCTGGAGGTGACTCTATCTGGACCCTGGTCAGCTTTGTTGGCAGAAGCCACCAGAAGAGCATCTTGGTGGCTGTGGGCCAGAGGAGTGACACTGTCACCGCCTTCCATGATGTGGAAAGCATCTGATAGAGCTCCGTG
Organism: Erinaceus europaeus; assembly: GCF_950295315.1. NCBI lineage: Eukaryota > Metazoa > Chordata > Mammalia > Eulipotyphla > Erinaceidae > Erinaceus > Erinaceus europaeus. Next base: position 175,208,182 of record NC_080163.1, read on the forward strand.
TCCACCCGTCTGCACGGGGCCCTCTCATGGCTGCCTCTGCTGGACCTCACCGCCTCTGAGCTCAGGGTTGACTATCTGATGGGCTATGGGGACAGGGCCACCCACAAGGTGTCACTCTACAACTATGCCCTGGGCAACCCCATCATCCCCGTGAACCTGGCAGTGGAGGATATCAGGGACTGTGTCCATCTGGTCCACCAGAAGGAGGAGGCCACCCGCACTCAGTTCTCCTGCTTCATGGCCGTGCTGTGCACCCACAACCATACAAGGATTAACAAGGAGGAGAGGGAGGAGTGTGACCCTCCATCCTGGTCCCTGTTCTGCTAGAGGTAGGCACCTTCTTCCTCACTGATGCCAGTTGTACAAAGGCGACCAGGCTCCTGGACACTGCTCATCTACACCATGAGTCTGGGTGAGCCTAGGCCATGTGAGATTAGTCTAGCAACCAGTCTGGGTGAGACACATGGTGTTCTGGTTGTTTAAAACAGGACAAGAGAATCACATCCCAACAATGGCAGGACTTCATTCTTCTGGCAGCACAGTCTTGGTGGAGGCTGCAGATTTTTGCTGTATTGATTTGAGAGGAAAGGTTTCTACTATGTGCTGACTAGGTTTTAATATATTTCACTCCTGATAATGATTCAATTTACCTAATGGCTAGAAACAAATTAAAATGAGAGGGAGAGACAGAGGGGAGAGAAGGAAAGATGCCTACAGATCTGCTTTCCAGCTCCTGAAGCTTTCCCTTTTTGTAGGTGGGCACAGGGGCAAGAACCCAGGTCCTTGCTCACTGTGGCATGTGTGCTCACCAGGTGGGTAATACTCAGCCCCTTCATGCATTTATCTCCTTGGAAAACTTCTCTCCTGGGATAATTCATTTCTTCAGGAATCAAGAGGAAGCTAGTGTCTGAGAATGTGACTTGACTAAGACAGCTCTCTGTGTTTCATTTCAGGCATGACAATAAGACAGCCTCCTAATTCCAAGCTGGGAGAGTGACACCTACAGAAAGGCGCAGTGATGGACCATCTCCGACCTCTCTGAGCGGGGTCCAGGCAGCACCCTGTCTACACCCTGCTCAGCTGCTAAGGAGCTCAGGGCTCCTCTCAGTACCTTGCTGGGGGCTCCCCTGGCAGGTCTGCAATCAGTGAGGCCTCCTGCATGTCTGCTGAAATGCCTACAGCCAGCCTTCCCCTTCCGAGAACTGACCCTTTCTTTTTCCTATTAGTTTATGATATACAATTGAGAACAATTATATGCTAATACTTTGCAGGATTTTGCATTGTTCCTCAGTCCTGCCATCCATGTGTAAACTTTCTGGTGGAAGACTTGAAGCCCTTTGACTAATACTTTTAAACTTCTTGTCTAGTGGGGTCACAATGGAAAATGTCAGCATTCCATATCCAGATCATTTCATTTGAGTCTTCTTCCTTAATCCCTTGCTCCCTGGTCTTTTCACAGAAATTTCACGCTTATTATTCCTTTCATGGTATATATGTAGTTATATATTCTTTTACTGTATTTTCTTGCTTATTGCTATAATAAAGATCACTTCCTGACTCTGTGCCTTAGATGACCCCTCTCTTTGCTCGGGGCTCAGATCAGCCCTTGGTGGGCTCCTCAGGGCAGCTCTACATCAGCTGAGGTCATGTGTGTCTGCAGGCAGCTAACAGCTCCACTGGAGCTACTATGTGTGTCTTGCCTGTTCCCCATGCCTCCACAGGGTGGCCCCTAGCTTCCTCAGTGCTGGAAGAGGCAAACGCTAGAAGAAGAAGTGCTGGAAGAAGGGCTCCCCACAGCCAGACAGGCACTGAGGTCTCTCCCTGAGTCCCACCTGTCAATGTCCCAGGGGCCAGAGCAAGTACATGGCTGAATACAGTAGCAGATACTAGAGATGGTGCACTTCTGATTTCTGGAAGACTGTTACTGTCATCAGCACACTTCACAGCAAAGCTCAAGGTGAAGCCTCTCCCACACTAGTCCCTCAGCTACTAGCCTTTTACTCCTTAGCCAGCACTTCCCAGACAGAGGCCAAGTGTGGGGACAATAGTTCATGGAATAGTCACTCATTCTGCTGACATTGGCCCCTGTGCACCACATGCAGGTCAGAAGGTCACAGGTCAAACTGGCATCCTGGGAAAATGAAGGGCACTTTTCTAATTGTCCTTTCTCTAATCTCATCATCTCCTGCTTCCCTCTCAATTTCTGTCTCTACCCAGGAAATAGATAAGTAAACAGAATATTAAAAAGAAACATTTCCCCCAAAGAAGACATTTAAAATTAAACATGGGGTTCTCTGTGTGTGTGTCTCCATTCTTTCAAAAATAATAATAAAAAAAAGAAAATTGAGAAATTTAAACAAATAAATAAAATTTCCTCACACATAAACTCAGCAAAAAATGAAGAGAAAGCTTGCTTTTCAGGGATTTTTAGACACCTGTACATTGGGAGTACATTGGCCTAGTGAGTACAAAAAGGAAGGGAAAAAAGACTAAATATGAATGTTCTATAGTGTTCAAACAAGAAAGAAATTATCTTCTACCCATCAGAGTTCTTCAGATACTGCTTAAGTAGGCATTAGAAAGACGGATTAGAGAAAAATAAAGGATGATTAATAACATGCACACCACCTTCACATATGAGAGTCAGATATGGTGAGGAACTCACCATGTGTTCTTCGACGCCATCTTTAATAGCTTAGTTAACACAGAGGACATTGTGAGGGGGTAACAGAAGGCCAGCTCGTAAGCTTAGCAAGAAGAGACATGGTGAATAAAAGGACATGACTACACATAAAATTCTGCTTTCCTCACTGGTCAACTTTTCCCAAGAAGTTGGCCTTATCTCTAAAAAGGAATCTCCATTATTATCCTCCCATGAAATTATTTTCCCCCAAAGACATACTTTTGAGGGTGGCAGATTTATTTTTTATTTAAATTCTTTATTTTGTTTTATTTTATTTTTATTTTACCATAGAACTGCTCAACTGTGGCTTACGATGGTATGGCAGATTGAACCGGGAACTTCAGTGCCTTTTTGCCATTTTTCACAGGTGTGTGCCTTTGGATTTTGATGGAGAGTCAGCTTTAAATATGGTCCTGGAGGAGAACTAATTTACCTAAATCTATTTACAAAGAAAGTAGTCAAATAGCGAGTCAGGTGGTAGCACAACGGATTAAGCGCAGGTGGCGCAAAGCTCAAGGACCAGTGTAAGGATCCCAGTTCAAGCCCCTGGCTCCCCACCTGCAGGGGAGTCACTTCACAGGAGGTGAAGCAGGTCTGCAGGTGTCTATCTTTTTCTCTGCCTCTCTGTCTTCCCCTCCTCTTCCCTCTGTCCTATCCAACAATGATAGCATCAATAACAATAATTACAATAACAAAAAAGGCAATAAATTACAATAACAATAACAAAACTTACAATAACAAAAATTACAATAACAAAGGGCAACAAAAGGGAATAATAAATAAATATTAAAAATAAAGATAATAAAAAAAGAAAGTAGTCAAAGCATTACTTGAATAATTGGGCTTAGGAATTTACTAATTAACAAAAAGTTGAAAAGAACCCCTGGGCAACAGCTTACCCTCTGGCCTTGAATTGTAGCTATTTCTTCATTAATCATAAGAAAAATAATCACCTACACTAGAAGAAATAAATACATCTGTCTTTTCACTGAATCTTCAGGCGTTTGGAAGTAAAAGACAAGATAATTTTCTCTTGAAAATTTCATTCTAGACTTGCTACTGGATTTGCTAATGAGCTGAACTTGGATGGGAAATTGAAAGCCATAGTAAATATTAAAAAGAAATGTTTCAGAGTGGAGCCAGACATGTTCATTCCTACTAGAACCTGGCTTATAAGTGACAAGCCATCTTCTGTTTCCCAAGGAGAAGATTGTAAAAGAGACCTTGGTTTTACATTTTTACTAACTTTGCCATATAATTTAATTATATAGAGATGAATTAATTTAAAAATCTACTTTAATATTTATTAAATATGCTAAGTATAGAAACTAACAATCATGTACTAATAATCACACTATGAACCCCAAGGTATGCGTTTTCACATTTATTGAAAATATTTAATAAAGATGTCCAGAGGGGAGTCAGCACCATAGCAGTCTAGCAAAAACCAAACAATGCACACATAACATTCCTGACTTCCATTGATGCTACAAAGCAATAGTAATTAATGTTACATACTGTACTGGAACAAAACCAATTTATAGACCAACAAAATAAAATTGAAATTTCATAAATAAACCCATATGTGTGTACATAATAAAGGACTAAAACCTTTTCAGTGGGGGGTGGGAGGGAAAAAGACCTCTTCAATAGCTGATGCTGGGTAGTCAATGAAAAATGAAACTGTACCAGCCCTTAACACCATATGCCAAATAACTCAAGATGGATCAAAGATCCGGTTATTGGAACTGAGACTAAAAATTATAGAGAAGAAAACATTGGTGAAACACGTCCACAATTTAACATCAGGCTCTATTTGGAGACTCATCACACTATGGGTAAGCAAAACTAAAACAAGGTTAAATTACTGGGACTATATCAAATTTAACAGCTTCTTCACATTAAAAGAAAACTTCACACATACACACACACACACACACACACACACACACACAAAGGTAACCTGGAAACTGGGAGAAGATACTTGGATGTCACAAAACTGACAAGAGACTGATCACAAATGACAATAAATAAATCATATGACTCAACAATAACAACAATTAAACCCATTATTAAATCACTAATAAAAATAGGAAAAAAAACCAAGCCATGTTCCTCCCTCACCAAGTGTACAGAGAACATGTTTTCTTTAGTATTTATGTTAAGCTACCTAAACTCTTTTCTAAATATACTACAGAATGGATGTAAAGCTTCAGAAACTTACTAAGAAGGTAGCTAGCAGATAGTGTGCTTCTGTGTTTTTATAGATTTTTTTATCTTTTTTTTTAAATTAGTGATTTAATAATGATTAACAAGATTGTGGGATAATAGAAGCACAATCCCATACAATTCCAGTCAACAGAGTTCCCTATACCCTCCCCTCCACTGGAAGGTTCCCTAATCTTTATCCTTCTGGGAGAATGGACCAAAGATTTCTTTTTTTTTTCCTCCAGGGTTACAGCTGTGGCTTGGTGCCTGCACTACAGTCCACTGCTCCTGGAGGTCATTATTTTCCATTCTTTTGTCCTAGTTGTTACTGCTGTGGTTATTGTTGCCATTGCTATTTTTGTTGGATAGGACAGAGAGAAATACAGAGAGGATGGGAAGACAGAGGTGGGGAGAGAAAAACAGACACCTGCAGACCTGCCTCACAAGTGTTAAGTGGCCACCCTACAGTTGAGAGCTGGGGGCTCGAACTGGGATCCTTACTCCAATCCTGGAGCTTTGCACCAAGTGCACTTAACGCGCTGTGCTACCGCCCAACCACTGGAGCAAAGATTTTATGGGGTGCAGAAGGAGGAGTTCTGAATTCTGTAATTGCTTCTCCACTGGACATGGGCATTGCCCGTTGGGTCCATACCCCCAACCTGTTTCTGTCTTTCCCAAGTGAGGCAGCAGGGCTCTGGGGTGGTAAAAGCCATATCTTTTTTTAGTCTTCTATTATTTCACATGAAAAATGTTTATTTATTTTTTTACCTCTGGGGTTATTGCTGGGGCTCAGTGCCTGCACTATAATCCACTGCTCCTGGAGGTTATTTTCCCTTTTGTTGCTTATCATTGTTGTTATTAACAATGTTGTTATTGTTGTTGGATAGGACAGAGAAAACTGAGAGAGGACAGGAAGACAGAGATGGGGAAAGAGAGAGACACCTACAGTCCATCTTTACCACTTCTGACGGGACCCCCCCCCCGCAGGTCAGGAGCTAGGGGTTCCAATCAGGATCCTTAGGCCAGGCTTTGAGCCTTGTACCATGTGCACTTAATCCACTGCACTACCGCCAGGCCCACAATTATATATATATATTTATATATTTATATATTTATATATTTATATATTTATATATTTATATATTTATATATTTATATATTTATATATTTATATATTTATATATTTATATATTTATATATTTATATATTTATATATATATTACTTGTTAATTTTTTAAAGAATGCCTTCAAATTATTTTTTATTTATTTATCCTTTTGTTGCCCTTGTTTCAAATTATTAATAATAGCTGACTCTATCTTTTCAAATAGTCTCTGAGTAGAGAATGTTTCTCTATTTTCCACCTGAGGAAGTTGGATACTGAAATTGGGGCAGCTTGGAACATTCCTACTCATGACCTCAGAATGTTAACTCAGGTCTATAGGGATGCAGAGGTCACATAGGCTCCAAAGCTTAATATGGTCACCAGATCAGATCAAATTTATGTGGTTTACAGTCAACAATATTTATACACCTATCCCATACTTGGGAGCTACTCTCTTCGCTGATCCAGCTTTCTGGTCCTTTCTCCAGCCATGATATCATCTCCACAGACAATAACTTAGATCCACCTGCATATTAGATGTTAGGCTCAGGAAAACAAAGTAGTATAGTCATAGATTCTTTGGAATACAACTAAAATAGAGCTATAACTAACTCTAAAATGGATACCCCCCAACTCTTCATATGAACTTTTACAGCATTTAGGATAATGATTAGTCAACTTTTGTTTGTTTTATATGTTAAATCTTTTTTCAAACAACAGGTTCCAGATGCTAACATGATGCCAACTGGACTTCTGTGGGCAGAAAACCCCACACCAATGTGTCTTTGAGCTCTGCTTCCCTGAACCCCGCCCCACTAGGGAAAGAGAGACAGGCTGGTAGTATGGATCGACCTACCAACACCCATGTTCAGTGGGGAAGCAATTACAGAAGCCAAGCATTCTACCTTCTGTACCCCATAGTGACCCTGGGTCCATACTCCCAGAGGGAGAAAGAAGAGGAAAGCTATCAGGGGAGGGGGTGGGATATGGCATTCTGGTGGCAGGAATTGTGGGGAATTGTACCCATCGTATATATGGTTTTTGTCAGGGTTTCCTTTTTATAAATAAAAATTTTAATTACTGTCTCTGAAACATGGAGGTGGAAATGAACATAAAAGGAAAGGGAATTTTTCATCATTTTCTGAAGCTGTCTCTAGATCTGATTTATCTGAGGCAACTCCCATTTTAAACACAGTGTTTTCAATGGAGTTTCTGGTAATATTCCCAATGGATGTGACCAGTGGTGTTAGAGGGAACTCCTAGAGATCTTGCCCCACATCATCTATGGGGGAATCATATGATCCTCTGGATAGGACCCTAGGTGATAAGAGTGGCTTGACACTGGCTAAAGAGACCATCATTGAGTGAGCCAGTCTCCTGCCCTTATCCAGCTTTTGGAGTCCCTTCTATATCAGACAAACTTAGACTTTCTCCCAGTTTTTAAAGTGTTGAGTGGCTTTTCAAACCAGTATTCGGTTTGTGAGATACAGGTTACAATCCTCCAGAGAACCTCAGGAGGTCTCTATTCTGTGAAAAGAAACACATCAGGTTTCCCAGTTCCATGAAACAGTCAAAGATTCACATACATCACACACAAACACACACACACACACACACATACACACACACACACACACACACACACACACACACACACACACACCCCTTATTCTTCCTGGGCCCTAAGGGTCTTTTATCTCCCACCCATGAGTGTGGCATGTGAGGAGGCAACAGAACAGAATGAAGTGGCATATGCACTTCGGACCACAGTAACACACTCTCCCACATGGTCTTCCAATCTGGTTAGATAAGGACAAACTCAGTCAGACGGGTTGACATAGTTAGATTGGTGTCAGGATTGAAAAGGATGACAGGTATTTGGGGTACAAGGGCCTGCTTTTCTTCTCTGAGCACAGTATTTTGTATTAAACTTTCATCCTTTTAATGCATACATATAGTTTTCTTTTCCTTTTCTTTTACTTTTCACACTGGCTTTACCCAATGGTTAATGCTATTTTCCAACTTCTTACAATGAACAAAGCTGAAGAGAACATCTGTTCAGCTAATTTCCTATAAATTCATGATAATTTTCTTAGGATATGTTCCCAGAAATGAAACTGCTGGAAGCAGAAAGAATGGTGGTGGTGTTCTTGCTGCCACTGGAATATGGTACCTACACTACTTCCCCAATTACAGGCTGACATTTCTTTAGAGAGCAAGAGACATAGAGAAAGAAGAATAGAGAGACACAGAGAAGGAGAGATGTCTGCAACACTGCTTCACAGCCCATGACGGTCCCTGAAGGGAGACACCAAGGACCTGAACTTGGGTCCTTGTGCTTGGTAGCGTGTGCTACCAATTCTGCCAGTTGAGCCACCACCAGGCCCTGGAATAGTAGTGATTTTTAAATGTGTGCTATGACCCTTAGTACAATATCATTATAGAAACAAGGAAATATAAACAAATAGATAAATTGAAGACTAAGAAATAATGTTCAGACTTCAAAGAGCAATGTAACTTGCCTTACAAAAAACTAAAATCTTGGCCTAATGGTTGATGACATAAACAGCATAGTATAGACTTGGGAATATGTAGTTATCATGATGAAAGACTGAAAAGACAACATCAACAGTTTGTGAAAAATTCTAAATTGCTGGGGGGCAGATAACATAGCAGGTTAAGCACACATGGTACAAAGCGCAAGAACAGGCATAAGGATCCAGGTTCGAGCCTCCAGCTTCCCACCTGCACGGGATCACTTCACAAGCGGTGAAGCAGGTCTGCAGGTGCCTATCCTTCTCTCCCTCTCTCTGTCTTTCCTTCCTCTCTCTCGTGATTACTCTCTGTCCTATACAACAACAATGACAGCAATAACAGTAAACAATAAGGGCAACGAAAGGAAAAAAAACAGCCTCCAGGATCAATGGATTTGCAGCGCAGGCACCGCGCACCAGCAATAAGCCTGGAGGCAAAAAAAAAAATCTAAATTGACTATAGTATAGATTTCAGTGCTACGTTTTTAATAGAACCAGAAAACAAATGTTGGAAAACTTGTCAAAATATTACAAAAGATTGAAGTTATTTTTAAAGAGTCAAAGTTATCCTATTACAAGCAAATAAAAAGTATTCATACCCACTAACATGCTCATGAGGTCCTCTAGCTCCATCTGTCTCTCTCACACAATTTATAGAAGAAATGTGAAAACATGCCAGTAGGACACTTTCTAGTAGTGGACTATGGAGTTAGTTGGTTGTGGATTTATTTATTCATTCAAAAACTATGTAGAAACTGGGAGACTGCCAAACTTGCCCATTCACTGAATCTCAACCCCTAAAGACAGTGCCATACTCTAGCTGGGCAGCCTGGAGAACAAATCTTCCACAGAACATTCCCTGAGACAGGCAGAGACCCAGGGCCACACAGATATATTGACTTTTGACAGTTAAGACCTGAGACACAGGCACAGCAGAAGTAGCTATTCAGTGAGGTCATAAAGAACAAATGAGAAGAAAACACGGAAAAGGCTAAATAAATTAATTCATTAAATTAAAAATCAGGGAATCTTGTCCTTGTATAGGTGAATCAGAAACTGGTACAGAGTAACAGTACCCAAGAGCAGAGTACTGGGCCCACAGGAAGTGGCAGTGTTCACAAGACAAGGTCAGACAGATCTGGAGAATCTATAATGTGTCCCACAGTCTCACTCACTCATCCACAGAATAGTATGACCTCTTCGGTCAGATCTTAGCTAAATAAGACCAGGCACTGGTTTTTTTTTTTTGTTTTGTTTTGTTTATTTATTTTCCCTTCTGTTGCTCTTGTTGTTTAACGTTGTTGTGGTTATTGATGTCGTTGTTGTTGGATAGGATAGAGAGAAATGGAGAGAGGAGGGGAAGACAGAGAGGTGAGAGAAAGACAGACACCTGCAGACCTGCTTCAACACTTGTGACGTGACTCCCCTGCAGGTGGAGAGCTGGGGGCTCTAACAGGGATCCTTACGCCTGTCCTTGTGCTTTGTGCCACATGCACTTAACCCACTGTGCCACCGCCCAACTCCCCGGGCACTGTTTTTTAAAAGCTGTCTCTCCAGAAGAAAGGTGGCAGTGTAAGGGGGTCTGGGGGATGGGGAGATTTTGATGGTGAGATGCTATTCCATAGAAGGTGCAGAGTGTTAATTGGCCCACCCTGTGGATCAGAAAGTGGTACTGATATCACATCTAAGTTCTCATTGGGACACTCACCCTGCTTCCCAAGTGTTGGGCAGGGGGACTGAAACGTAGCTTGGATTTGGAGACAAAAGCTTAAGACTTCACCCACATGGTTTCATATACAGAACAGCAGCCATAATTCTCTAGGAAAATAGCTCAACAACAGACCATGCTAAATGTCCAACAACAGACAGGTGGTTAAGAAATTTAGCGTCTAGGGGTAGGCAGTGGTGCATTAAATAAAACACACATATTACCATGTTAAAGACCTGGATTTAAGCCCCTGTTCGGAGAGGGGGGGAGAGAGAGAGGAGGGGAGGTGATGGGAGGGGAGAAGAGAAGAGAAGAGAAGAGAAGAGAAGAGAAGAGAAGAGAAGGAGGAGGAGGAAGAAGAAGGGAATAGAAGAGAAAGGTAATTGTGGTCTATATTCATAATGGAATACTATTCAGTTATTTAAAATGATGTAACAATCTCTTTTGCCCCATCTTGAATGGAACTTGAAGAAATCATGTTAAGTGAGATCAATCAAAAGGAGAAGAATGAACACTATATGATCTCACTTATAAGTGGAACTTAAGAAAGATAAAACACAGGGAGTCGGGCGGTAGCACAGTGGGTTAAGTGCACGTGGCACAAAGCGCAAGGACTGGTGTAAGGATCCCTGTTTGAGCCCCCAGCTCCCCAACTGCAGGGGAGTCGCTTCACAGGCAGTGAAGCAGGTCTGCAGGTGTCTGTCTTTCTCTCCCACCTCTCTGTCTTCCCCTCCTTTCTCCATTTCTCTCTGCCCTATACAACAACAACAGTAGTGACTACAACAAAAAAAAGAGCAACAAAAGGGAATAAATAAAAATTTTTTTAAAAAGAAAGAAAGATAAAACACTGGGTGAAAACCAGACTAGATGTTCTCCACTTCAGAAAGCCCAAGGAAGGGAGTTGAGTGGCTATCAGGGACCCAATGCACAGTGGTGGAGCAAAATTGATGGTGGGAATGGTGTGTAGATACCTATCATGGAAGGATGAACAAGTAACTCATGTAAGAACTGTCCTGTGAATCATTATTTTCTGGGTGGATGGTAATATGAAGATGGCCTGGTCACAACCTATGTAAGATGGCTGCAACTGGGTCCCAATGAACCAGCTTCATTGAGCATGACAGTGAGCACTATGCTAAATGCTTTATTTTTAAAATATGGAGACTGGGCAGTGGTGCACCCAGTTGAGCACACATGTTGTAGTGGCACTGGTGTTCAAGTCCCAAGTCCCCATCTGCAGGAGGAATGCTTCATGTGCAGTGACACAGTACTGCAAGTGTTTCCACTTTCTCTTTGGCTGTCTCCTCACCCTCCTCTCAATTTCTCTCTGTCCTATCAAATAAAAAGGGGGGAAATTTCATTGTGTATGTATGTACTTATTTAGGAGAAAGAGAGAATCAGTAACAACTCTAGTATGTACATACCAGGGATTGAACTTGGGACTCTCACACACAGGCTCTGTGTTCTACCTGCTGAGTCACCTCCGGAGCTTCTCTAAATGCTGTATGCTTTACAGCCACAGTTTCACTTCATCCTTGTGACAATCCTATCAAATCAGCATTGATTCTTTCCCCTTTTGAGTATTAGGATCAGAACTCAGTGATACCACTTGAACTGTCACCCCAGGGGGGCTCCAATTCATCCTCATGCAGGAGAGCAGGACAACTTTTCATGACGGACAAGGGGATAATGACATCTTGGCTGGCTTAACATATATACTTACAGGTTCTGGTGGATTAGTTCAGTACTTTTTTCTTTTGTGCAGTGTATAGTACATCATTTTAAAGGTAATGCCTACCTAAACTTACAAAGTTACTGTTAAAATATTTTCTATGATTTTAAGGAAAGGCTGGTTGCAAATGTTCCTTTTTAGCAATGACTCATTAAAAGTTTTCTTTTTTGTTATTCTATGACTACACCAGATGAGAATATCAGCTGAAGACTGAAAATCTTGCACTTCAGTAGTTTTCATGTAATTATTATTATTATTTTAGAAAAACTCATACTTTACTTTGGTTGCTATGGACAGACAACCAGATTCTTGCCTGAATTCACAGTAAAGTGGCCTGTTGCTCTGTGCACAGACAGTCACCACCTAAGCTGTTGGCACCCAGCAAAAATTCTAGGCCCCACTCCCTTTCAGCCTTCCACCCGAGGATTCCCTCTGCTCAAAAGGCATGTTTCTGTCTCAGCTCAAAAATAAATAAATAAATGTCATGTTATCTTATCCCCGGATACCAAAATTCTCAAACAGGAATGGTTCTCATTAGACAAAGCAGAACCCATTTTGAAAATAGCAAGACTCTCAGAAAGGCAAATATAATAGTCCAAGGAAATTTACATGCAAATGTCTATGGAGGGCCAATCACAAGGGCAAGAGTGCAGGACAACTTCTTCTAGCAGGAAAGAGAGTTTAAGAATAAAAGCTGGAGATATCCATCATGGAAAAATGACTGGGAATAATTCAGGAGAGGTAACATTTTCTCAAGAGTGAGCCCTATAATGTTCTCTCTGAGAAATGACAGATCAGCCCAAGAGGACTGTCACTCCAAGGGACTGAATGTGAGGACCAGGAGCTGCTGACTGAGAAGCATCTCCACAGCATAGGGGCAGAAAGTAATGGCTGAAAAAGCAGAGCAGTGGTTACTGAACTCCAGCTGCCATGGACAGCTCAGTCCATTCCTTGTCACTACTGTTCAGGCTAGAAGGCAGGTAAGTGCTCCTATCTGTGTCTGGCACACCACAGGACAGCACTGAGACTTGGCGTTTCAAAGGAGAGCCCTGACACCACACACACACACACACACACACACACACACACACACACACACACACACACACACACACCATCTTATACACTCCGGAGCCCAGAGAAAATGTCAGTCTTCTGGGAATGGACTGTTTGATAAAAACAGCATTAAGTAAAACTATGGTGGATGAAGAATGACTTTTCTTTTTAATGGGCAGAAGTAGAAAGAGTGAGAGAGACCAGAGCACTGAGGCTTTCTTCAATGCTATGGGGGTCCAGGCTCAATCTTGGGTCACACACATGGCAAAGCTCTGCATTATCCAAGTAAGCAACTTTGTCAGTCCTTACAAGTGATTTAACTGCACGAGAACACTCTGCTTGCTGACTTCCTGCTTATTTATTTGTTTTAATGTAGTACCAGAAATGAGCTCTGAGCCTTGTACATATGTAACATCAATTTATGGCTTCATGTGTGGCAGATAACACTACTGAGAGACCTCTTTGGCCCTTTTTCTTTCTTCACTATATGCGGGACAGGAGAGAAGACGGGTATCACATCATCATTCTACCTCATCAGGGGAGCTACCACAGTGCTATCCATGATACTCCCATGTGGTGCCAAGACTAAAACTCATGGTAAGGTATATGTGCTGCCCACTGACTCATCTTGTCCTTACGACTGACTTCCTGAACACAACTCTTCATAACCAATGTACTGGCAGTGCTGACACAGGACTCCCTTCTGCCGAGGGCACAAAGGCATAGTTATTTTTATTGTGTCCAGTGAAAGACCAGGGCATATCTATTATGTGTGTCAATAAAATATATTTAATTAACACTCCTTTAAAATCTGTAGTCAAAGTGCCTATTATTCAGTAACTTGGGCAACTGAGAAACTATGACTTCCATGTTTTCTTAAATCAATATTATATACTTACTTTTTTGCCACCAGTGTCTGCAACAATCAACCACTCCAAGTAGACTATTTTCTCTTTTTTTTTTCATACAGAAGATGGAATATAGAAAGGGGTAGAGAGAGAGAGAGTGAGAGAGAGAGACAGAAAGAGAGAGGGGGAGAGAGAGGGAGGAGAAACACCACAGCACTACTTTACCATTCATGGAGTTTCCCCACTGCATGGTGCTCCTATGAATACTTAGCATGGCAAAGTGTGTGCTCTACTAAGTGAGCTATCTCCTAGTTGTCACCTCAATATGTTGTTTTAAATAACAAAAGCATCAAAGTATCTCTGCACCCTATGTGCATTTCATGAAAGATACTCTGTTAAGAGCAATAACAGATCCTCTAACAATTAAAAAAAGCCCCATTATAATCCTTTACTTTCAAAACTGGTCAGGTTCTAGGTACATGAAATACAATGTATTTAAATTCTGCAAAGCACTTTTTTTATAGGATAGGACAGAGTGAATTTTTTTCTTTTTTTAATATTTATTTTTCCTTTTTGTTGCCCTTGTTGATTTTTTATTATTGTTGTTATTGATGTCATCGTTGTTAGATAGGACAGACAAAAATGGAGAGAGAAGGGGAAGACTGTGAGGGGGAAGAGAAAAAGAGACACCTGCAGACCTGCTTCACCACTTGTGAAGCGACTCCTGTCCAGGTGGGGAGCCAGGGGCTCGAACCGGGATTCTTATGCCAGTCCTTGCACTTTGCGCCACATGTGCTTAACACTTGCACTACCACCCAACTCCCTTTTTTATCTTTATTGATTTATTTATTGGATAGAGACAGCCAGAAATCAAGAGGGAAGAGGGTGATAGAGAGGGAGAGAGACAGAGAGATACCTGCAGCCGTGCTTCAACACTTGTGAAGCTTTCCCCCTGCAGGTGGGGACCGGGCTCGAACCTGGGAACTTGCACATTGTAACATGTGCACTCAACCAGGTGTGCCACCATCTGGTCCGAGGATAGAGTGAAATTGAGAGAGGAAGGGAAGATAGGGGAAGAGAAAGAGAAGACTGCAGACCTGGTTCACTACCTGTGAAGCAACTCCCCTTTAGGTAGGGAGCTGGGGCTTGAACTGGGATACTTTCACAGGTCCTTGCACTTCGTACTATGTATGCTTAACCTGAAGCACTACTGCTGGCCCCCCAAAGGACTTTTTCTATTATTATTATTAACTGCTATTATTTATTTTGTAACTTATACCATTTAAAAAAACCTAACAACAGAGACCTACAGGATATATATGTCAAAGGGGAGATATACCAATGTAATCCGAATTCTATAGAAGGGTTTTACATGTTAAATTTCATTTCCACCACAAGTAACCTATAACATTCAGAAATACTGGAAAGTAGAATACATGTTTATTTTTGTCTCAAACAGTACCACTTAGGATAATTATACTATAAATGCAAAGTTCTTTCGAAGAAGGAGGAATAAATGATTAAGAGTTTGAAACAATGACTTAGAATGCTGAACTGAGAACCTTTATTTCATCTGCTTGGGTTACTGGACATAGTACTCATTTTGCTCACTCAAGTTACCACTTAGTCTCAAGTGCAATACACAAGTTTGACATGACAAGTGACATAGATGACATCTGTGGCTTATATGAACTCTTAACCAAGAACAGAGAAACCTGGAGGAAAGAGTTAATAAAGGGAACTGAGTGATTTGCATGTATAAAGTGCAGTTCCCTTGAAAGACTTTTACTGAGAAGAACCCTCAGGTCTGCTGAACTACTGACAGAGGATAAATTGACTGTAAATGTTGGTGGAGAAGATAGTGTCTTTGGTGCGTGTAGTTCCTGTTCCTGTCCCTGCAGGCCTGCAAGGCCCTACCTCTCAGTCCAAATGTACCCACGTACACCATACACTCTGAATCCCACTAGCCATAATGCCAGATGTGGGGTACAAAATAATTCTCATTTGTTCTCTTGCAGGCAATGAAAAAGTCACCCCATCTAAAGGAAATGGTGCACACTCTACAATTACTATTAGAGCCAAAATCTCTGAGTCACAGCTGCCTGCACAAGACAATTTGGCTACTGGAAAATTCTGATTAATGGTATTTTTTGAAAAACAAGAGTAACAACTTGACCTGCCAAAAATTAGCATGTTTTTATCATTTTACTTTTTTTTTTTTTTGCCTTGGTTACCTATTACCTTTCTTTCACCAGGGAAATAAAGCAGGTAAACTGAAAATTGTGCTGTAATGCAACTCAACCTCAAATCTAAATGTGTCACTCCCAGGGGTGAAAGTGGAGCTAAAAGGGAGTCTGTCGCTAACTGGTCTTTGGAATCTGTGAATGTGCCACAGGGACACTCTCCGATTGTGCTGAGAAGAGTCTTCAAGTCTTAGGAGACTAAAGTCCCTGAGTGTCAATCAGAAGCACAGGCCTCCCGGCCCCCAAACTGATGACTGGGTGAGAACAGAGACATCCCCCCCATCTTCTTGTGATGCTGCCATTACTGTGATCCCAATTTTAAAGGTGAAATGGAAACTTAGAGAATTTAAGTAAATGTCAAGAGTCATAAAATAAGTAGCAATACTCAGACACGGAGCCAAGTCCTCAAGCTCCAAGACCCATGGTTTTTCCAGGCTCCTGCAGATTCATTGAGATTCCATGTGTTCTGCAGCTTTAATGATAACCATGGCACTTTGATTTGAAGGATGATGATTCCTTTACAGTCCTGGAATTCTTTGTTGCTGGTGGTAGGGCTGCATGTGGGGGTCAGAGCACTCACATGCAGCCATGTAGCCGTGATGACCCCATGTCCCATCACATAAGCCCCGAGTCCAGCTCCCCATGGAAGCAGCCCCCAGCCCCTGCCAATATTAACCTAGTCACCATGGTCACCAGGATGTCTGTATCTTGCTTTCTAACAATGGCTGTTTCATTGCTTTATCACAGGCTAACTTCAGAAGTCCTGAATATACAGATTTTATTTTCATAGGACAGGTGCCATTTGCTTGGTCCAGGTACCACTGTCATGGCCTCTGTGGGATGAGTGCAAGGCTCAGAGCTTCCTTAGCCTCTGACACACAGAGGACACAGAGGGCTCTCTCATCTGAAAGCCCCACGGGCTACGCAAATGACACCAAACTACCCATTATACATGTCTTCAGATTTGAAGGCCCTCTTCTGTCCTTGTGTCCACACACTGCCTTCTTCCCTATCTGTTCACCCTTTTACCCACACTTGAAAATGCTCCTCCCCTCTCAGGAAAACTTGCTGGACTAATGTGAGCAGAAGGAATTGTTTATCTTTCTAGTTGCTACCCTCACAATCTCAGACACTTTATAAAGCTCACGTCTAAGGCTTCCTAGCCCCATGGCCTCATGTTTCTGACAGCAGGATTCTGTGCATGTTCTCAGCTCCCAGATAGCACTGACACCTACTCAGAACTAAACATAATATGTGTCAACATGACAAAGTGCCACATTTAGATGTCGGTCCCTTCTCTTTGTCTACAGGGTGGTCTCACCTCTGGGTGAAGGCACTCCTTATCTGCTCCTCTCAGAGGAGTTTTTTTTTTATATTTATTTTATTTATTTATTCCCTTTTGTTGCCCTTGTTGTTTTATTGTTGCAGTTATTATTGTTGTCGTTGGATAGGACAGAGAGAAATGGAGAGAGGAGGGGAAGACAGAGAGGAGGAGAGAAAGATTGACACCTGCAGACCTGCTTCACTGCCTGTGAAGCGACTCTCCTGCAGGTGGGGAGCCGGGGTTCCAACCAGGATCCTTATGCCGGTCCTTGTGCTTTGCGCCACCTGTGCTTAACTCGCTGAGCTACAGCCCGACTCCCTCAGAGGAGGTTTTAACAGACACATCTCAGGCTTTCTTAGGGAAAAGATCTAAACACAACTAGTTACTGCACTTCAACATCCTCTGAGAGAAGTGATGTAGCAGATGAATGTACTAAGGACAGACTGAACTAGTTAACATGAAAAGTCACCACCACTCTATAGCCTGAGACAGGCCTCAACTGGGAATACTGCACTGTGTGTATCTGGTGGAGAGATAGAGAGACAGACACAGAAAAATAGAGAGAGAGAGAAATGGAGGGGGCAGGCACAGCAATAGTGCTTATCTGGTATGCAAAGGACGGGAGAATATATGAGAGTGGAAAACATGAACATGATCTCAACTCCCCTTGAATGATCACTGGAGTACAGGAGGGTCTGAACATCTGGTCCCTCACAACCCAAACACCTGTGACCTGATCTGGGAATCACAGGGACACAGAATACAGGACTTGAAAGAGCCCTGAGGGTCATCTGGTCGAACACCTATGAGCCTCAAAAGTGAGAGATGCTGAGATATCACTCAGCTGAGGACCAGATAGGAAGAGAAGTCCTTTACTGAGGGATACACAAGGGTCACCCCCGAGCCCAGGCCCTTTGGAAATGAGTGAGCCATAGGAACAGGAAGAGAGCCCACCAACTCTCTCACAGGGATGGATGTGATCCTGAGCCTTCTGCCTACCACGCGCCTCACTCAGGCCTTGTAGGGACGTATCCTCCACAGGACAGGTATCCTGTTATTCCAGAAACCTTCTATCCAGTGTGGAGGGTTTGCTTTATGATGCAGGTGACATTCAAATAAATACACATTAACTGACATCTTTTCAAAGTGGCTTCCCTGGGGAACACGTCATTTCTGAAGAAAAGAATGATCATTAGACCCAGTCTCTAAAGAGTGGAGTTGATGGGAAACTTGAAGCATCAGCTTTGTTGGATGTGACAGGTGCACATTTGACGTCCATTGACGGATAATGACGGCACAAGATGTGTGGCACAACTGACGGCTGCTGCTGGAAGCAGGGATATAAAATGTACCTCTGTACCTCGCTCATGTCTGCCCCTGGAGAGCTCCCCGTAGGCTGGGGAGCCCCGGAGTTGTTATGGGCTTTGGGACAAAGCACTGCTGCTATTCAGGCAGAAGAGCTTCCTGGGAGTGTTGCTGCCCAGGCTCTGACATTCAGAAACCTTCCAGAGAAGGTCAGCTCACTTGAAGGCCTGACCACCAGCTCTGTGGCATGCGGAGAATTTTAAAGTAAGTGTAGATTTAGAAAGGGCGGAATTGATTGCATAGTGGCCTCACATTGAAATGTTAAAAGGCCCAAGCTACTAGTGGTGACTTGAGGGAAGCCCCTCTGTGTTCCCCCTGGGAGAGGTTTTATTTGGTGGACAACCAGTGGAAAAGTTGATTTAGAAATTAGAAAAATACTCATTTCAGCATGACACCCATGCTCCTCCACCCCCCAGTGTTTGTATAGCTGTTTCAAAAACACTGCTTGCAGCTCCTCTCCCACCTGGGACAGCTATGTCCCAGACACTTTCTTCTGGAAGCCCTTCCACCCACCAGCCTCCTCTTGAAAGAGCCTTCATAAACCCAAGCAGCCAGAACACTTCCTCTTTTCACAGTAGCTACTTCCTCCTGCAGACAACTCTCTCATGTGCTGTGGTTGCCTTCTATTTATGTCTCTAGTAGAGGCATGAGCACTGCACACATTCAGTGAATGCTGGATCTATAGAAGCAGATGGATTCTGCTGCCTTCATTCTTTTCGAAGGTGAGGGGCCATGTGGCTTTGCTTTCAACCCTCTCTGATTCTATCAGTGTAAAAATAAGATACCAGGATTGTTGTGTATGGGAGTCAGGACTCTTTCTGCAACTCATGTAAAACATCAGTGTCCTGAACTGAAATGCACAATAAAGTCAGGACTCACAGTGAATCCATTCTTCTAGAAACACAATGTAGAAACTGGAATAACAAGTGAGGGAAATATAACACACTTCTGAGGGAAGAAAAAAAGTACCAAAAAGACAAAGGTAACTTCATGGAGTTCCATGCACTGCAGTTGTGCTGTTCACTTAGGTGTACATTGGAGGTCATTCAAATTAGGGTTAAATGATGTGTGGAACGAATCTCGGTGTGAGATGGTCGTCTTCTTCTCAGTACCACTAGGTGGGAGCCTCCTAGCTGCCCCATGGTCCCAATGCAGCAAAACTAATGCTGATTTGCCCTTATGGGTTTCTTTTTTCAAGAGAAAAGGATCTCCTTTCAGACACATTCTTGAAGGATAAAGCAAAGGAGTATGACCAGGGTTTCAGATCCACCCCGCCCTGCCCTGTGGAATGACACAACTGGCAGAAAAGCTTCAGGGCCTGAGTTCCTCAGGGCACTAGGCTCTGGGACAGGTGGCCAGCAGGTTCTTACCTCTCTCCCTTCTGAAATTTTCCTGTTTCATTTACACCACAGCAAGGAGTATTCTCTTCCACAAAGACAAAAAAAAAAAATCAAAGGTGTGCTTCTCCAATCACTCACCAACACTTTCCTTTTACCATATAGTTGTTTTTCAGAGCCTAGAAGTATATTGCTGTTTTATTTAGCTCATCTACTTGCTTTTTTATGCTTATCAATTATTTAATAGTGATTTACAAAATTAAAAGATAATAGAGGTAAAATTCCACACTGTTCCTACCTACCACCAGAGTTCTGGGTCCCCATAGCCCTCCAGTGGAAATTATAATAGTTCTCCCAAAGTCACAGATATGGATTGACTATATATTTTTATGGTTTTTTTTAGTGATTAATATTGATTTACTAGATTGTAAAAGGTATAATTGTAATAGGAGAATAATTCCATACAGCTTCCATCAATAGAGTTCTGTGTCCCATCTCCTCTATTGGAAACTTTCCTATTGTCTCTCCATCTGGGAGTATGGACCAAAATTTTTTTTGGGGTACAGAATGTGGACAGTCTGGCTTCTGTAATTGTTTCTCTGCTGGCCATGGACACTGACATGTTGATCCATGCTCCCAATCTGTTTCTATCTTTCCCTAGTGGGTTAGGGCTCAGGAGAGATGAGGTTACAGGATACATTTATGAGGTCATCTGCCCAGGGAAGGACTGACTATTATCTATCATCCAATCTATCTATCTACCTACCTACCTACCTACCTATCTCTATATATTTTGCCCATTTATATTCACTTATATGACCTATGTCATATGACTTATATGACACCCATTTCTATTACCATTTCTAAGTCACACCTACACCCATTACAACTTCCAAATTTTCATTTTCTTCTTCCCTCTCAGATAAGCAAAACACTGCCTGACTTCCTCTGGTGATTTCCAGGTTTTTTCCCCTTCAGTGATGGGGATAAAACAAAGATTCCTGGTGACAAACATTTCCTGGCCTGATGGAATTGGGGTTCAACGTTCTCTGGTCATCTTCCCTTCACATCCCCCCACTGCTGGAAGTATGAACCCCAAATTCTTTTTGAGGTGCAGAAGGAAGGAACTCTGGCTTGCATGATTGCTTCTCTACTGGCCAGGGATGTTAGCTAGTTGATCCATATCCCCAGCCTGTCTCTATCTATCCCTAATAAGGGAAGACTACGGAGAGGTGTAACTCATCCATTTGTTTTCTCTATCTATCACAAATGAGTGAAATCACGAGGCATTTGTCTTTCTCCACCTAAACATAATATCTACAAAGTCTATCCAGGCTACTTCAAACAGCAGGCCTTCTTTTCCTTTGATCTGAATATATATTGTGTATGCAGACTACATTTTCATTATCCACTCCCCTCTCTATAGGCAATAGGTTGTTTTTCAGTTCTCACATATTGTAAATAGTGCTGAAATGAACATGGAGATGTAGGTGGCTCTTGAATTACTGTTTATGCTTTTTTTTCAGGTAAGAAACCTGAAGGAGGATAACTGGACCATATACAACATATATTTTTAATTTTTTGAGGATTACACATATCTTTCCACATGTTTTGAAAGAACGGGAGCTGGGTTAGACAGAAAGACAGCTCAACAGATTGGGCACATACCTTGCCATACTTGCAGCCTGGGTTCAAGCTTGAACACCCCATGGTAACAGTATGGCCCCAAGGAAAGCTCTGGTTCTGTGGTAAGTCTCTCTCTCTCTCTCCCTCTCCCT
The DNA here is from genome assembly GCF_950295315.1 of Erinaceus europaeus. Lineage (NCBI taxonomy): Eukaryota > Metazoa > Chordata > Mammalia > Eulipotyphla > Erinaceidae > Erinaceus > Erinaceus europaeus. The sequence continues at coordinate 175,230,101 of NC_080163.1, forward strand.
CTCCCTCTCTTTCTTTGTGTGTCTCTCTCTAACTGGATTAAAAGCTATTGGAAACTGAAGTTGTATCTGTATGAGATTCTGAGTATAAAGAAAAAAAGTGGAGCATGGGGATATTACCATGAATTGACTTGCTGGAGTTTCAGAAATGAATAACCTCACCATCTTCTTTCCCTTACAATCTAGGAGACCTTGGCATCAACAGCCTGACTAGATATGTTACCATCCTCTGAACAAAAATAGTCACTGACAGATGCCCATAAATCATCTGGACTGATCCCAAGTGAAATACTCCAACAACTCACCATAAATTGAAAATATTTCATGGTCATTCATTACAAATGCACACATTCTCCTCTTCTGATCTATAGTCATCCACAACACACTGGTGACAAGCCAAAACAGTTTTAATAGACAATAATATTTTAATAAATGAACTAGTGGACTCTCTAGAAGAGAAGGTTCATTTGAACTAATCCTAAGTCATGGTCTTGTCACTATGTAGCTGCAATTACATGAGTATTTGTGTAATACATTACAGCAGAGGATATGAACAAAACATTCACCTCAGAGGAGATCTAAAAGGCTAACAAACATATGAAAAACTGCTCTAGGTCACTGATTGTCAGAGAAATGCAAATTAAGACAACACTAAGATATCACCTCACTCCTGTAAGAATGGCATACATCAAAAAGGACAGCAGCAACAAATACTGGAGAGGTTGTGGGGACAGAGGAACCCTTTTGCATTGCTGGTGGAAATGTAAACTTGTACAGCCTCTATGGAGAGCAGTCTGGAAAACTCTCACAAGGCTAGACATGGACCTTCCATATGATCCAGTAATTCCTCTCCTGGGATTATACCCCAAGGACTCCATAACACCCAACCAAAAAGAGGTGTGTACTCCTATGTTCATAGCAGCACAATTCATAATAGCTAAAACCTGGAAGCAACCAAGGTGCCCAACAACAGATGAGTGGCTGAGAAAGCTGTGGTATATATACACAATGGAATACTATGCAGCTATCAAGAACAATGAACCCACCTTCTCTGACCCATCTTGGACAGAACTAGAAGGAATTATGTTGTGAGCTAAGTCAGAAAGATAAAGACGAGTATGGGATGATCCCACTCATCAACAGAAGTTGAGGAAGAAGATCTGAAAGGGAAACTAAAAGCAGGACCTACCCAAATTGTAAGTAGGGCACCAAAGTAAAAACCCTGTGGTGAGGGGTAGACATGCAGCTTCCTGGGCCAGTGGGGGGTGGGAGTGGGTGGGAGGGATGGGTCCCAGTCTTTTGATGGTGGGAATGGTGTTTATGTACACTCCTAGTAAAATGTAGTCATATAAATCACTAGTTAATTAATATGAGAGGGGGAAAATTAATTGTATGTCTCGAAATTTTTTACAACACAGACTGAATCTTTTTAATATATAGGCTGTGTATTTGATAGGTGGACTCTCTCAAAAGCCTAGACCAAGTAGATCAGAAGCAACCAATAGCACAGCTATATACAAGATACTGGGTACTGTACAGCAAACCATAACAAAAGGCCTTTTCAAAGTTAAACCAATTACCAAATAATGTGATGATAACATTAACTATTGATTGTCTTTTTGAACCCTAAGACAGCAGGAACCTCACATCTCCACTATAGAGCCTCTACTTCCCCCAGTCCTGGAACCCTTGGATAGGGCCCACTTTCCCGTATGCCTCTCCCAATCCGTATGAAATAATATTGCATCTGCCAATCACTACCTAATCAACACAGCGATGCTTCACTTCAGACTGTGTCCAGAGACTTCACATGTGGAATGACAACCCTTCAGCTTCATTACTCAGGTGAGACCTTTCCTTTCATAGTATATCTAATTCCATCTCAGGTGTTTCACTTTCCAACAAAGTCCCAAAACCTAGATATATACCAGTTTCTGTGAGAGAAAGCATATGTTCACATGTATCCATAAACTACTGCAAAATATATACCTGAAAGCAGAAGTACACTAGAGTTTGCAGTGAGTATCCCCTAACACTTCCTCTCCACTATTCCAAGCTTTGGGTCCATGATTGCTCAACAATTTGTTTGGCTTTGTATGTTTGGCTTTGTATGGGGAAGGCAGAGAGGGGGTGAGAAAGATAGATACCTGCTTCACCACTTGCAAAGTGACCACCCTTTAGGTGGAGAGCTGGGGACTCAAACCTGTATCCTTACGCTGGTCCTTGTGCTTTGTGCCATTTGCGCTTAACCTGCTGCACTACTGCCCAGCACCCTCACTATAAATGTTTTAAGCACATGTATAAGTTGCACAGTGAACATTTAAAAGTGATTTCACAATAATCCTGTGCGTATTTTGAGGCAAATCCATGGCAGGCACCCACACACACAGTGTTTTGCATTCAAGCACTTTCGAGAGCCCGCTGCCTAGACAGTCAAGTTGAAGCACTCCTTTCCCAGCAAAACTGAAAATCTTCCTGAGGGCAAGTGGAAATATGCTCCTTGGGCACCTGTGTGTGTGTGTAGGAGTTACTGACACGTTGCCTTGCAGGGAATGAGACCCACTGTCTCAAAGACTAGCTGAGGGGAGCGATGGAGCACAGCCGTCTCAGCTTTCTCTCATCTGTCAGTGAGCACTAGGAAGACAATCAGCATCTGCCAGTAGAACTGGGGGAGCAGCTTCGTGGGCCTTTGCATTAGCAAGGACAAGAAACTGGATTTAAGCCCCATCGTCTGCACAGTGATGTGGCCCTGAGAGCAGGAGAGCCCATCATTCTTTCCATTCACATGATAGTGCCCTAAGAGATAGATGACCTTGGCAGAGCTCTCAAAATCAATATGACAGTAGAGAAACTCTCAAATTTTATCATGACTACTGGCCCTTATCCACTGAGCTGAAATCCTCAAGAACCAATTTATTTATATATTTTATAACCTCAGGTGCTATCGCAAAGGCAAACAAATTTAGACTTCTGAGTTACAAAAAATAAAAACACACAAAACAAACAAACAAACAAAACAAAAAGAAAACCCACACGGTACTCACACACCAAATTCCTTATAAATGAGGAAATGTGCACAGGGTCTGGGTGGTGGCGCAACTGCTTAAGCGGTCCTGCTACTATGCACAAGAACTCAGGCTCAGGCCCTGGTCCCCATCTGCAGGGGAAAAGCTTCCCTAGTGGAGAATCAGGGCTGCAGCTGTCTGCCTCCCTCTCTATCTCCTCATTCCCCTTGATCTCTCTCTGTCTCTATCCAGTAAATAAATGAAGATAATTTACAAAAAATTTAAAAAAATGTGTACAGAGCCAGAGGACACTCTATTAAACAAATAAGAAAGTACAACTGGGAGTGTGGATTGACCTGCCAACCCCATGTCTCGCGGAGAAGCAATTACAGAAGCCAGAACGCCTACCTTCTGCACCCCACAGTGATCCTGGGTCCATACTCCCAGAGGGATAAAGACTAGGGAAGCTTCCAATGGAGGGGATGGGATATGGAACTCTGGTGGTGGGAGTTGTGTGGCATTGTACCCCTCTTCAATAAGGTCTTGTTGATCATTATTAAATCAATAATGTACAGAAAAATGAGGTTGGAGAAGGTATCAGTGATTTAACAGTTGTTACCATCTAATCTCACTTAAGACACTGAGAAAAAAATGACACAGTTTCTGCTCAACAGAAGTTTACAATTCATATGTAATAAATTATAATTTATTTAACATCCAAGCAGCAATGATTATAAAGAATTAGTATTGGGCTACCAACCAATGAAATTCAGGATGCTGACAATACAATGGGCAAAAAAAAAAAATTCTAATGCGTCTGAAAAGAGAAGAGTACCAAGCCTCCTTTAAAAAAAAATTAAAATTTCCTCAAAGAATAATAAAAGTAAGAAAAGCACACGTCATAATGAGTTCCAGGAAACTGCATACGGTAACCTGACCTCCAAACCCAGCATCACCTCAGACACCTGCATAGCAGCACTCAGGGCTCCTCCTGTCTCCTTCAGGTCCCTGCTCAACAGTTCAGATGCTTTTTGCCTATTTTGTACTTTGTGCAAATAGAAATGTTTGATGGGATCCTCATTCTCTTAAAGGATGTTGTGACATCCATCCAATGTTTGCCATGCACATGTACATTTGTCTTTCCATCACTGTAGATTATTCCACTGTGGAATTATCCCATCATCCACAATGATCCGGATGACAGTAGAGCTGACACAGTTTCTAGTTCTGGCCGCTTTGCAAAGATGCCACTAACTCGATGTCTGGGGATGGGGTGTGAGGGCGGGGGAGGAAGCCTGTTCGCCTACCTTTCTGCAGCCTCTTCTCTGGGTTTGCGTCTCCCAGCGCTGCGCTGGCCTGGTGCAGCCGCACTTCTGTCCCAGGCCCAGCTGGCGCGGTCACTGCGGGCTGTGGACAGAGAGGGAGGTTGTCAGCGGGTGAGGGTGAGCAAGAGCCGCGTGTGTGACCACACGAAGGGCAGCGGCGACTCTGCTCCAGGCCGAAGGGCAGGTGGGGGGGGGGGCTGCAGCTCTCCATCACCCTCACAAGGAGAAGGGCCCAGCTCCACCCAGCGCCCTGCAGTATTACAAAAAAATATTGGGTGCCGGGCAAGTAGCACAGCGGGTTAAGCGCACGTGCAGCAGAGCGCAAGGACTGACATAAGGACCCTGGTTCGAGACACTGGCTCCCCACCTGCAGGTGGGTCGCTTCACAGACGGTGGAGCAGGTCTTCGGGTGTTTTTTTCTTTTTACTTTTTTTAATTATCTTTATTTACTGAATAGAGACAGTCAGAAATTGAGCACTTCTTCACCACTTGTGAAGTTTTCCCCTGCAGGTGGGGAATGGGGGCTTGAACCCAGGACTTTGTGCATTGTAACATGTGCGCTCAACCAGGTGCGCCACCACCCGGCCCCCGTGTGCAGGAATCTCTCTCTTTCTCTCCCCCTCTCTGTCTTCCCCTCCTCTCTCCATTTCTCTCTGTCCTATCCAACAATGATGACATCAATAACAACAATAATAACTATCAAAATAAAAGACAAGGGTAACAAAAGGGAAAAATAAATCAATATTTAAAAAAAAAGGAAGCGAGGCAGACACCTGCCACATTGCTTCATCACTTGCAAAGCTTTCTCCCTGCAGGTGGGGAGCAAGGGCTCGAACAAGGGTCCCTGCAAACTGTAACATGTGCGCTCAGCGTCCTGATTTTATTAAGCGAGTTCCCCACACACAGTGGAAGCAGTGACATTTTAGTTCAGAGTCTCCAGGGTGTTCTCTGAAGGCACATGTGTATTTATGTATTTACTGAAGCTGAGCACCCCCAACCCGCAGTGGGGCCGGGGCTTGAACCTGGGTCCTTGCTCGTGGTTCCACGTGCGCTTAGCCAGGTGCAGCAGTGTGCAGCCGCCCCATGGCATTTCCTGAAGGTCACAGGCACAGGGCACACATGGCCGCTTCCCTGACACGTGCCCTGCGGTCTCCGCCCTCAGGAAGCCCAGGCAGGGGTTGTGGGGCTTCTTGCCAGAGCTGCCAGCAAAGGCGTGGGCTTTGCGGTTAGGGCGGTGGCAGGGCTCTTGCTGTGAGTATTCTGGGGGCTGTCTCCTGGAAGGGGCCCAAGCAGGAGCCGCAGACCAGGCACGTGTGAAAGTCACGGGTCTGTACTCAGCTGCACACACGTGTCCAGCACCTGCTGGGAGCCATTGGGGCTTGGAAGTTGGCCGCAGGGGCTGAGGTGGGACTCACTCACCGATGGGGAATGCCCAGATTTTGCCCCTGGCCTGCTTGTACTTTGTGTTTATAATCTGCCTGTGATGCATTTGTAAGTGGGCGGCAATACAGGACAGAAAGACTGAAAATATAGGGGGCCAGGCAGTGGTGCAGCGGGATAAGCCCACTTGGCACCAAGTGCAAAGATCCTGGTTCAAGCCCCCAGCTCCCCACCTGCAGGGGAGTCGCTTCACAGGCGGTGCAGCAGGTCTGCAGGTGTCTTTCTCTCCCCCTCTCTGTCTTCCCCTCCTCTCTCCATTTCTGTCTGTCCTATCCAACGACAGCAATAACAACAACAATGGATTGAAGCCCCAGTGATAACCCTGAAGGCAAAACAGCAACAACAACAACAAGCCTGAGACTGTAATAAAGGATTAGGAAGTGTAGAAGGTCTGAAGCAGTGCAGGTGTGTAGTGCAGGCTGGCCTTCCCGGGTAGCAAGGGATGACAGGTGGAGCCGGTGAAGGCCGGGCTGAACCTTTACTGAGAAGGCACTTCTGTAACCTCACTAGCTCCTGTCTCCTAGAGGACCCCCACACCCCCAGTGGGGTCTCTTATGTGGAGGCTCAACTTTCCCAGGCACAGCTCTGCAGGAAAGATAACAGTAACCAGATAAGGCAACCAGACCCTGAGCAGCGGGTCCAAGTCCCACCCCTTAACCTGCAGCCTCTGCTTCTGGGATGATGCTTTTTGCTCTCCATCCTGCGCCCCATATAAGCCTGTGCTTCCCCTCCATCCTGTGTCAGACTTATCAGAAAGATCTGAGCCCCTGGCCCAAGCAGGAATAAAAGGCTCTTTTCCTCCTACACCCACCTGGGCTTCGGTCGTCTTGATTATTAACAGAGTTCCTCAGCATCCTCTCCCTTGTTCAGTCCACAGACCTGCAGTGCAGCCCTGCTGTCATGGGGCACATGGCCCAGGGAGGGGCTAGGCTCCGGGATGGGTGGCCGTGATCGCTCTGATGGAGCAGGGTTCAAGCCTCCGTTCCTCACCTGCAGGAGGAAAGTTTTGCAAGTGGTGAAGCAGGTCTGCAGGTGTCTCTCTGTCTCTCTCCCTCTCTCTCTCCTCCTCTTCTCTCAATTTCTCTCTGTCTCTATCCAATAACAAATCAATAGAATTAAAAATTGCTGAATGCCTCTAGCTGAGCCGTAATATCAATCTACATGTACTTTCTATCTATGGTTCTTATTTAACATTATGCACTGTCATAAGTTGGTCATTCACAATTAAAATATGTGAATGGACCTATTAGTAGAATCTGGTTTCTAGGTACTGAAGAACACTGAGTGATTTTTGTTTATTTTGCTGCTATGTGTAGGGGATGAGTGCCCTCAGGTGGCTGAATCCCAAAACTGCAGCTAAAGCAAATCTGCCTGAACCTTTTGGAGGTGAAGTTCCAGAGTTCAATCCTGGTTGCCCCTGTGATGACTGGTTGTTTCTCTGTCTCCTCCTATATTTCTCATGAATAAAGAAATTCTTTAAAAAAACAAAACTTGGAGTTGGGCGGTAGCGCAGCAGGTTAAGCGCAGTTTTTGTGAGGCGTAAAGAGCCAGACTCGAGCCTCTGGCTCCCCACCTGCAGGGGGGTCGCTTCACAGGCCAGGGGGTGAAGCAGTTCTGCAGGTGTCTATCTTTCTCTCCCCCTCTCTGTCTTCCCCTCCTCTCTGTTTCTCTCTGTCCTATCTAACAACAACAACATCAATAACAACAACAAGGGCAACAAAAGGGAAAGTAAATAAATATAAAAAATAAAAAAACAAAACAAAACAAAGGGATCTATTCTAGGCTACATCAAGTCCTGTAATGGTTACTTGAATGTACACTTTTTACACTACAGTTGAAGGTCATCAAAGAATATCAACTCTTTTGCCATTCCACTTGCCAAGTGACATTCCCTTTGTACATACATACATACACACACACACACACACACACACACACACACTTATGCTCCTGGAAATAGTGTGTCTCTGACAGCATCCATGTAAATATCCTACTGTGATACTTACTCTTTAGGATTCTATGACCACTGCTTGAAATGGGGGCAAGGCTTGTCGCATCTCTATTATTTCTAATAAATGCATGGCAGTTGGGTGGAGGGTAGATAGCACAATGTTTATGCAAACAGACTCTTGTGCCTGAGGCTCTAAAGTCCCAGGTTCAATTCCCCACACCACCGTAAGCCAGAGCTGAACACTGTACTGGTTTAAAAAAAATGCATGGGAGTCTGTGGTTATCAGAACAAAATTTCAAAGGACTAATTAAAAAACTCAAAGCTGAAGATGCAAATTGCTTCAGGGACTCAGTCTGTCAGCTGGACAGTTATGACACTGACCTTTGACCTCTGACATCACAGACCAGTGGCCTTGGCTACAGTGGAATCTTCAGTCTTAGAGACTGAGTTGACAGTGCACACAATGCTATGTTCAGCTCTCTCTTTAGCGTCGAGTGAAGAGTAGAGGATGTTTGCGTCTACCAGAAAGTCTTCGCGGCTTTCAGAGTGTCTGGGCTGGCTGCCCTGCCTAAGGTAGAGTCTGTTCACATGCCCTGTGTGACCGGCAGAGCAGGAGGAGGGCAGTTCCAGGACGTGCTCTGTGTGACTCACACAGACAGAATCCTCAGCTTCAGCCCTGGTCTCATGAACGGTTACTTGTGCTCATGAGATTCTCTCCTGCTGATGCCAGAGAGCAGACTTGACCTGCTAGGATCAGAGTCCTGTGGGCTTACTCAGGGCACAGCCAAGGAATAGCTTAGTACTTCCTTGAGTTGAGAAACATTTGGATGTTTGATTTATTATCTGTTGATCTTGGGATTCCTAACTCCCTCAAGCCCAAAGTGATGAATAACTTAAGATTAGAGTCAGTTTTCCAGAATCCTGTTATCTAAGGGTGTATGTTAACCTGAGACCACAGTGAAATGACCTCTTCACACTCTTGGATGTCTTGTAATCTGCAATTTGACCTCTATAAGGTCATATATCTATTTACGTTATTTTTTTATTATTATTGCGAGAGAGAGAGAGAGAGAGAGACAGAAGCAGAAGAAAGAGAAAGTGAAGGGGTGAAGGAGATGGGGAAAAGAAGAGGAAAAGGAAGGAGGGGAAGGAGACAGCCAGAGAGTCACTGGCATATGCAAAACTTGGGATGACACTTGGGGCTACATGATTTTCAGTTCAACTAGACACTGTGCTGTGGACCTGAGTTGCTTGTTTGAAACATTTGTCATTTCTCCTTTGTCCTCTTAACTGTTTCTTCATTTAGTGGAGGGGCAGTTTGTTGACACGGGGTAAGATTTCTCATCGCCCAGTGAGAAGTGTCTGCAGAACACTCTCCTCCCCACTCATCTCCTCTCCCAGCATCAAGCACCAGGACCTCAATAACCTCACTCCCCCTCACTCCCTCTTAGTGTCTCCTTTCTACCAGATCCTGCTGAGACTCTGCTGCTTCCTTGTCCCCTGACACTAAAGTGACAGACCCTGTGCCCTGTCCTTCAAGCTACCCTCCATCTCCACTGGCCCTGAGTGACCTCAACTCTCACAGGACCTCTGTGTAGCTCAGGACTCCTGAATTGGGGTGCTGAGTCCTTCTGGGGGACCGAGACTCCTCTGTAATGCTTGTGAGTGTTGACATTAGTGTTGACACTAATGTCAACACTTGTGAGTGTTGACACGAGTCCCTGTGTCCCACTTGCCCATTGACAAGCTGCCCTGGGGGTCTGCTGTGTTGCAGGTCTTCTGTGGAGGAGAGCGGCCTAAAAGAGAGGAACATCCCAGTATTGCCTCATGGCCGCACCCTGCTCAGTGGCCCTGGCAAATTCCTGAAGAGGCGGAGGTGGCAGAAAAGACAACTGATCTTATATTCCAACGTGCTGCTCATCTCCAACACAAAGTACGTACCTGCTCCCCCTGCTCCTGACCCCACAGCTGCCTCTTCTCTGCTGCCCTGAGGACAGAAGAGGTGGCTTTTCTGCGAGGTTTCTGTCCAGCACTGGGTGGGCGTCTGAGGGGAAGCAGGGAGACTGGGCAGGGCCAGAGTCCTGGGGAAGGGCAGCCAGGATGGAGAGGCTAAAGGAGAGATGCAGAGACAGAGGCCAGGGGGGCACCAGCCTGGAGGACCCTCCCCTGGCCTGCTCTTCCTTCAGGTGTCTGCCCTTCCAGCTCTGCCCGAGGGAGGCAGGACAAGGCACAGCCAGTCCCTGCTTCCCAGGACTCACAGACACTCACACTGAATTTTTGCAAAGTGTTTGCATTCACAGCCGGTTGTTTTCAACAGGTTATGTTGTTTTTGCCGGGCTAGCTTCACGGGCAGGTAACAGACGACCAGGGACTCATGGGTGAGCTGTAGGCAGTATCTCTTTATTCATGCAGGACACAGCACAATCTAAGGTGAGCTAAGCTAAACTCAAGGCACTGTAAAATGCTGTCTTTATATATACTTGCCAAGTAGGGTGGAAACAGGATGTGACATAGAGAGGGTGGAGAGAAAAGTGACTGGTGAAAATCAGAGTGTGACAAGGAGGTGGCAGAGCAGGCGAGAATACCATCACTGAACCACCAATGCCCTGGAGGGAGGGTGCTACTTGTTAACAGTGGTTATGTAAATAGAATGAAGTGGTTATGTAAATAGAATAGTGTTAAGCAGGGGGGATTTAAACCAAATGAAACAGAAGGGGTCTCATGCATACAAACAATAGCCTGCACATGGAGACAGGGACCTGGGACTGAGGGAATGAATGATTCATTCACTGACTGAATTTATTCTCTTGTGACAAGAGGCAGTGAATTCAGTGAGTGGAAAACACTGTTGAGCAAAGTCCTCCTCATGGCTGATGGGATGTGGGGGTGAACCTGGAACTTTGGAGCCTCAGGCATGAGAGTATCTTTGCATAACCATTATAGTATCTACCCACCACCCTCAAATTTCTTTTTAAGTACCTGAGAGACAGAGAAGGAGATTGGAAAGGGAACAGAGAGGAGAGACACCCAGTGACAGCTCCCACCGTGCAGTTCCCTTTGCTCCTGTCCATGGTCCTTCTCATGGTACATGAGCCTCTGCCTGGTTTAGGTGGGCACAGTACTAAAGCAGCTTTTCATGTTTTGCCAGACTCTAAGTGGGATAATTATGAATACAAATTCATGAAAGCAAATTTTCAGTAACTTAAGCTTTAAAGGCATGAAAAACCCTTAGAAACTGAGACTGGGTGGCTGGGTGGTGGTGGCACACCTGGTTGAGCATCCATGGCCTAAGACCCAGGTTCAATCCCCACTCCCCATCTGCAGAGGGAAAGATGCATGAGCAGTTAGCAAGGCTGTAGGTTTCATTCCTATCTTCCACTCAGTCATCTTACCATCTTAATTCTCTCAGTCCTTTAAAACAAAACAAAACAAAACAGGGAGTCGGGCAGTAGCACAGCAGGTTAAGCACAGGTGGCACAAAGTGCAAGGACCAACATTAGGATCCTGATTCAAGCCCCTGGCTCCCCACCTGCAGGAGAGTCGCTTCACAAGTGGTGAAGCAGGTCTGCAGGTATCTATCTTTCTCTTCCCTCTATCTTCCCCTCCTCTCTCCATTTCTCTCTGTCCTATCCATCAACAATATCATCATCAACAACAACAATAATAACCACAACAATAAAAAAACAAGGACAAGAAAAGGGAAAAATACATAAATAAGTATATATTAAAACAAACAAACAAAAACCAGGAAAATGGCCCACAAAAACAGTGGATTCATCATGTAGCCACCAAGCCACAGTGAAAACCTCAGTGGCAATTAAAAATAATAGACATGGAAAATTCAGCGTAATTGTTTGGGACTCATAGAAAATATTCTTTTAAACTTTTTAAAAAATTATCTTTATTTACTTATTGGATAGAGACAGCCAGAAATCAAGAAGGAAGAGGGTGATAGGGAGAAGGAGAAAAACAGAGAGTCACCTACAGCCCTGCTTCATTACTTGCGAAGCTTTCCCTCTGCAGGTGGGGATGGGGCTTGAACCCGGGTCCTTGCGCACTACCGCCCAGCCCAGAAAATATTCTTTAAGTTTTTTTTTTTTATTTAAAGAAAGGATAAGTTAACAAAAACATAGGGTAGGAGGGGTATGATCCCACTCATCAACAGAAGTTGAGTAAGAAGATCTGAAAGGGAAACTAAAAGCAGGACCTGACCAAATTGTAAGTAGGGCACCAAAGTAAAAACTCTGTGGTGAGGGGTAGACATCCAGAAAATATTCTTAACTAACATTGTAATGCATGATTTATTTTATTAGTATCCTCAAGCACTTTCAGGATGACAATAATGAACTAATATATTAATTGCAATTTCCATACAATTAATAAGGGAAATATGATCATGGACCATTATGGCTAACAAGCAAGCAACAGGAAAGATGCTAACTGAGTGAAAGGTTCTCATAAAAAGCGAGCTCATAAATATGGGGGAGTATCTAACTGTTCTGCAATGTTCAGGAAAATGGCTGCTTTCCTCCCACTGGTAAGGAGTGTTCAGGGACATCCTGGGCCTGGCTCCAGTCAGCACACAGCACTCAGGCCCCAGCCCTCCCTCTGCTGTGCTCTCAAGGCTCAGCTCAGAGGGGAAGGAGCCACAGAAACACACCCACCATCTCCCCAGGAGAAACCCAGCTGCTCCCAGAATGCTGGAGATGCAAGCTAACTGCTCTGTGCTGTTCCCTCTCCAGGTTCAAGAGTGACTGCAGAATCAAGTACTGGGTGCCCCTGCTGGACATGTGGGTGGCACACAACTCAAGGAATGGAGCGAGAGCCCGCACATCGCTGGTCTTGGGCTGGGATGACCGCAGCTTCGTGGTCTCTTTTCAGTAAGACTGCAGCCCGGCCCTGTCTCCATATGATTCACCTGGGCAGGGGGCACAGCTCCATCTGGGGGTCTATTTGCCACATGTGCTCTGACCCCTACAAGGATAGCTGTATGCTCTTGACTGTCCCCCAATGGTTGTGATTCAAGCAAACACATGCAGCTTCTAAGCCCTCTGCAGGTGGGGACCAGGCGTTGGAACCTGGGTCCTTGTGCATGGTAACATGTGCAATTAATCACTGGCACCACCACCTGAGCCTCAACCCAATTTCTCCTCCAGCTAGAAGATTTCCTTGCCAACATGCAGCAAACTATCTGTCAGAGAGCTGGGCCTCTCACCACCCAATGAGCAGGACAGGCCTCCTGACTCACACAGTCCCACCAATAACAACCTGATGTTGATGTTTACATGTTGATTTTGTTGTTGTTGTTGTTTCCTGTAGGTAATTTCCCCCTGGAAGGGATAACTTTATTTTATTTTATTTATTATTTGTTTTTACTTTTTATTGGGGGGGGAAATACAATATGTTTGTGTGAATTTTGTGCATTTTAACTTCTTTTCTGCCCGTCTCTTGGATTTCAGTTCAGTCGACAAAATGGAGCAATGGTACAATCAGCTTCATAGGTATGTCCTTAGTTCAGGTATTTCAAATCTTTTTTATAAGACATTATTTTATTAATGAGAAAGATAGGAGGAGAGAGAGTAAGAACCAGACATCCCTCTGGTACATGTGCTTCCAAGAATTGAACTAGGATCTTATGCTTGAGACCTTTTTCCTTTGTGTTACCTCCCAGGCCATGGTATTTCAAATCTTCAAGTTCTCAGAATGCAGAGTCCTAGCAGTCAATGCTTCTCCCTCTTGTCCCCCTTCTCTCCACTCTGTGATGGGAGCTAACATCACCCTGCACCATGTATTCACCTGCCCTGACTTAAGGGCAGGTTTCTCTGAGGGGTGGTTCTCAAAGCAAATGCACCTGCCAGCCCTACAGCCCAGGGAGGTTCTGGCCTGGACTCCAGGCAGGAAAGCTGTGAAGACACGATCTGGAGCCCTGCTCTCAGAGACCTGACAATATATGTTTTGTAGGATTTGGTCTCATTTTCCAGAAATACATTTGTATATCTCTTCATTAGATCTTGCTGAGTATGTTGATATCTTGAAAAAGGTGTGCAAAATACTGAAGTGACTAGTCAAAACGTAAGTTGACTTGCACATAATCTAACAGATATTATTCTGTTTTGCGTCACTGTGGACTTGATTAGGAACATTCAGAATGAGATTTTGGACTTCCAGAACACCCTCCGAAAGCAGGTGGAAGACATCATTGTAAGTGTTTCTAAGACTAGAACTTACACTCCAAGCTTCTGCCTTGGACAGAAAGAGGTCTAGAGATGAGGGAAGAATCCAGAATGTACCAGATAGAAAAGTGTATTTTTCTACAGACACACAGGTCTGTGTATACACAGAAAAGAAAGCTGGGACTATATTCAACAGTCCTTAGTGGTCACATGACTTAAACTTGGAAAGAAGATTGCATCTGAAAAGTTAACAATTTTTTCAGATTGCCCTAATATCAATCCTTGATGTCTCTTGCACCAAATGATTTTCACAGGACAGCTTTTCTATTAGCTAGGATTGCTTTCCCAATTAACTCTTGCATGTACAATGTGGTTTGCATTGTTTCCTGTAGATAATTTATCCCTGGCCAGGATTTTTTTTTTTACTTTTTATTAATGGGGAGATTAATGGTTTACAGTAAACAGTAAACAGTTGTTGGCACATATGTATATCGGTTTTCTGCAAAACACTTCACTCCCAGCCCAGCTCCGCCTCTCCCATCATGCACCAGGATTGGAACAACCATTTGCCCTAGTCTTTTACTTTGGTGCAGTACACCAAACCCAATTCAAGGATGGCTCTTCAAGTTAAGAGAAAATACTGACCTTAATTTTCTTTTCCTTTCCTTTCCTTTCCTTTCCTTTCTTTTCCTTTTTTCCTTTCCTTTTGCTCCCCCCCCCTCTATCTCTCTCTCTCCCTCCCTCCAGGGTTATTGCTGGGGCTCATTACTGCACTACAGATCCAGTGCTTTTATGGATATTTTTTTGACTTTTCCTTTTTTTTTTTGATAGTACAAAGAGAAATTGAGAGGGGAGGGGAAGATAGAGGAGAGAGAAAGAGACACTGCAGACCTGCTTCACCACTTGTGAAGTGACCCCCATGCAGATCAGGAGCAGGGGCTCGAACTGAACCAGGATCCTTATGTAGGTCCTTGCAGTTTGTACTATGTACGCTTAACCTTGTGCACCATAACCCACCTCTCCCCACTCAAGAGAGATAGAACCTGCAGACCTGCTTCACCTCTCAGGAAGCCTCCCCACTACAGGTAGGGAGTGAGGGTTGAGACCTGGGTTCTTGACTTGGTAAGGTGTGTGCCTAACCAGCTGCACCACCTCCTAGCCCGCTTTCTTTTCATTATTTCTTTTTTATTTTTTTTGCATAATTTGAACAGCTGCATCATGTCAGGGTTGGCCTTGACTCTGCAGCATTGATGACATTTTCCTGCTTCTTCATACACCAGGCAATGCTTCTCTTCAAGGGGGGTGGGGGAGGAGCTGCTTTTTTTCAAAGCATTTGAGTAGATAGTTGATATATTTGACATTTTAAATTATGAATTACTCACTCAACTGGGAGTTACCTGTGTGTATAACCTGAGACTAGAGAGCAAGCAAGAAGAAATCCACATATCCTTGTCAACACACTTCTGAACATGCACTGAAAACCCAAGGAGTCACTCAAATCTACAGTGTCGACTCAACCACAGTCACTGCAAGGGTCAAGTAGCTTTGATCCTGGACACAGGGCTCTCTCTCCGGGGAAACAGAGTTGCTGGGAAATGTGTTCTTCCACTGCTCACTGCAAAAGCTTGTTGTGACCCTGCCTTCCTTCTCTTCCAGGATGCGAATTCCAGGCTGGAAGTAAACAGAAAGCCACCTGCAGGTGAGTGTCAGGGCAATCTGAGAAGAAGCTGACTGGAGTGAGACATTAACTGTAAAGACTCAGAGTAAATGGTTTCCAGCTTTGCTTCAATACCTTCTGACAGGGAAAAGTGCAGGCAACAGGCCTCCATGCATTCAGTAGACAGTGACCAACTCACTGCTCTGTAACAGGCTCTAGGGATAGTGCTTGCTTCTCTACTTCTTTCTCTGTGGCAGATTGGGCTGCTCTGTAGAGCTCTTCCTCATGAGGAATTCATGGCATTCCAGGCACAGGAATGAATAAGAGCATCTTCCTGTTTATTTTGTCAACTCTTTTCTTGGGCACAAGTGAGGGCAAGATCTCCTGTCAGATTCAGGGACACAGAGACACAGAAACACAGTGACACAGAGACAAAGAGACACCTCCTTCTTTGCACAGAAGGTCTAGGAGAAGGCCCCTGTGTCACACTTACAGTGAGGTGAGTCTCTTCATGGTCAGCCTGGACCTAGACTGGGGTTTCTCTCCATGTAGGTGGCAAACATCTGCAGGAGCATGAAGTGGGCCAAATGCCGGCCACTGAGGAGCTTCCACAGGAAGCACAGGAGTCCCCCAGCCTCGCATGTGAAGACCAGCAGGGGAGAGGGGACCCCCTGGGTGCCTGTGTATGCCTTGATCCAGGTCAGATCTTCCTTCCTGAAACAAGCTCATGACACTGAAAACCAATCCCATGGGAGGGAGGGCAGGATTGGCAGGGACCTAGAAGCCCCCAGAAACCATGCATGTCTCCACTGACTCTGGTAGAGGTGGAGCAACTCAAGAGTTGCAGGAATGGACTGGACTCTATTCTGAGCTTGTATTGGAGAAGCCTTGGGATTCCTGTTACAGTGAAACTCTCAATTCCACCCCCAAAGCAGTCTCATTTCCCAAGTTGTCTTCAGGCCCAGATCAGCATGACAGTAGACTGAAAGTCTATGTGTTATCAGTTGTCTTTAAAATGGTCCTTCTATCCAGTCCCTCCCCTTTCCCCAATATAATGCTAAAACTCTCCCACCAATCTTTGTCCCTTAAAGAAAAGTGCTAGTTGGTATTTATTTGGATCAGAATAGAATGGGTTAAGATATTTTTATTATGATAATTCTAATCCAGAAGTACTGACTTACACTTTCAAGGTTGTATTCATACCCCATCAACCCTGAGGTATTCATAAAACAAATCTTGCCTAAACATTGAAGACAGAACATTGAAAGAAATTTTAATATTTATTTATTTCCTTTTGTTGTCTTTGTTTTATTGTTGTAGTTATTATATATGTTGTTGTTGCATAGTACAGAGAGAAATGGAAGGAGGACAGGAAGACAGAGAGGGGGAGAGAAAGATAGACACCTGCAGACCTGCTTCACCAACTGTGAAGCGACTCCCCTGCAGGTTGGGAGCTGGGGGCTCAAATTGAGATCCTTAATCTGGTTCTTGTGTTTTGCAACATGTGTGTTTAACCCACTGTGCTACCGCCCAGCTCCCGAAGACAGATCAATTTAATAAGCTAGCCTGTATATTCATCCCACTCAGCCCCCACAGATAGAGCATCTCTCTTGTTTGGTCACTGAGGGATCATGAGCTCTTCCTCCAAATAATGTCCAGCACAGAAGGACCAAGCCTGACAGGGTGACACAGGACTCTGACAGGGTGACACAGGACTCTGGCTCTCTGCTTCTGCCTGTGCTCAGCCTCAGAGGACTCTCTGGGTGTAGAGTGAGTGTAAGGAGATGTGGCATTCTTCCTCAAGGCATTCTTTCTGCTGAGACTCCATATTGAATTTATCTGGATTCCAGTTACAAATATTAAGTTCAGTAAAGCATAAGGTCACATACCTCAACTCCTCATTAAACATTTCCCTGCTGATATGCAGGAATCGTCTCCTCGACTTAAGACTGGGTTTGCTCTCCCATCTCTCCCTCTACCATGGTTTCAGTGAGGTAGTGGACCCTCGGCCCCTTGGTTCTCCAAGCCCTTCATCCTCTCACTGCCTCTGCTCTGCTCCCTGGGGCTCCTCCTTTGTCCATTGCTAAACCCACTGCTTTGTTCACAGGTCTCTGCACTGGGGGTGACTCTACCTGGACCTTAGGCAGCTCTGTTGACAGAGACAAGAACAAGAGTATGTCGATGGCTGTGGAGCAGAGGAGTGAGGACAACACTGCCTACCGTGACGTGGAAAGCACTAGGCAGTGCTCCATGTTCATTCATCGGCACAGGGCTCCGACACGGCCACCTGTATTGACCCAGACTGCCCCGGAGCCTAACACTGAGTTTCTGATGGGCTGTGGGGACAGGGCCGCCCACAATGCACCAGTCTACAACACTTCTCTGGCCCTTTCCAGGACCCATTATCCCATTAATAATGTCATATATTGGTATATAGTCATTTGTTGTATTTTTCTATTTATTGATATAATAAAATTTATCCTATAATTCTGTGCTTATATGACCTCTATTTTTTGTTCAAGGCTCACATAAATCCCTTGTTGAGGCCTCACCTGGGCAGTTCTGGAATCAGCCAAGGTCATGTGTGTCTCTGCTTAAATTTTATGAACTTCAGGGTAAATTTGGTTGTGTTCTCAGTCTGTCTTGTACATGCGTGTTAGCAAGCATCTCTTTCCTTACGATGTCAGAATTTTTGGAAGCCTGTTCCATACACATCAAATTTCACATTTCTGAATGATAGGCTCATGTCTTTTAGAGCAACCCCCTGCAGGTGGGGATCCAGGTGCTCCAACCAGGAACCTTACACTGGTCCTTGTGCTTTGCGCCATGTGTGCTTAACCCGATGTGCTACCACTAGGCCCGGAAATTTGATTCCTTAATAAATCAAAGATACAGTAAGCACATTCAGTAATATTACCTTAATATTTTGGACTTCATATCCTACCCTGTGGTCAGTGACACTATTCTGGGTGAAATTGTAGGTCTGAATTCTTTCTGACTGGGTTCTTGTTCCAACCTGTGCAGACATAGAAAGGAATTCACATTTTAACATAATTACTATCTTTACTACAATGGAAAAGGCACCCGCAAATTCTTTTCTAAGGATTTCTACTTCTGAAGGTCAGGCACATACATTGACAAAGAGCAAGAGTGGCAGGAATTTAATTGTTTAAGACTCTTGTTATCTCAGGTTTACTTACTGAGTAAGAGTGTTTTGTTTTGTTTTTTTTTCTTCCTACACTACAAATCCACTGCTCCTGGAGGCCATCCCCCTCCCACGCCTTTTGTTGTTCTTTTTGTTTATCATTGTTGCTGGATAGGACAGAGAAATTGAGGGTGGGGGGGAGACAAGGAGTAGGAGAGAAAGACAGACACCTGCAGACCTGCTTCACCACTTGTGAAGTGACATCCCTGCGGGTCGGGAGCTCAAACTGGGATCCCAACCCCTATCCTTGAGTTTTGTGCCATGTGCACTTAACCCGCTCGCTGCACTACCACCCAGCCCCCAATAGTGCTTCTTCAGTAGTTCCAATTCCAATCAAAGCCAAATTATCAGTGGTCTGGGAGGAAGAGGCAGAGTGGATAAATTACAGGATTCTCAGGCATGAGGTCCCAAGTTCAATCCCCAGTGCCACATATACCAGAGTAACGTGCAGATCCTCCCTGCTCCTCTCTCTCTCATTAATGAATAAATAAGATCTTTAGGACAAAACAAAACTATCTCTGAAGATGGGTAGGTTACACCATGGAAGAAATTAGAGCTTCTAAATTTTAGGTCCTGAGTCCAATCCCAAACATGCATATGCTAGAGTGCTGCTTCTGAGCCTCTCAACCCCCTTCTGTAATTCATGAAATTAAAATAATTAAAAAACTATATTTTACCCTCATCAGTCTGTTCTCCAGCAAGTTTACTAATGTGTTAACTCAAATTTCTTCCTCAAGCTATTTCTATTCAGGATTTGTATCATAACTGTCTAAAGAGAAAATTGGTTTAAAGGTCATTTTTATGAAATTTTTATGGAAATTAAGATACTTTCAAGTTTTAAAATAAAGCATATTATTAGAAAAATTTATTACAACTCCCTGTGGGTTCAGAAATAAATAGCTCTGCCAAAACCATACTGCAAAGTATAAGGACCAGCGGAAGGATCCTGGTTCTAGCCCCAGCTCCCTGGACCTGCAACAAAGGTACTTCACAAGCAGTGAAGCAGGTCTGCAGGTATCTGTCTTTCTCTCCCCTCTCTGTCTTCCCCTGCTATCTCCATTACTCTCTGTCCTATCCAACAACAACAACATCAATAACTACAACAATGTTAAACAAGGGCAACTAAAAAGGGAAAATAAATTAATTCATTTAAAAACACCATACTGTAATATTTTCTACTGAGAGAGTCTAAGGTCGAGGGTCAGGAAAGGGTTTTTCCCCCACTTCATTTTTCTCTATTTCCTAGATTTTGAATTACATATGTATGTAGTTTTATTCAAATGTATAAGTTCTACTAAAGTGTATGTATCATTTAAATAAGCAAAGTATGTATGCTCTTGTTCTCTTCAGATTGTATAAATCTTTTGCCTCTTAAGTAAGCAAAGTATCATAATATTTTAAATTATAAAAAATAAAGGCTGCCGCTGTCTGGGAGGTTGTGCAGTGGATAAAGCTTTGGGGTTCTTATGTGTGAGGTCTCAAGATTGATCTCCGGCATCAGATTTGTCAGAGTGATGCTGCGGTTCTCCTTCTTCCTCTCCCCTAATTTTATCACTAATAAATAAATCTTTAAAAACAAAAGTAAAACCTGAATGGGGTTGAAAGAGAATTTTGGGGTTGGAAGGCCAAAACAGCCATGTTTTTGAGTTATTTGCAGTAAAACTTGTAGCATTTTAGGAAAAGTGGGTTGCATAACAGTAAGCATTATAATAACTGTCACAAGTCACTTTGATTTAGATATCTTAGTTTTCCCTACTTTTGGCCGTTCCACTTTCCTACCCTTGTTTTAGCCTGCAGTAGTGTAAATGAGTGCAAATGATATATTAATCCCTTGCCTGAGATGGTCTCAGATTGCAGAGGAGCATCAGTAGGTAGACTTGAAGCTAGGAATTTGGATTTCCAAACCACTACTTCTTAGCAACCCTCTTCTGGCACAGACACAGAGAGCCTAAACATTCAAGTTATTTCTTATTCACAGCGGAGTATATTTTCTCTATGTCCTGAGATATTTTTACTTGGTCAAGAATAATGAAAAAACATTTTTAATATAAAGAAACCTTTTTAAAAGTTTTTTTTCTTTTTGCTTGGTAAGAGAGAAACAGAGATGGAAAGGGGAGATAGAGTGGAAAAAGAAAGTGAGACAAATTAAGATAGTGTTTCACTGCTTGTGAAGCTTCCGCCTGCAAGTGGGGATCAGGGGCTTGAACCTTGGTCCTCTCACACTATATAACATGTGCCTCACAAAGTGACCTTTAAAAAAAGATGTATATATTGATGTATTTTAGTACACCAGAGTTTCATACTTACATAATTCTACTGTAGCCAACAGTTATTTTCTCCTTTTAAATTTAAAATGAAAAAATGGGGTCCAGGAGGTGGTGTAAGCAGTGGAGTGCACATGTAACAATGCACAAGGACTAAGGTTCAAGCCCAAGATCCAACCAGCTGAGGAGAAGCTTCACAAGTGGTGAGGCAGCGCTGCAGGTGTCTCTCTGTGTCTCCCCCTCTACATCTTCTTTTCCCTCTCAATTTCTATCCAGGAAATAATTAATGAATAAAATATACATGGGGCCAGCTGTGGTGCATCTGGTTAAGCACACAAATTACAGTGCATAAGGAACCAGGTTCAAGACCTTGGTCCCCAGCTGCAGGGGGTAGGGGAAGCTTCACAAGTGGTAAAGCAAGGCTGTAGGTGGTTCTCTGTCTCTCTCCTGTTCTATCTCCCCTCCCCTCCCTATTTCTCTGTCTCTGTCCAATTATAAATAAATATATTAATATATATAAAAGAAATTTGACTTTAAAAATGAAATAGAAAAAGTGGGAGAAAGAGCATGTGAGAAACATCACAGTACCTGCCATCATGCCTGGTGCTCCCATGTTGTGTTAGGGCTCAACACCAGGTCTGCAAGCATGGTGATGTGATGTGCACTCTATTGGGAGAGCAAGCTCTGGACCCCTTCGTTTATTTATTTTTATGGATAGAGCACCACTCAGAACTTCTGTATGCTGGGGATCAATCTTGGGGCCTTATGCATGTGCAGTATGCAATTTACCAATAAGCTACCTCTCAGTTCAATGCTTACAATTTTGAGATAAAGACCTAAGCACAGATCTACTATCCACTGAACTTGGCTTGCTGTGTCTGTGTTACTGTTCAGTGGTGCCAGGAATCAAGCCCAGGGACTCCCATATGTAAGGCATGTGCAGAATGACTCTTCGAACAGTTGTTAAGTGATTCTAATAAATAAATCTTATCTGCAGTGTCCTGAGAGGTGGTGCAGTGAATAAGACATTGGACTCTCAAGCATGAAGTGCTGAGTTTAATCTCTGGCATTCCATAGGTCACAGTGATGCTCTGGTTCTTCCCTCACACCTTCTCATTAATAAATCTTTTTTTTTCCTTTCCATTTTGTTGCACTTGTTGTTTTATAATTATTATGGTTATTATTATTGTTATTGATGTCATTGTGGATAGGACAGACAGAAATTGAGAGAGGAGGGGAAGATAGAGGGTGAGAGAAAGATAAGACATCTGCAAACCTGATTCACCACTTATGAAGAGACAACCTGCAGGTGGGGAGCCAGGAACTCAACCCAGGTTCCTTGCACCAATCCTTGTGATTTGCATCACCTGCACTCAACCCCCTGCACTACCACCTGACCCCCACCTTTCTTTTTTTCTTTTATTTATTTTCTTTTATTTTATTTATTTTATTTTTATTTATTATTTCTTTTATTTACCTGTCGACACGACTTTCTCTATAATCTTCTGGTAAAGCCTATCTGGAAGCACATGCAGAGCGATTTCTTTGTTTTTTTTATCTGGGAGCGTCCTTGCTGGCATTCAACTACAAGCCCTGGAAAATTACCAAGACCAAAGACAGATGGGAGTTCCCACAAGGCAAACTAAAACAGAACCAAGATATTTAAGACAAGCCAACATGAATCAGGAAATTACTACAAAAGGTTAAGAACATTTTAGATTTAAGAGGCTTTAGAATTGATACCTAAGGGAGGCAGAAGGTAGCACAGTGGGCTAAGCCCATATGGCACAAAGAGCAAGGACCGTTTAGGATCCTGGTTCAAGCCCCCTGCTCCCCACCTGCAGTGGAGTCACTTCACAGGTAGTAAAGCAGGTCTGCAGGTGTCTCTCTGTCTCTATTCCTCTCTATCTCCCCCTTCTCTCTCAATTTCTCTTTGTCGCTATCCAATAACAACAAAAAAAAAAGAAAGAAAGAAAAGAAATGATACATAGATTGCTATATGGAAAACTGGGAATTGTTATGCAAATACAAACTATTGTATTTAATGTGGAATGTAAAACATTAATTCCCCAATAAAGAAATTAAAAAGAAAAAGAGAGAAAGAAAGGAAGAAATGATACCTAGCTTAAGATGTAATAACTGTTAACTCACCTGTAAAGAAGGAAGCTTCACAGGCGGTTAAGCAGTGCTGTTGGTGTCTTTCTCTCTACCTCCCCCTACGATCTCAGTTTCTCTGTCTTTATTCAATAAACAAGTAAAGTAAAATAAATCTTGAAAAAATACTTGTAAATGGTTGCTCTGATACTGATATCTTGAGGTGTTTCCTATATGAAGGCTGAATGTAGCAACACCTATTGATGAGGATGATTCTTTCTCCAAGTTCTGCCTCCCAATCCCACCCCAGCACATTCATTTACTTTAAAAGATCAACATACAGCAGGGTATTGTGACCCAAATGTAGATACACACATTGTCTGTCTCAAGGAGAACTAAGTCAGCTTGACCCACTTCAATCATCAATACAGAGATGTTGAAAATAACATGTTTATATAGAGAGACCAATGCAAAGAAGCTACCCAGTGTCTTAAAAAAATTATAGTGACTGTTCTTTCCTTTGCCTTGGTTCTAAATTTGTTGAATTTGGATTTTAAATGGGCCTGGCCTACTGTTGAGTCCAGTTACCCACCTAAATCTAGGTGCAGGTTGTCTGTTTCTTAAAAAGAAAACATAGCATAGCATGTGGCTGGGGGTCTGATCCTGCACACTGCAAGTGAAAACACAGGCAGGCAATGGGCGGGACTCCTTGCATAGAGGAGCAGTGCTTTGCATGTCTCCCTCTCTTAAAGGATACAGAATGGAGACTGGCAGGGAGGCCTCTCAGCTGTCCCATGCAGGTGCAAGGTTCTGGGTGGGATTGATCCCCAGGCACAATATTTGAGAAAAAATTTTAAAAAGACTTTGTATTATTTAAAAGATTTACAGTTAAGAGAACAATATTACCATGATTTTATTCAAAAAAGCCAATCTGCAGTCCTGGAGGCTGGCAGAGTGGTTGGAGTTTTGGACTCAAGCATGAGGTCCTGAATTCTACCTCCAGCATCACATGTTCCAGACTGATGCTATAGTGTTTTTCCTCTCTCTCTCTCTCTCTCTCTCTCTCTCTCTCTCCTCCCTTTCTCCCTCACTGATTAATAAATCTTTTAAAAGAGCTTCAGCATATGTAGAACCAGAGTTCAGACAGACCTGGGATCCCACACATACAAATCCAGATCTCTTGCCACTGAACCGCCTCCCAGGTTGCATTAACTGGCTCTTTAAAAGATTATAATTATTTATATGTGTGTACATATATTTTATAATCCTTTTTTTGAAAAAAATATGGTATGCCTCATGAATCTGTGTGTAATCCTTGAGCAGGGGCCATGCTAATCTTCTCTGTTATCATGCCACTTTTAGTATATGTACTACGGAAGCTAGGACTATATTATAATCTCATTTAAAAAGTGTTAAGAGATGGAGACAGTTGGAGTCAGGCAGTGGCACAGTGGGTTAAGCGCACATGGCGCAAAGCTCATGGACCAGAGGAAAGATCGCGGTTCTAGCCCCTGGCTCCCCACCTGCCCGGGAGTCCCTTCACAGGTGGTGAAGCAGGTCTGCAGGTGTCTGTCTTTCTCTCCCCCTCTATGTCTTCCCCTCTTCTCTCCATTTCTCTCTGTCCTATCCAACAACAACGACATTAATCACCACACAATGTTAAGCAACAAGGGCAACAAAATGGAAAAATAAATAAAAATAAAAAAGAGTTGAAAAGAATAGACAAGAAAAAAAAAAGAAAGGGAGACAATGAGACCTTGGTGGCAACACAACAACAAAAATAAAATAACCTATTTATACTCTAGAATTGCAGAATGGCTAGGGCAATGGCTCTGTATGAATTAAGTCCTGAATTCAATCCCCAGATTTGCATGTGCCATAGTCATGCTCTGCTTCTCTTTTTTGTATTAATAAATAACATTTTTCCTTTTTTTAATTTCCTTTTTTTAATTTCTTTTTTTTTTTTTTTTAAAAACCGCGGTTCCTGCCCGGTTCCTACCCAGCTCCAACATCGGCTGCTGCCTGGCTCTGTGGGGCTCCTAGTGCAGCTCCCACCTGCCAGCATCCTGGCTGCCCCATTGTGTGAGTAGGCAGACTGCAGTCTCCCCAGGACTGTCCCCACAGACACAAGAACCCCAGGCAACCCCTGCCCACCCCCCACCACACACGGAGCCCTGCCAGGCCCAGGCCACCGGGACGAGGGGGGTTGGGGTGGGTGTTGGCAGTGCCCTCCAGGACCAGCAGGTTGCAAAGTGCCAGACCTTCAGCCCAGACCCAATCCACAGCCCAGGCCCAGGGCTCAACAAGGGTTGGAGCCAGCTGGCTTGGGGCACCCCTCTGAAATGCATGTCTCTTCTGAGAGAGACAGAGGCAGAGAAAACACTTCAGTTCTAGTAGTGCGAGGAGACCCCCAGCCTGGACCCGCACCCCGTGCCCCAGCCTCCTTCACCCTAATTTGGGAGCTTGGCTCGCCATGTTTCCTCAGACCAAACTCGAAGTTCAGGATTCCAAACAGCCGTCCCCGAGGACCTCCTCGTGGGCCACACCTAGAGGAAGGACAGCGGGTGCACATTTCGGCTGGGCAGACACACGGAAAGTTTTCTGGGCCTGGCTGCTCCTGAAGCCAGGTCGGTGGGTTCCGGGGTCCCCTCCTGCCAGGGCGTTTGGGGTGCTCGGGAGGCGCACTGCCTGGACTCCAGCTGCGCTGGCGGGTCCTCACCCTCCGGGCACTTGGAGCCACCAGCACTGACATGCTGGGTGAGGCCCAGGGACCTAGGACCCCTCTCCCGGCAGGAAGGAAAGGGAAGGCCGGCTGCCCAGACTCTCCAGCGGGGTCCATACGCTCGCGCTCACGGAAGCCAAAAGCAGCACGATCTGGGGGCGCGCAGCCACCCTTCCAGGGTGTCCCTGCCAGGGGTGCGGGGTCTGGGGGCTCGCGGACACCTCCCCTGGGTGCGCCCCTGCCGGGGGTGCGCATGGCTCCATCTTGGGGAGTGCCCTGCTCAAGGCCGCTGGGTGCTGGAAGTTTGGGGGGGTGCGCAGCCACCTCTAAGGGGTGCGCCTGTCCCGGGGTACTGGGTCCGGGGGCGCTGGCCCCTCTGCGGCTGTACCCCGACTTCGCCCCTCACTCCACCCAGCACCTTCCCAGGCAGGCACAACAACCCATCCTTCAAGGGCACAGGAACCAGGGGCCACTTACTTGGAATTGGAGGAATCTCACTAGATGGGCTCCATCACTATGGACCTGGCCACTGGCTGCTGTCTGGCACAGCACCTTGGGGAGTCCCCAGCAGTACTTCCACACGGGGCCTCCGCACAGTTCTTGCTGGGTGCTCAGGGCGCAGGGCCGAGGCCCCAGCGCTGGGGCTTATGGGTGCGACACAACGTGGCATGGCTCAATGCTGCCTGGGGGTGATGCGATGCTATGCTACTCAATGTGACGGGGCGACAGGGTCTTAGGGCGCGGGCCTCAGGGCTCCATGGTGCTCCTGTGGATGCAGCTGGGACAAAGGGAAGAAGAGAAGAATGGAAGACAGGGTGAGAGAAAGATAGACACCTGCAGACCTGCTTCACTGCCTATCTTTCTCTCCCCCTCTCTGTCTTCCCCTCCTCTCTCCATTTTTCTCTGTCCTATCCAACTACAAGGACATCAATAACAACAATAATAACTACAACAATAACAACAAGGGTAACAAAAGGGAAAATAAATATTTTAAAAATTAAAAAATAAAAATATTTTTATTATCTTTGTTTATTGGATAGTAACAGAAGAAATCAAAAAGGAAATGGGAAGTAAAGAGGGAGAAGAGAGAGAAAGAGAGAGAGAAACCTGCAGCACTGCTTCACCATTCACAAATCTTTTCCTCTGCAGGTGTGGTGGGGACTCAAATCCAAAATAAATTTTAAGAATCTAACTCAACTCATTTTGTGTTGATGGTGTTAGGGTTTAGAGACAGACTTAAGTTTGAATAAAATCTAGAGACAGGATGTAAAGTTCAAAATCTCAGAGCCAGAAAAAGAAATAGGGCTTTGCCCAGACCCATCCCTGCTACCTGCAGGATGAGATTGCCTGAGAGGAGGACAAACCAGTAGGAATATAATATCCCTTTGGAATATATATCCCATGGAATATAATATCCTTTTGGAATATATATCCCTTTGGAATACAACTAAAATAGGCCTACTAGCTAGCTTCAAAATGGAGACCCCAAATCTTCATCTGCAATATTCCAGCCTTTAGGTTCATGATGGGTCAACAATTTGTTTGGCTTTATATATTAACTCTTTTTTCAGCCACCAGGTTTCAGATGCTACCAAGATGCCTACCAGACTTCCCTGGTCGGACGACTCCACCAATGTGTCCTGGAGCCCCACTTCCCCAGAGCTCTGCCCAACTAGGGAAAGAGAAAGACAGGCTGAAAGTATGGATCCACCTGTAAACACCCATGTTCAGCATGGAAGCAGTTACAGAAGCCAGACCTTCTACATTCTGCACACCATAATGTCCCTAAGTCCATACACCCAGAGGGATAAAGAATAAGAAAGCTTTCAGGAGGGGATGGCATGCAGAGTTCTGGTGGTGGGAATTGTACCCCTCTTATGCTATGGCCTTGTCAATGTTTCCATTTTATAAATAAAACTTTAAAAAAGAATAGCGGGGTTCCCGGAACATGGTGGACTGAGAAGCTGCTAGTGGCTTGAGCTCTGACCACATTGTCTGGAAATGGTAGGATTTTCTGCCTTCAGTACGCCAGTCAATAAGGGGTCCTAACTTAATTTGGGTTAAAAATAGAGTAGAAAAAAAGGAAAAAAATTTTTTCTTTTAAATTATTATTCCCAAAGCGAACCTCCTCCCCCTCACCCCCCCATAACCAATCCCGGGGGACCACCTCCTAGCAGGCTCCTCTGCTGAGCTTCTTTCTTTACCAAGATTCCTGTCCCACCAGGGAGTACCATTCATTCTAAGTCTATTCCCTTCTGAAACCTCTGGCCTTTTTTCTTTCTAAGTAGCCACCCCTCCCCCACATAGATAATTAAATAATAAAAAATAAACAAATAAAAAACTCTTTCCTTTAACTGCTCTTTTATTACTGTTCTTTTTCTTGTCTTTTCCCTCTCTCTCTCTCTCTCTCTCTCTCTCTCTCTCTCTCTCTTTGTGGCTTCCAAAGCCACAGGCCCCATCTCCCACATCACCAAACAGTGTGCTTTCACTGAATTCACTGATACACATTTGGGAATTATTTTTGGGATGAAATCTGACTCAGAGTGGACTCTCACTATGAGTATCTCTGATCAACTTCCCTTCCTCCTTTAGCTACCCCTAGAATATACAGTGGATAATAGATTTGTATAACTGTCTATCCCAGCTATCCTTGTCTAGTCCTGAGGTTTTTTTTATTATTTTTTTTCTTCTTCTTTCTTAACAATCAGCTACCTCTGCTCACGAGGTTTGAGGTAATCTGGGACAGGGTGTTTTTTTTACCCTGCTCTATTTTATTATTAATATTATGTAAAGGCATATATCTTCCCCCCCTTTAGGTTGATCAGAATTAACTCTTAGGGTATCTTTCATTGCTAGGGTAGTGGGCATCTTATCTATTGTGGGAGGAACTTGTCTCATTACTCCTACCTCCTCTACAGACTCTCGCCTTCCTCCTCCTAGCTAATTAAAAAAATTAAATTAAAAGTAAAGTAATCAAAAAAACTTTCCTTTCACTGCTCTTTAATTACAGCTCTTTTTTATCTTTTCTCTTTTCTCTCTCTTGTTTCTTTTTTTATCTTGTCATGCACTTCTTCCTTCCTTCTTCTTTGCCTTTATGAATTTGTGAATTATTTTGGGGAAGAAATCTGACTCAGAGTGGACTCTCTATGTGTCTATCTCTGCTCTAGTTCCCTTTCCCCTCTTGTTACCCCTAGAATATACAGTGGATAGTAGATTTGCATAACTGTCTATTGTTGCTATCCCTTTTTTTTTTACTCTTTCTTCTTCACTGGGATTTGGTTACTATTTTTTCACAGACTGGAGATATTGTTTGGCTAACTGGTAGTGATTAAACTGCTTCAATACTTGCTACAGTTGCTATTGTAATTCCTGAGGTTGGTGAGTGAAATTGTCATAAAGGTATTTAGTACAGTGTTAATTGTACTGAAGACACAACAAAAGATGAATAACAGAGCATAAAAAAAGAAACACATTAAAAATGGGTAGATCAAAAACAAATAAAACTGCTACTCCAATGAATGAAGACAAGAGCCCAGAAGAAACTACAAATCAGCCAGAAGTAACCATAGATAAGAAAAGGATACAAGCAATAATAAACTTATTAATGACAGAAATGAAAACAACTTTGGAGGAAAGGAATGGCACTATTCGGAAAACAAGTTGAGACCCCTAAGGAAAATACTGATTATCTTGAGGCAATTAGAGAACTGAAACCTCAAATAGCTCTAATGAAGAAAGAAGCTGAGGCAAGGGAAAGCAGAATAACAGAAGCAGAAAACAGAATTAGTCAGACAGAGGATAAGTTAGAGAAAAATAACAAAGAGGTGAAAGAGCTCAAAAAGAGACTGAGAGACACTGGAAACAACAACAGAGACATATGGGATGATCTCTAAAGAAGTAACATTCCTTTAATTGGCCTGCCAGAGGAAGAAAGAGAGGAAGGGGAAGCAAACATTCTAGAGGAAATAATAGAAGAAAACTTCCCAGACCTGAATAACAGAAAGGACATCGAGATTCAAGAGGCCCAGAGAGTTCCAAACAGATACAACCCAGACTTGAAGACACTAAGACACATCATAGTCACTATGAGAATAATTAAGGATAAACAAAGGATCCTGAAGGCTGCAAGAGAGAAACAATAAGTCACATACAGGGGAAATGCCATAAGATTATCTGCAGACTTCTCCAATCAAACTCTAAAAGCCAGAAGAGAATGGCAAGATATCTATCGAGCCCTGAATGAAAAAGGGTTTCAACCAAGGATAATATATCCTGATAGACTTTCATTCAAACTAGATGGAGGGATCAAAACCTTCTTAGACAAACAACAGTGAAAGGAGCCAACCATCACCAAGCCGGCCCTGAAAGAGGTTCTAAAAGACCTCTTATAAACAAGAACATCACTATAAATACTTGCAATATATCAGAGCAAACAAAAATTTTTATTTGAACAATGGCACTACAATACATTAAATCCATAATATCAATAAATGTCAATGGTTTAAACTCACCCATCAAAAGGCACAGAGTGGGGGGATGGATCAGAAAGCATAATCCAACCATATGCTGCTTGCAAGAATCACATCTGTCACAACAAGATAAACACAGACTTAAAGTGAAAGGATGGAAAACTATCATACAGGCTAATGGACTACAAAAAAGGGCAGGAACAGCCATTCTCATCTCAGACACTATAGATTTTAGGTTAAAAAAGTAACAAAAGATAGGCAAGGACATTACATAATGATTAGAGGATCAATCAGCCAAGAAGACATAACAATTATTAACATCTATGCACCCAGTGAGGGGCCATCTAAATACGTCAAGCGCTTACTGAAAGAATTTCAATAATACATCAATAATAATACAGTAATACCCCACTCTCACACTTAGACAGATCAACAAAGCAGAGAACCAACAAAGATACAAGAGAATTGAATGAAGAGATAGACAGACTAGACCTCTTGGACATTTTCAGAGTCCTTCACCCCAAAAAACTGGCATACACCTTCTTTTCAAATCCACATAATACATACTCAAGGATAGACGACATATTAGGCCACAAAGACAGCATCAATAAATTCAAGAGCATCAAAATCATGCCACGTATCTTTCAGACCACAGTGGAGTAAAACTAACATTTAACAACAAACAGAAGATTATTAAAAGTCACAGAAGTTGGAAACTAAACAACATTCTCCTTAAAACTTTCAGGAAACAGTTAGTACCCATACTTCTTAAGCTTTTCCATAAGATTGAAGAAACAGGTATACTCCCTTCCACCTTCTATGAAGCCAACATCACCCTGATACCAAAAGCTGATAGGGACAGAACAAAAAAGGAAAACTACAGACCAATATCTCTGATGAACATAGATGCCAAAATATTAAACAAGATCTTTGCTAAGATTTGCTAATGAGCTGAACTTGGATGGGAAAGGATGGGAAATTGAAAAACATAGTAAATATTAAAAAGAAATGTTTCTGAGTGGAGCCAGACATGTTCATTCCTACTAGAACCTGGTTTAAAAATGACAAGCTGAGAGCGGACCCCAGAGAGCCCTGAGCAGCCCCAGCGCCACCGCCTCCTAGTTACCATCACACCCTGGGAGGAGCTGCAGCTGCAGCAGCTGGCCCCAGTCACCATCATGGCAACCATGAGCAGAGTGGCCTAGACCCAGCAGCCACAGGCCGCCCCCGCCCTCAGCACCACAGACACCAAGCCTGGTGCCACGGGTAGTGGCACAGGGAGCGGCTGCCCAGGCAGCCTCACATCAGTGGCGCCTGCTGGCAGGGACAAGAAGATCAAGGCAATGAAGGTTATGGGAACAGTAAAATGGTCAATGTAAGGAGCAGATATGGTTTCAACAACAGGAATGAGCTGAAGACCTTAAGTGCTTGCTTTTTGCCCCTTGACCAGATAACCAGAACTATCTGCATTATCTATGCAGCAAGGGGTTTTTTATTATTTTTACCTAAAGATGTCTCTTTTTGGTAATGTGAAACATGTTTTTTTTTTTTTTTTTAAAAAAAAGGCCTGGTTTTTCTCAATACACCTTTAAAGGTTTTTAAATTGTTTCATATCTGGTAAAGTTGAGATTTTTAAGAACCTCATTTTGAATTTGTAATAAAAGTTTACAACTTGATTTTTTCAAAAAATAAAAGGCAACAAGCTGCAAGCATCTGTTAATAAAGGTCTTAAATTAAAAAAAAAAATGACGAGCCATCTTCTGTTTCCCGAGGAGAAGACTGCAAAAGAGACCTTGGTTTTACATTTTTACTAAATTTGCCATATAAACATTTAATTATATATAGTTGAATTAATTTAAAAATCTACTTTAATCTTAAATATGCTAAGTATAGAAACTAAAAATCATGTATTAAGAATCACACTATGAATCCCAAAGTATGTGTTTTCACATTTATTGAAAATATTTTATTAAAGATGTCCAGAGGGGAGTCAGCACCATAGCAGTCTAGCAAAAACCAAACAATGCATACATAACATTACTGACTTCCGTTGATGCTTCAAAACAATAGCAATTAAAAAGTTATAGCACTGTAACAAAACCAATTTATAGACCAACAAAACGAAATTGAAATTCCATAAATAAACCCCTATGTGTGTACTAATAAAGGACTAAAACCTTTACAGTGGGGGGAAAGAAGGCCTCTTCAATAGCTGATACTGGGTAGTCAATTGCAGAAAAATGAATCTGCACCAGCCTTTAACACCATATGCCAAATTAACTCAAAATGGACCAAAGACCTTGTTGTTAGAACTGAGACTAAAAAATATAGAGAAGAAAACATTGGTGAAACACATCCACAATTTAACATCAGGCTCTATATGGAGACTCATCACACTATGGGTAAGCAAAACTAAAACAAGGTTAAATTACTGGGACTATATCAAATTTAACAGCTTCTACACATTAAAAGAAAACTTCACACACACACACACACACACACACACACACACACACACACACACACACACACACACACACATAAAGGTAACCCGGAAATTGGGAGAAGATACCTGGATGTCACAAAACTGACAAGAGACTGATCACAAATGACAATAAATCAATCATATGACTCAACAATAACAACAAAACAATTAAACCCATTATTCAATCACTAATAAAAATAGGAAAAAAAACAAGCAATGTTCCTCCCTCACCAAGTGTATAGAGAACATGTTTTCTTTAGTATTTTTGTTAAGCTAGCTAGGCTAAACTCTTTTCTAAATATACTACAGAATGAATGTGGAGCTTCAGAAAGTTACTAAGAAGGTAGCTAGCAGATAGTGTGCTTCTGTGTTTTTATAGATTTTTTTCTCTTGCTTTCTTTAAATTAGTGATTTAATAATGATTAAGAAGATTGTGGGATAAGAGGAGTACAATCCCATACAATTCCAGTCACCAGAGTTCCCTATACCCTCCCCTCCACTGGAAGGTTGCCTAATCCTTATCCCTCTGGGAGAATGGACAAAAGATTTCTTCTTTTTGCCTCCAGGCATAATTATAGCTGGGGCTTGGTGCCTGCACTACAGTCCACTGCTCCTGGAGGTCATTATTTCCCATTCTTTTGTCCTAGTTGTTACTGCTGTGGTTATTGTTGCCATTGCTATTGCTGTTGGATAGGACAGAGAGAAACAGAGAGGACAGGAAGACAGAGACTGAAAAGGAGAGCAACACCTACAGTCCTGCTTCACCACTTGTGAAGTGACCCCCCCCCACAGGTGGGGATCCAGGGGTTCCAACCAGGATCCTTAGGCCAGTCTTTGCACCTTGTACTGTGTGCACATAATCCACTGCACTACCGCCAGGCCCTGAATTTGCTTTATATTTATATAAATCTTATATATATATATATATACATATATGTATAACACTTGTTAATTATTTACAAGATGCCTTCAAATTCTTCTATTAAATTTTTATTTATTCATTTATCCTTTTGTTGCCCTTGTTGTTTCAAGTTCTTAATAATAACTGACCCTATTATTAATATTCTCAAATGTGTACAAAGAGAGGAAAGGCTACGTAACTAAGAAAGACTACTAACCTCAGTCCAGAAACATTTTTTTCATTCTGGGACTATATCAATTCACATCTAGACCATCCCCAAACAGCAGTGTTGTTTCCTCTGATGTCTGCACATTGGCTTCCATATAGAGTCTACAAGGATATGTACACTGAATTGTTACTGTTTACCTATTTGCTACAGATTTAAAGATTCTTTTAACTTCTTTTTTTAAATATTTATTCCCTTTTGTTGCCCTTGTTTAATTGTTGTAGTTACTATTGTTGTTGTTATTGTTGCCTTTGTTGGATAGGACAGAGAAATAGAGAGAGGAGGGAAAGACAGAGAGGGGAGAGAAAGATAGACACCTGCAGACCTATTTCACAGCCCGTGAAGCAACTCCACTGTAGGTGGGGAGTTGGGGGCTCAAACCGGGATCCTTAGGCCAGTCCTTGTGCTTTGTGCCATGTGTGCTAAACCCACTGGGCTACCGCCCAACTCCAAGATTCTTTAAATGTGCTTTTTAAAAATATATATGTTTTTTATTTTCCCTTTTTTGCCCTGGTTCATTTTTATTGTTGCAGTTATTACTGTAATTATTGATGTCGTCATTGTTAAAAATGACAGAGAGAAATGGACAGAGGAGGGGAAGACAGCGGGGGTGGGGATAAAGATAGACACCTGCAGACCTGCTTCACCATCTGTGAAGGACTCCCCTGCAGGTGGGGAACCTGGGCCTCGAACAGGGATCCTTAGGCCGGTCCTTGTGCTTCGTGCCACCTGCGTTTAACCTGCTGCACTACCGCCCAGCTCCTCCAGATTCTTTTAACTTTTTTCTCTCAACATCATTGTTTATTTTTTTTTTTACGTTCTGTGTTTTGTTTTCCTCACTAGGGTTATTTCTGGGTATTGGTGCCTGCACAAGGAATCTATCATATTTTACATATGAATTTGCTTTTGTTACAAAAGGCTTGGTTACAAAATCCTGCGCCTGGTAGTGCCTTGCTTAGCAACCACCCCTAAAAAAGCCCCGCGCGCTAGCTGGCACTTGGAGAGCAGGGCATCAGCCACCCCCTGATGGTGCACGCCTTCCCCCCACCCCAGTAGCTGCAGCCGAGGCCACCCTGCACCAGCGACCCCACACCTCTCCTTTCCCGCAGGTCCCAGAGAGCGTCACCACAGGGAATTGACCAGGGAGGTTGGGGGGGTGCAATGTGCTGCCACCGCCACCGCCACCGCCACCACCACCGCCACCACCACCACCACCACCACAACCACCACCGCGGCTGCCCCTCTGGTGCCAGAATCCGAGTCCCAGTCAGCATGTAGCCCTCTTGCTGGACAGCCCCTCCATGGGTCTCCCGGCTACTGGGCTCACAGGGCCGAGGAGGGACCGTCCGTTGCACCTCCGCGGCACCCCACTAGGCGCCCTCCCTGTGTTAGGGTCCGGTAATCCACAGAAATCACCAAGAGACCAGAGCGATGTAAAATCAACAGAGTCTTTATTAGCTGGCGCCAGGGACGAACACACTGAGCCACCACGCAGTGGTGGTCAGAAATGCTTGACCCCCTCTATAGTTTCTATTGAGATTATATAGGGTTTAGGGCAGGGGGGCTACGTGACAAGCATCGTGTTAGTTTAGTTAAAAAAAAGTGTTCCCAAGCCATAGCAGGAGGAAGCAGGGGGGTAGGGGTTGCGACTTTTGGTTTCTTCCCTTCTGCCTGGTCAGCAGGATGTTGCAGGTTGGGGAGTTGCCTTTGTTAAGCAGGACATGCTGCGGTGGGTAGGAAGCTAAGTCGTCAAGCAGACGCTGTGCTGTGCTCCTACTCATTTGTGAACCTTCAGGTTCTACCAGTATGGTACACATCTGACTGACTGATCCAATGAGCCTTAGAATACAGGTGGCTTTACACTACTGAGAAAATATTAATAAGCCTATGAATACCTATTTGGCACATACCAGTCACCAGAGTTTTGATGTACCTTTCTAAGTCAGAATCTACAGAAAGTCTAAGAGTTGAGTGCAATCAACTTCAGTGTCAGCAAGAGCAGCTCTGCCAATTACATGAACACAATCTGTAATTAGCTAGTGGTCATATTTCTTCAGTGTCTGATTGGTTAAAAACATATCTCTAGCTGCAATTTCAACTGTTAATTTGAATGATAGTGATAATAGCTGTATCACAAGATTAAAGTCAGGACCACCTTACTGACTGGACAGTGGCAATCATAATGAAAACCATACTTTAATATTAGTTAAAGAGTAAAGGCCAGGCCAGGCGGTGCTTCACCAGGTTAAGCGCACATAGTACAAAGTGCAAGGACCTGCACAAGGTTCCCAGTTCAAGCCCCTGGCTCCCCTCCTGAAGGGGGGGTCACTTCACTTCACATCAGCAAAGCTAGTCTGCAGGTGTCTATCTTTTTCTTTTCCTCTCTATCTCCCCCTGCTCTCTCAGTCCTGTCTAATAACAGAAAAAATGCCTGCAGGAGCAGTGGATCCATGGTGCAGGCACTGAGCCCCAGCAACAACACTGGAGGCAAAAAAAAGTAAGAGACAAACGAAACATAAATGCAAATAGTATATAAATACAAGTATTAATCATCTCCAGGGATGAGTTTTAAATTGAAAATGTATTTTAAGATGAGACATTGTATATTCCTAAAATTACCACTCA
Organism: Erinaceus europaeus; assembly: GCF_950295315.1. Taxonomy (NCBI): domain Eukaryota; kingdom Metazoa; phylum Chordata; class Mammalia; order Eulipotyphla; family Erinaceidae; genus Erinaceus; species Erinaceus europaeus. The sequence continues at coordinate 175,266,640 of NC_080163.1, forward strand.
TTGTAAAAACAACATGTAAGCATACCCATATACTTGCAAGGAAGACCTTAAAACTAGAAAATAGAGAGCTAGGCGGTAGCAGTGCAGTGGGTTAAGCACAGATGGTATGAAACGCAAGGACCTGCGTAAGGACCCCAGTTCAAGCCCCCAGCTCCCCACTTATAGGGGAGTTGCTTCACAGTCAGGGAAGTAGGTCTTCAGGTATCTGTCTTTCTCTCCCCCTATCTTCCCCTCCTTTCTTGATTTCTCTCTGTCCTGTGCAGCAGCAACAACAATAGCAATGGCAACAATAAAAATATCAACAACAAGGGCATCAACAAAGGCAGCAAAAATGGGGGAAATGGTTTCCAGAAGCAGTGGATTCACAGCGCAGGCACCGAGCCCCAGCAATAACCCTGGATATATATATCCACATATATTCAAGGTGGGAGAAATAGACAATTTTAGGATGTAGGAAAGATTTGGGAGCAATCCAAAGATGTCATCGTGGGCAGTGAAAGAAATCTTGTTGTGTAAGCTCTCTAGAAAGAGTATCGCATTCATACGGGCACAAGGAAGCCTCTCAAAACCAGACACAGTAACACCTGAGGCAGCATTCCTTTATTAATTATCTGAGTGCTGAAGACAAGGCAGTTCAAGTCAGAAAGCAGCAGATACATAGACTCCGGTTTCCTAAATAACCTGTAGGTGAAATCACTGGGGCTCCCGGGGTTGGGGGGTGTTTAGAAGAGCTGAGTTCTATGGACTGCAAAGACTAGAGACAAAAGTGGTAAATAACCTGAGGTCAAACTCATGCAGTTGAATGAGAAGATAACTGTATCTGTACTGTTGGTAAAATGTCTTCTCTCTGGGGGTCGGGTGGTGGTGCAGTGGGTTAAGCACAGGTGGCGCAAAATGCAAGGACCAGCATAAAGATCCCAGTTCGAGCCCCCGGCTCCCCACCTGCAGGGGAGTCCCCCTTTCTGTCTTCCCCTCCTCTCTCCATTTCTCTCTTTCCTGTCCAACAATGAACAACATCAGCAATGGTAATAATAATAACCACAATGAGGCTACAACAACAAGGACAATAAAAAAGTGGGAAAAAATGGCCTCCAGGAGTGGTGGATTCATGGTGCAGGCACCAAGCCCAGCAATAACTCTGGAGGAGGGGGAAAAAATGTCTTCTCTTTAAAAGGCAAGGAAACTAGACTCTGATATTTTTTAAATTGTCAAACAATAAAAAAAAAGTGCTAAGTGCCCTCCAGCGGCAGCTCCTCTCTTAGCACTGGGGGAAAAAATTGTCCTAAACTGAACAACCTTAGTCTTGGCCAACAGCCAAATAGCCAACAGCCCCAAATTCCACAATTATTTTGATTTTTCATAAGGTGATAAATTCACATACATCTTATAGCTATCTATGGATTTTTGTGCATGTGTGTATGTAACTTATAAGGCAGAACATAACCCAACCCATCAGCTCCAAACTCCACAATTATTTTGATTTTTTGTAAAGTGGTAATTTCACATACATCTTATAGGTATCTATGGATTTTTGTGCATGTGTGTATGTAACTTATAAGGCAGAAGATAACCCAACCCAACAGCCCCAAACTCCACAATTATTTTGATTTTTCTTATGGTAGAAAATTTACATACATCTTATAGGTAACTGTGGGTTTTTGTGCATGTCTGTATGTAACTTATAAGGCATAAGATACTTCATTTTGAATCTGAGCTATCTCGGGCAAATAATGAGAATGAAGGGTACTATAAATCAAACAAAGTAAGACTACAACTACATCTCAATTAGTTTTTAGGTCAAATGATATTTTTCATTTAAAATAATTAAGATCACCTAAGGAAATTTCTATAGCTTCATTATTCTGATCCTTAACACATGTAAAATAAAATCAGAAATAGATCACTTTTTTTCATTTAATTACTATTTTTAAAAATCTTGAATAGGGGAGAGGGCATAATGGTTATAAAAAAGACTGATATTTGATATTTTGAGGATTCAAGGTCTAAGTTTCATGTCCTTATCACCTTCATAAGCCAGACCTGAGCAGTCTTTCTCTCTTCATATCTTTCTCTTCATATCTCCACTTATTTATTAAAATAAATTTAATAAATAAGTAAAATCACACTACCAAATCCCCAACATCAAAAAGACCAGAAACAGCAGTTATTGGTGAGGGTATGAAAAAAAAGGATCCCTTATGCAGAGATATGTAAACTGGTCCAGGCTCTAGATAAAGCAAATGGAAGTTCCTCAAAGTATTAAAAATGAACGGCAGGGTGATGGCACAGCCAGTTGAGAGCACACATTACAGTGCACAAGGACACAGGTTCAAGCTCCTGGCCCCCACCTACAGGGAGCAAGCTTCACAGGTGGTGAAACATGGCTGAGGGTGTCTCTCTGTCTCTGTCTCCCACTCTACATCCCCCTCCCCTCTCAATTTCTCTCTGTCTCTATGCAGTAATAAAGATTATAAAAAACTTTTTAAAATAAAAATAAATTGTACTTGGTCCTGGATAACATATTCATTTTGATGATGCTAATTCTTCCTATTATTTTTCTACTTCCTTGAATAGTGACTCATAATTTTAAGTATACAAATCTTTCACTTCCTTTGTTAGGTTTATTCCTACATATTCTATTGTTCTTATTGCTATAGTAAAAGGGATTGATTTCTTCTTCTGTTAATTTAGTGTTTCCATAGAGGTATGCCACTGACTTTTATATGTTGATTTTGTAGCCTGACATCTTACAATATTACTTGATAATTTCCAAGAGCTTACTGCTGGATTCTTTAGGGTTTTCTATGAATACTATCATATTATCTGCAAATGGTGAGTGTGTGACTTCAACCATACTAACTGTGGGTTTGTCATAGGTTGGTTTTATTATGTTTTCACCTCAATATTACCAAAAAAATCTTACTATCACAATAGAAGAAAACTGAGAGGATTTATCCACACTGAGAGGTGACAGACCTTCCCTTTCAGAACATGACACACCTGGACACAGCACTTCAAACAGCTTAGTCCACTATAATGCCCAGGTGTCTAGGGGCAGACCTCCGCCCAGGAAGATCCCACCTAGAAGTAGCCTTTGGCAAAAGCTTCTGTTCTGTCTCTAAGCAACCTCGATAGGAAAGCTCAGAGGGATATTTTATTTATTTATTTACTTATTTATTTATTCCTTTGTTGCCCTAGATGTTTTTTTTTAATAGTTATTGTTGTAGTCATTGCTGGATAGAAATGGAGATAGGAGGGGAAGACAGAGAGGAGGAGAGAGAAAGAGACACCTGCAAACCTGCTTCACCGCCTGTGAAGCTACTCCCCTGCAGGTGGGAAGCCCAGGGCTTAAACCAGGATCCTTACACTGGTATTTGTGCCTTGCGCCACCTGAGCTTAACCCTCTGTGCTACTGCCTAACTTCCAGGGGGATATTTTTAACAAGTGATCCACACTTACTTTGTCTTAGCATTACTGATAAAGAAGTGACATAATAAAACACTCCACATGTTCAAGTTACTTTATAACACCAGCTAGATGGATAGACAGTTATTAAGTAAAGAAGTAAGATTTTGTAGATAAAATAACTTTCAGACAAAGAAAGGGGTTGTTGGGAGTCGGCCAGTAGCGCAGCGGGTTAAGCGCACTTGGCGCAAAGCGCAAGGACCTGTGTAAGGATCCTGGCTCGAGCCCCCAGCTCCCCACCTGCAGAGGAATAGCTTCACAAGCGGTGAAGCAGGTCTGCAAGTGTCTATCTTTCTCTCCTTCTCTCTCCATTTCTCTCTTTCCTATCCAACAACAACAACATCAATAATAACTACAACAATAAAACAAAAAGGGCAACAAAAGGGAATAATAAAAATAAATATTAAAAAAGAAACAAACAAAAAAAGAAAGGGGTTGTTACTATACTACAATGTGGCACTAATATGTAAAGAGGTTAATGCATGTGAAATACATTAAATCTGAACACACACAAAGGGCAGGGTTGAGTATGTTTGGTGGTGAAAGCAGCACAAACTTTCTAGTTCTCTAGCTGTTTCCAGGAGTAAGAACACATTAAGATGCTGATGCAGATACCTAGTTTCACCATACTGCCTTTTTAATCCATGAAGACTGAACCCAATGCCATTAAGCTTATAGGGAAATTCTCACAAGTCAATTTCTAGCTTAGGCATGCAATTTAATAAATATCTGATTTTTCATGTACTGTCATAAATAAGGGAGCTTAAAACAGAGGAATATGACAATTTAGCACTTTTGATGGGTATAATTATTCCTACAAACAGATAAACTCAATTTCTAATTAATAATTGTATTTTTAATTTATTTAAGAAAAGAGGATCAGTGCATTAATCTGATTCATATCGTGTTAGAATCTAATTTAGAATCTCATGCTCACAAGTCCTGTACTCTACCACTGCACAACACACAGCCCACAAAACAAAATTGGACTCTTTTTAAAGTTGACTAGAGTGTTTCAGGATCCCTGAGGTGGATCAAGTCAATGTACCTGTTCTCTTAGAATATGAGCCTAAGGGAACTGGGCAGTGGCACAGCAGGTTAAGCACACATGGTGCAAAGCACAAGAACCAGTGTAAGGATCCTGGGAGTCGCTTCAAAAGAGGTGAAGCAGGTCTGCAGGTGTCTATCTTTCTCTCCCCCTCTCTGTCTTCTGCTTCTGTCTCCATTTCACTCTGTCCTATCCAACAACAAACGGCATCAATAAGGGCAACAATAAAACAAAAAGGGCAACAAAAGGGAACAAATTAATATTTATTTAAAATATAAAATAAAAAGAAGTATATGAGCCTAAAAGACCAGGAGAGAGCACCCTGTGTATCAGGGTAGTCAGTTGGCAATCCTTAGTGCTTGCGTGGTGCTAGTATTTCCTGACACCACTCCCTATTCCTCTGCACCAAAAATGCCATTGTGATTACTAAATGATTAGACTTCAAATCTTCTTATTTCTACTCTATGCAATTTAGATCACAGTTAAATTAAATGCACTGAAGACTGATGAAGGAAAACTCTACTTACATGTTTAAACTATCAGGCAGAGCTGAGCAATGTTTCTAAGTAAGACCCAAGAAAAGTTGTCAGTGAGCTTACAGGAATTTCTAATTCTCCTCTATTTTTCTCTATGACTGACAGGGAGCTGCTACATGCTATAAAGCAAACTGTTGGAAGGAATTGTCTTTTTTAAATTTTTTAATTATAATCTTTATTTACTGGATAGAAAGAGCCAGAAATTGAGAGTGAAGTGTGATAGGAAGAGAGACACCTGCAACACTGCTTCACCACTCACAAAGCTTTCCCTCTGCAGGTGGAGACTGGAGCCTTGAACCTGGATCCTTCCACATCATAACATGTGCACTCAATCAGGAACACCACTACCTGGCCCCAGAATTCTTTTGTTTTTCATTAGGAAAGAACTAGAGATTATATCAGCAATGTCAAGTAAACATTTTCTATATGTCATAATGTTCCAAAATTCCACATAAATCTTGACAAAGCAGCATCAAGCAAATCATCTAGTCTGACGTCTATCAACTCTCTCATTACAGAAAACCTGAGGTCACAACATTGTCACAATATGACAGAACTGAAGTGTTCCACATGTGACTGTAAATGTGGTGAAAACTACAAGATGTCTAATATATATGCCACAAATTGAGCCTAAACATTTTTATTTTATTTTTAATTTATTCTTTTTATTTATTTTTTTGCTACCAGGGTTATCGCTGGGCTCCCTGCCAACACTAGGAATCCATGGCTCCTTGCAACTAATTTTTTCTGTTTTTTGTTTATTTGAGAGGACAGATTGAAACTGAAAGAGAAGGGTAGATAGAAAGGGAGAGAGAAAAATATCTTCATCGCTCATGAAACTTTCTCTATCCAGGTGAGGAGTGGGTCTCAAACCCATATTCTTACACATGGTTATATGTGTGCTTAACCCAGTGCACCACTGCCTGTACCCTATTTTTAATTTTTTAAGCAAGCTGGGGCTTGGTGCCTGGACTATGAACGCACCATTCCCAGATGCCATCCCCCCCCTTGTATTTTATAGGACAGGGAGAGAGCACCACTCATCTCTCACACCAGCAGTGCTGGCACAGAAACCAAGACCTCATGCACTCAAGTTCAGTGTCACAAAGGCAAGCCCAGGGCCCTTACCGCTGAGCCACTGCCCAGGCACAAGGACAACCCCACCAGAACCCCCTTTCAACCCACCCCTTCACACTGCCCTGGGGACTTCAGTTGTCTCTTCTCACACCCTCCAGTTTCCTGCTCTGCTGCCTGCGACTCTCAAAGGCCGTTCTCGCCTAACTGCCCAAATCCACCTCAGTCCACAACCATCCAGCTCAGTGCTCCTGCCACCAAAAAGGAACCCGCTGCCAGCAGCTTCTATCCTCAAGGACTAAGCTTTATGCTTTCCACAACATCTCAGCGCCCATCTGCCACATGGCCGAGCGGCTTCCTCCCCCAGCAGACTGAGGCCCTGCCTTCCTGGGGTCACTTCAGGGAAAACAGCAGTCCCCGCAGGGTTCCGGCAGGTTCACTGACCTCGCTGGTCTGGTTGTTCACAGGCAGGATACTAAGGAGACATCAGTTCAAGCACATGAATTAGCACTGCCACATCTGCAAACTGGACAGAGCCAGGTGGGCTCTCCTGGGCAGGAGAAGCCTGTCTGCCTACCTGTCTGAAGCCTCTTCTCTGGGCTCAAGTCTCCCAGCACTGCGCATGCCTGGCTATGGATATGCTTCTGTCCTGGGCCCTGCTGGTGTGGTCACTGCAGGCTGTGGATGGAGGGAAAGGTTGTCACCGGGTGAGGATGATCAAGAGTCGGGTGTGTGACCCACACGAAGGGCATTGGGGACTCTGCTCTGGGCCCAAGGGGCAGGCCAGGGGTGGGGACTGCAGCCCACCATCACCCTCACACGGAGAAGGGCTCAGACCCACCCAGCATCCTGCATTTTATTAAGTGAGATCTTCCTGCATAGTAGGAATAATGATTTTAGTACAAAGTCTCCAGGATTTTCTCTGAAGGCATTTATTTCTTTATTTTTACCAGGATTACCACCAGGACTTGGTGTCTGCGTGAATGATGACTCAAAGGCTGCTAGTGGTGTTTTTAAATAAATTCTTTAAATATTTATTTTCCCTTTGTTACCCTACTACTTAGTGGTCATTTTAATTTTATTTTGGATATATATAGAGAGAAATTGAGAAAGGTAGGATGAAACCTCAACAAAATGAACACAATAAAACGTGGTCAGGATATATGAGTAGGTGGCTCTCTAAAGAAGAGATACACATGGCCCACAGACACAGGGGGAAATGCTCCAGTTCACCCATCATCAGAGACGTGCAAATCACAACCACTTTGAGATGCCATCTCACACCTGTGAGAACAGGCTCCATCGGTCAAACAAGAGAAGATAACTGTTGGAGAGGATGTGGAGAGAGGGGAAGTCTACTGCACTGCTGGTGGGATGCAAACTGGTGAACTCAGTCTGGAGAACAGGATGGAGACTCCTTAAACAAATAACAATGGAAATGCCACATGACCCAGCAATTCCACTCCTAGGCATATACCCAAAAGATATAAAAGCACTGACTCAGAGGGATATGTGCACCTCCGTGTTCATAGTGGCTTTAGTCACAATAGCAAAGACCTGGAAACAGGCAAAATGCCCTTTTGGCAGATGCCTAGATAAAAAGAGAGTATTATGCAGCTGTCAAAGGGGGATGACATTGTGTACTTTGGGATAAAGTGGCTGAAACTGGAGATGATGTTCAATGATGCAAGTTAGGAGTAAGGACAACCACTGAATGGTTTCACTCATATGTGGGATATGGACTATTGAGTCTATAAATGTGACAAAAAAACAAAATGTTGACCTATTTCTAAGACTGTGTGTGAACTCTAGTGGTTGTCTATGGGGGTGAGGATGGGGACACACACCTTTGGTAACGGGAATAGTGAACAAAAAAGAGACATATAGGAAAAGGTGAGGTAGAGACAGACAGACACCTGCATCATTGCTTCATCACTCAAGAAACTTTCTCCCTGTAGGTGGGGAGCAGGGGCTTGAGCCCGGGTCCCTGAACACTGTAACGTGTGCACTCAGAGCCCAGATTTTTTTAAGAGAGTTCCTCCCAAATAGTAGCAACACTGACATTTTAGTTAAGAGTCTCCTGGGTGTTCTCTGAAGGCACGTGTGCATTTATGTATTTACTGAAGCTGACCCACCTCTCCCCACAGGTGGGGTCCTGGGATTGAACCCAGGTCCTTGCTTGTGGTTCCGTGAGTGCTGAGGAAGGTGTACCAGTGCACGGCCCACCCGGGGCATTTCCTGAAGGTTACAGGCACAAGGCCACGAACACCGCTGCTTCCCTACCAGGTGCCCTTTGGTCTCTCCCCTCAGGAAGCCCAGGTGCCAAGAACCTGCCAGAAGCCAGGAGGGATGCAGTGATGTCATCGGGGCAGCCATGTTCTGATGTCACAGACCCCATCCCAGAGCAGACCGCCTCATCCTCCAGTGGGATATGTGGTGTCCTGGTGCCCTGCGACTCCTGGTGGACTCATGCTCAGGTCCCCAAATCCCAGAACTCCAGTCCTGAAGCCTCCTGTCAGAGTGGTAACAGAAGGCCAGCTAGTAAGCTTAGCAAGAGGAGACATGGTGAATAAAAGGACATGACTACACATAAAATTCTGCTTTCCTCACTGGTCAACTTTTCCCAAGAAGTTGGCCTTATCTCTAAAAAGGAATCTCCATTATTCTCATCCCTTGAAATTATTTTTCCCCCAAAGACATACTTTTGAGGGTGGTAGATTTATTTTTTATTTAAATTCTTTATTTTGTTTTAATTTATTTTTATTTTACCATAGAACTTCTCAACTGTGGCTTACGATGGTATGGCAGATTGAACCTGGAACTTCAGTGCCTTTTTGCCATTTTTCACAGGTGTGTGCCTTTGGATTTTGATGGAGAGTCAGCTTTAAATATGGTCCTGGAGGAGAACTAATTTACCTAAATCTATTTACAAAGAAAGTAGTCAAATAGCGAGTCAGGTGGTAGCACAACGGATTAAGCACAGGTGGCGCAAAGCTCAAAGACCAGTGTATGGATCCCGGTTCAAGCCCCTGGCTCCCCACCTGCAGGGGCGTCCCTTGACAGGAGGTGAAGCAGGTCTGCAGGTGTCTATCTTTCTCTCTGCCTCTCTGTCTTCCCCTCCTCTCTCCATTTCCCTCTGTCCTATCCAACAAAGATGGCATCAATAACAACAATTACAATAACAAAAACAAGGGCAACAAAAGGGAATAATAAATAAATATTAAAAATAAAGATAATAAAAAAAGAAAGTAGTCAAAGCATTACTTGAATAATTGGGCTCAGGAATTTCCTAATTAACAAAAGGTTGAAAAGAACCCCTGGGCAACAGCTTACCCTCTGGCCTTGAATTGTAGCTATTTCTTCATTAATCATAGAAAAATAATCACCTACACTAGAAGAAATAAATACCTCTATCTTTTCACTGAATCTTCAGGCTTTTGGAAGTAAAAGACAAGAGCATTTTCTCTTGAAAATTTCATTCTAGACTTGCTACTGGATTTACTAATGAGCTGAACTTGGATGGGAAACGATGGGAAATTGAAAGCCATAGTAAATATTAAAAATAAATGTTTCAGAGTGGAGCCAGACATGTTCATTCCTACTAGAACCTGGCTTATAAATGACAAGTCATCCTCTGTTGCCCAAGGAGAAGATTGCAAAAGAGACCTTGGTTTTACATTTTTACTAACTTTGCCATATAATTTAATTATATAGAGATGAGTTAATTTAAAAATCTACTTTAATATTTATTAAATATGCTAAGTATAGAAACTAACAATCATGTATTAATAATCACACTATGAATCCCAAGGTATGCATTTTCACATTTATTGAAAATATTTTATTAAAGATGTCCAGAGGGGAGTCAGCACCATAGCAGTCTAGCAAAAACCAAACAATGCATACATAACATTCCTGACTTCCATTGATGCTACAAAGCAATAGTAATTAATGTTACATACTGTACTGGAAAAAAACAATTTATAGACCAACAAAATAAAATTGAAATTTCATAAATAAACCCATGTGTACATAATAAAGGACTAAAACCTTTTCAGTGGGGGGTGGGAGGGAAAAAGACCTCTTCAATAGCTGATGCTGGGTAGTCAATGAAAAATGAAATTGCACCAACCCTTAACACCATATGCCAAATAACTCAAGATGGATCAAAGATCTGGTTATTGTAACTGAGACTAAAAATTATAGAGAAGAAAACATTGGTGAAACACGTCCACAATTTAACATCAGGCTCTATTTGGAGACTCGTCACACTATGGGTAAGCAAAACTAAAACAAGGTTAAATTACTGGGACTACATCAAATTTAACAGCTTCTTCACATTAAAAGAAAATTTCATACAGACACACACACACACAAAGGTAACGTGGAAATTGGGAGAAGATACCTGGAAGTCACAAAACTGACAAGAGACTGATCACAAATGACAATCAATCATATGACTCAACAATAACAACAAAACAATTAAGCCCATTATTAAATCACTAATAAAAATAGGGAAAAAAACCAAGCAATGTTCCTCCAGCAACAAGTGTATAAAGAACATGTTTTCTTTAGTATTTATGTTAAGCTAGCTACAATAAACTCTTTTCTAAAATACTACAGAATGGATGTGGTGCTTCAGAAGGTTACTAAGAAGGTAGCTAGCACATAGTGTGCTTCTTTGTTTTTATAGATTATTTTATCTTTTTTTTAAATCAGTGATTTAATAATGATTAACAAGATTGTGGGATAAGAGAAGCACAATCCCATACAATTCCAGTCACCAGAGTTCCCTATACCCTCCCCTCCACTGGAAGGTTCCCTAATCTTTATCCCTCTGTGAGAATGGACCAAAGATTTCTTTTTTTTTCCTCCAAGGTTACAGCTGTGGCTTGGTGCCTTCACTACAGTCCACTGCTCCTGGAGGTCATTATTTTCCATTCTTTTGTCCTAAGATGTCATTGTTGTTGGATTGGATAGAGAGAAATGGAGAGAGGAGGGGAAGACAGAGAGGTGGAGAGAAAGACAGACACCTGCAGACCTGCTTCAACACTTGTGAAGTGACTCCCCTGCATGTGGAGAGCTGGGGGCTCAAACAGGTATCCTTAAGCCTCTCCTTGTGATTTGTGCCACGTGCACTTAACCCACTGCGCCACCGCCTAACTCCCCGGGCGATGTTTTTTTAAGAGCTGTCTCTCCAGAAGAAAGGTGGCAGGGGCACGGGTTCTGGGTGGATGGGGAGATTTTGATGGTGAGATGCTATTCCATAGAAGGTGCAGAGTGTTACTTGGCCCACCCTGTGGATCAGAATGTGGTACTGATATCACATCTAAGTTCTCATTGGGACACTCAACCTGCTTCCCAAGTGTTGGGGGGGCACAGAAAAGTAGCTTGGATTTGGAGACAAAAGCTTAAGACTTCACCCACATGGTTTCACATTCAGAACAGCAGCCATAATTCTCTGGGAAAATAGCTCAACAACAGACCATGCTAAATGCCCAACAACAGACAGGTGGTTAAGAAATTTAGCGTCTAGGGGTAGGCAGTGGTGCATCCGATTAAACACACATATTACCATGTTAAAGACCTGGATTTAAGCCCCTGTTCGGAGAGGGGGGGAGAGAGAGAGGAGGGGAGGGGAGGTGGTGGGAGGGGAGAAGAGAAGAGAAGAGAAGAGAAGGAGGAGGAGGAAGAAGAAGGGAATAGAAGAGAAAGGTAATTGTGGTCTATATTCATAATGGAATACTATTCAGTTATTTAAAATGATGTAACAATCTCTTTTACCCCATCTTGAATGGAACTTGAAGAAATCATGTTAAGTGAGATCAATCAAAAGGAGAAGAATGAACACTATATGATCTCACTTATAAGTGGAACTTAAGAAAGATAAAACACAGGGAGTCAGGCAGTAGCACAGTGGGTTAAGTGCACGTGGCACAAAGCGCAAGGACTGGTGTAAGGATCCCTGTTTGAGCCCCCAGCTCCCTACCTGCAGGGGAGTCGCTTCACAGGCAGTGAAGCAGGTCTGCAGGTGTCTGTCTTTCTCTCCCACCTCTCTGTCTTCCCCTCCTTTCTCCATTTCTCTCTGTCCTATACAACAACAACAGTAGTAACTACAACAATTAAAAAAGAGCAACAAAAGGGAATAAATAAAATTTTTTAAAAAGAAAGAAAGATAAAACACTGGGTGAAAACCAGACTAGATGTTCTCCATTGCAGAAAGCCCAAGGAAGGGAGTTGAGTGGCTATCAGGGACCCAATGCAGAGTGGTGGAGAAAAATTGATGGTGGGAATGGTGTGTAGATACCTATCATGGAAGGATGAACAAGTAACCCATGTAAGAACTGTCCTGTAATCATTATTTTCTGGGTGGATGGAAATATGAAGATGGCCTGGTCACAAACTATGCAAGATGGCTGCAAATGGGTCCCAATGAACCAGCTTCATTGAGCATGACTGTGAGCACTATGCTAAATGCTTTATTTTTAAAATATGGAGACTGGGCAGTGGTGCACCCAGTTGAGCACACATGTTGTAGTGGAACTGGTGTTCAAGTCCCAGGTCCCCATCTGCAGGAGAAAAGCTTCATGTGCAGTGACACAGTACTGCGTTTCCTCTTTCTCTTTGGCTGTCTCCTCACCCTCCTCTCAATTTCTCTCTGTCCTATCAAATAAAAAGGGGGAAAAGTTCATTGTGTATGTATGTACTTATTTAGGACAAAGAGAGAATCAGTAACAGCTCTAGCATGTACATACCAGGATTGAACTTGGGACTCTCACACACACAGGCTCTGTGTTCTACCTGCTGAGTCACCTCCAGAGCTTCTCTAAATGCTGTATGCTGTACAGCCACAGTTTCACTTCATCCTTGTGACAATCCTATCAAATCAGTATAGATTCTGTCCCCTTTTGAGTATTAGGATCAGAACTCAGTGATACCACTTGAACTGTCACCCCAGAGGGGCTCCAATTCATCCTCATGCAGGAGAGCAGGACAACTTTTCATGACGGAAAAGGGGATAATGACATCTTGGCTGGCTTAACATATATACTTACAGGTTCTGGTGGATTAGTTCAGTACTTTTTTCTTTTGTGCAGAGTATAGTACATCATTTTAAAGGTAATGCCTACCTAAACTTACAAAGTTACTGTTAACATATTTTCTATGATTTTAAGGAAAGGCTGGTTGCAAATGTTCCTTTTTAGCAATGACTCATTAAAAGTTTTCTTTTTTGTTATTCTATGACTACACCGGATGAGAATATCCGCTGAAGACTGAAAATCTTGCTCTTCAGTAATTTTCATGTAATTATTATTATTATTTTTAGAAAAACTCATATTTACTGTGGTTGCCATGGACAGACAACCAGATTCTTGCCTGAATTCACATTAAAGTGGCCATGTTGCTCTGTGTACAGACAGTCACCACCTAAGCTGTTGACACCCAGCAACAATTCTAAGCCCCACTTCCTTTCAGCCTTCCTCCCAAGGATTCCCTCTGCTCAAAAGGCATGTTTATGTCTCAGCTCAAAAATAAATAAATAAATGTCATGTTATCTTATCCCTGGATACCAAAATTCTCAAACAGGAAGGGTTCTCATTAGACAAAGGAGAACCCATTTTGAAAATAGCAAGACTCTCAGAAAGGCAAATATAATAGTCCAAGGAAATTTACATGCAAATGTCTATGGAGGGCCAATCACAAGGGCAAGAGTGCAGGACAACTTCTTCTAGCATGAAAGAGAGTTTAAGAATAAAAGCTGGAGGCATCCATCATGGAAAAATGACTGGGAATAATTCAGGAGAGGCACATTTTCTCAAGAGTGAGCCCTATAATGTTCTCTCTGAGAAATGACAGATCAGCCCAAGAGGACTGTCACTCCAAGGGACTGAATGTGAGGACCAGGAGCTGCTGACTGAGAAGCATCTCCACAGCATAGGGGCAGAAAGTAATGGCTGAAAAAGCAGAGCACTGGTTACTGAACTCCAGCTGCCATCCACAGCTCAGTCCATTCCTTGTCACTACTGTTCAGGCTAGAAGGCAGGGTAAGTGCACCTATCTGTGTCTGTCACACCACAAGACAGAGCTGAGACTTGGCCTTTCAAAAGGAGAGCCCTGACACCACACACACACACACACACACACACACACACACACACACACACACAAACAAACACACCATCTTATACACTCCGGAGCCCAGACAAAGAAAATGCCAGTCTTCTGGGAATGGACTGTTTGATAAAAACAGCATTAAGTAAAACTATGGTGGATGAAGAATAACTTTTCTTTTTAATGGGCAGAAGTAGAAAGAGTGAGAGAGACCGGAGAACTGAGGCTTTCTTCAATGCTATGGGGGCCGGGCTCAAACTTGGGTCACACACATGGCAAAGCTCTGCATTATCCAAGTGAGCAACTTTGTCAGTCCTTACAAGTGATTTAACTGCACAAGAACACTCTGCTTGCTGACTTCCTGCTTATTTATTTGTTTTAATGTAGTGCCAGTAATGAGCTCTGAGCCTTGTACATATGAAACATCAATTTATGGCTTCATGCGTGGCAGATAACACTACTGAGAGACCTCTTTGGCCCTTTTCTTTCTTCACTATCTGGGGGACAGGAGAGAAGAGGAGTATCAGATCATCATTCTACCTCATCAGGGGAGCTACCACAGTGCTATCCATGGGACTCCCATGTGGTGCCCAGACTCAAACTCATGGTAAGGTATATGTGCTGCCCACTGACTCATCTTGTCCTTACGACTGACTTCCTGAACACAACTCTTCATAACCAATGTACTGGCAGTGCTGACACAAGACTCCCTTCTGCCCAAGGCACAAAGGCATAGTTATTTTTATTGTGTCCAGTGAAAGACCAGAGCATATCTATTCTGTGTGTCAATAAAATATAATTAATTAACACTCCTTTAAAATCTGTAGTCAAAGTGCCTATTATTCAATAACTTGGGCAACTGTGAAACTATGACTTCCATGTTTTCTTAAATCAATATTAGATACTTACTTTTTTGCCACCAGTGTCTGCAACAATCAACCACTCCAAGTAGACTATTTTCTCTTTTTTTTCATACAGAGGATGGAATATAGAAAGGGGTAGAGAGAGAGTGAGAAAGAGACAGAAAGAGAGAGGGGGAGAGAGGGAGGAGAAACACCACAGCACTACTTTACCACTCATGGAGTTTCCCCACTGCATTGTGCTCCTATGAATACTTAGCATGGCAAAGTGTGTGCTCTACTAAGTGAGCTATCTCCTAGTTGTCACCTCAATATGTTGTTTTAAATAACAAAAGCATCAAGGCATCTCTGCACCCTATGTGCATTTCATGAAAGATACTCTGTTAAGAGCAATAACAGATCCTCTAACAATAAATGAAAAGCCCCATTATAATTCTTTACTTTCAAAACTGGTCAGGTTCTTCGTACCTGGAATACAATGTATTTAAATTCTGCAAAGCACTTTTTTATAGGATAGGACAGAGTGAATTTTTTTCTTTTTTTAATATTTATTTTTCCTTTTTGTTGCCCTTGTTTTTTATTATTGTTGTTATTGATGTCATCGTTGTTAGATAGGACAGACAAATATGGTGAGAGAAGGGGAAGATAGAGAGGGGGAAGAGAAAAAGAGACACCTGCAGACCTACTTCACCATTTGTGAAGTGACTCCTCTTCAGGTGAGGAGCCGGGGACTCTTATGCCAGTCCTTGCACTTTGCGCCACATGTGCTTATCATGCTGCACTACCTCCCAACTCCCTTTTTTACCTTTATTGATTTATTTATTGGATAGAGACAGCCAGAAATCAAGAGGGAAGAGGGTGACAGAGAGAGAGAGAGACAGAGAGATACCTGCAGCCCTGCTTCAACACTTGTAAAGCTTTCCCCCTGCAGGTGGGGACCAGGCTCGAAACTGGATCCTTGCACATTTGTAACATGTGCACTCAGCCAGGTGTGCCACCATCTGGCCCCAGGACAGAGTGAAATTGAGAGAGGAAGGGAAGATAGGGGAAGAGAAAGAGATTACTGCAAACCTGGTTCACTACCTGTGAAGCAACTCCCCTTTAGGTAGGGAGCTGGGGCTTGAACTGGGATACTTTCACAGGTCCTTGCACTTCGTACTATGTATGCTTAACCTGAAGCACTACTGCCGGCCCCCCAAAGGACTTTTTCTATTGAGTATTATTATTAATTGCTATTATTTATTTTGTAACATACCATTTTAAAACAGAGAGCTACAGGATATATATGTCAAAGGGGAGAAATACCAATGTAATCCGAATTCTATAGAAGGGTTTTCATGTTAAATTTCATTTCCACCACAAGTAACCTATAACATTCAGAAATATTGGAAAGTAGAATACATGTTTATTTTTGTCTCAAACAGTACCACTTAGGATAATTATACTATAAGTGCAAAGTTCTTTCGAAGAAGGAGGAATAAATGCTTAAGAGTTTGAAACAATGACTTAGAATGCTGAACTGAGAACCTTTATTTCATCTGCTTGGTTACTGGACTTAGTACTCATTTTGCTCACTCAAGTTACCTTTTAGTCTCAAGTGCAATAGACAAGTTTGACATGACAATTGACATAGATGACATCTGTGGCTTATATGAACTCTTAACCAAGAACAGAGAAACATGGAGGAAAGAGTTACTGAAGGGAACTGAGTGATTTGCATGTATAAAGTGCAGTTCCCTTGAACAACTTTTACTGAGAAGAACCCTCAGGTCTGCTGAACTACTGACAGAGAATAAATCGACTCTAAATGTTGGTGGAGAAGATAGTGTCTTTGGTGCGTGTAGTTCCTGTTCCTGTCCCTGCAGGCCTGCAAGGCCCTACCTCTCAGTCCAAATGTACCCACGTACACCATACACCCTGAATCCCACTAGCCATAATGCCAGATGTGGGGTACAAAATAATCCTCATTTGTTCTCTTGCAGGCAATGAAAAAGTCACCCCATCTAAAGGAAATGGTGCACACTCTACAACTACTATTAGAGCCAAAATCTCTGAGTCACAGCTGCCTGCACAAGACAATTTGGCTACTGGAAAATTCTGATTAATGACATTTTTTGAAAACCCAGAGTAACAACTTGACCTGCCAAAAATTAACATGTTTTTATCATTTTACCTTTTTTTTCCCCTTGGTTAACTATTACCTTTCTTTCACCAGCGAAATAAAGCAGGTAAACTGAAAATTGTGCTGTAATGCAACTCAACCTCAAATCTAAATGAGTCACTCCCAGGGGTGAAAGTGGAGCTAAAAGGGGGTCTGTTGCTAACTGGGCTTTGGAATCTCTGAATGTGCCACAGGGACACTCTCCGATTGGCTTCTTGCTGAGAAGTCTTTAAGTCTTAGGAGACTAAAGTCCCTGAGTGTCAATCAGAAGCACAGGCCTACCCACCCCCAATATGATGACTGGGTGAGAACAGAGAAGTCCCCAGCTGGCAACCCCTTCCACCCCAGTTCAGTGGTAGGTGAGGTGCCCCCCCCCCCCCCCCCGCACTCCAGCCAAAGGTGATGGAGAGGCAACAGTGCTTCAATCTCCCTAACACAGCTCCTGCAGAATCAATCAACATTGAAGACGGTTCTGCTGGCAATGGCGATATTGTTAATCCATACAAGTGTGCCACCGCTGATAAATCATGGATTCTGAATCCCAAGACCTTCACCGAGAGCGACAGGCTGGAGGGGGCCCCCAGCCAGGAGGAGCCCAGAGTTTCCTGGGCCAGTGCAGGCAGGTCCCCTCTGCTAGCCACCTCGCCCGAGCTCGCCACCCCCTCCCCACCTCTTGCAACTCTTCTCTCCTTTAGGCTCCCCAAGTCTAACACCCCTGGCCCACCGCGGGGATGGGTGATTTGGGTGGGGCGGGGCGGTGGGCAGCGGCCCCCCTACACACACACCCCAGCCAGCCCACCTGGCCGCACCCGCTGCCCTCTGGCCAAGGTGCGCAGGGCTGTGCTCATCACATCATTATTGCTCCTGCAAGAGAGGGAAGGGGCATGAGCAGCTACAGCAGCTGCCAAGGGAGGCTTGGTTACAAAATCCTGCTCCTGGTAGTGCCTTGCTTAGCAACCTCCCCTAAAAAAGCCAGCACTCTTGCTTGAACTTGGAAAGCAGGGCAACGGCCACCCCCTGCCAGCGCAAGCCTTCCCCCCACCCCAGTCGCAGCAGCTGAGGCCACCCGCACCAGCGACCCCACGCCTCTCCTTTCCCGTGGGTCCCAGAGAGCGTCACCACACGGAATTGACCAAGGAGGTTGGGGGGGGGTGCAATGTGCCGCCTGCCCTCCCCACCACCATGGCGGCTGCCCCTCCAGCTCCGGAACCAAAGTCCCAGTCAGCATGTAGGCCTCTCTCTGGTCAGCCCCTCCATGGGTCTCCAGGCTACTGGGCTCACAGGGCCGAGGAGGGACCATCGCACCTCTGCGGTGCCCCACTTGGCTCCCGCCGTGCACCTCAGAGCCCAGGACCCAGGGACCCGCCATGGTGCAGGACTCGAGTGCTGGCTCCAGGCACTCAGTGCCGCTGGGGCGCGGGGCCACGCGGCCAACTCGGGGTCCCACGCACAGGTGCCGGGGGACCTCGCTCTGGCTCGGGAGCAGCGACCTATGCGCTCCCGCCCCCACGCAGTCTCACGCAGGGTCCCCAGCCCACACCCGCGCGCTCCGCAGGGACCCTACCCCACCACCCACCACCCCCCTGCCCCTGATGGCGCCCTGCAGTCGCACCTTCCTCAGCTCGGACATCCTCCAGTGCTCCAGGCTCAGCAGGTGCCGGGCCACAAGGCTAGCAGGCCCCTAGGCTGGCATCGTAGTCCCGTTGTCTCCAAGACTTGAGGCTCCGTTGGTCAGTTAGTCGGGGTTCCTGTTGGTCCAGCGCTGCCGCCTCCGCTGCTGCCTCGCGCTCCAACCGGGCTCCAGCCCGGTTTTGGTCCATGCCAGCGGTTGGCGCCTGCGCACTCAGCGCCCAGGGAGGCACCTGCGCACTGGGGGGCGGCCGGTGTGAGCTCCGCCCTAGGGGCCAGCCCCCTGCATGCCTAGGGGGATGCTCAGCGCCTGGTGCCTCGCACAGCAAGCCCCAGCACAGGCCCCTGGCCGGCCCTCCTTCACCCCCCCCAGTGCCTCCAAACAGACAACTGTTTCGCAGGGACCCTCGGGTCAAGCGGGGACATGGGGACCACGGAGGACCCGGTGCGCATGTCCCGCGGGGGCTGCGGCCCCCACCTTGGTGCGCTGGAGCCCAGCCCCAGGCTCTGCAAAGTACCCTGCAGGACCTTGCAGCCCAGCGCAGGAAGGCCCGCGGGGACCCAAAGCTCCAGCATGCGGAGATTCTGTGCCCACAGAAGTCTTCACAGCGGCTGCTCTGCTCAGTGCACCAGAGAGAGAGAGAGAAAGAAAGAAAGGAGAGAGGGAGTAAGGAAGGGAGGGAAGGCATGAGAATGAGAGTGTGTATGCACGCTGGGAGAGTACAGTGATCAAATTGGAGTTGGTGACCCATTGTTGAACTCAACATCTGGAAGTATCTCTTTGAGATACAAGATAAAGCCATTCTCATGACTTCCTAGACATGTTCTATGCCCTCAATTTAAAACATGGGCATTTCAACAGGCCAATAAAAATAAAACACCATGATGTGGAGTGTGGTTCAAAAAGAGGAGAGATATAGACAGACATACAGATAGAGAGACACAGAAAGAGGAAGGAAACCTGGAGAAATATGAAAGTCTTCTATAAATTTCCAAAAAAGATGATGCTAAGCAACTGCTCTCAACCCCTGTCCCCTAAACCTGTAGCCTGGAAGGCACTGTCCAGTACAGCTTTGGGGGTGTAAGGGGGCCATGCTCACAGAGGAATGAGTGCACTTTCCATGTAAACATGTTGAGCTCCTCTCATGAGCTGAACCAGAAAAAGGAGGAGACACAGCATAACAAAAGGAAAATGAGGAGGCACCACCCTGCACTTGTGAAGCCTCATTTACCTTCCAAGTTCAAATATCTAGAAAACGATTAAATCATAAAACCTAACAATAAACACTAAAGTGCTATTCCACATCATACAACATGTTGCTTTCAAAGAAGGTCCAGAAATCACCCCTTTCCCCATTCAATTACCAACCACCTGGCTAAGTGCACACATTACAGTGCTCAAAGATCTGGGTTCAAGCCCCCGGTCCCCACCTGCAGATAGGAAGCTTCATGAGTTATCTCAACTGGTAGAGCACCAGACCTGCATGCCTAAGATTCCTGGCTTGACTCCTGGCAGCATATGTGCCAAAGTGGTGCTCTGGTGTTTCTCCACCCCATCTCATATGAAACTCTCTCTCAAGTATAATAAATAAAAAATGAACCTTGAAAAATGGTTTAAGGATCTGGGGATATAATTCACCAGGTAAAGCGTGTGCCTTGTTATGTGGGCACAGTTCAGGTTTGAGTCCTGGCACTGCCTGGGAGATGCTACAGCACTAGAGGAAGACCTGGTGCTGTGGTGTTTCTCTATCTGAAAGAAAAAGGGGGTTTGGTGGTGGTATAGCAGGTTAAGTGCAGGTGGCTCCAAGTGCAAGGACCTGTGTTAAGGATCCCAGTTTGAGCCCTCAGCTCTCCACTTGCAGGGGAGTCGCTTCACAGACAGTGAAGCAGGTCTGCAGGTGTCTGTTTCTCTCCTCCTGTCTTCCTCTCTTCTCTCCATTTCTCTCTGTCCTGTCCAACAACGATGACATCTATAACAACAACAATAATAACTACAACAATAAAACAAGGGCAACAAAAGGGAAAATAAATAAATATATATTTTTTAATATTTTTATTTATTATTTATTCCCTTTTGTTGCCCTCGTTTTATATTGTAGTTATGATTGATGTCATTGTTGTTGGATAGGACAGAGAGAAATGGAGAGAGGAGGGGAAGACAAAGAGGAGGAGAGAAAGATAGACACCTCAAGACCTGTTTCTCCGCTTGTAAAGCGATTCCCTTGCAGGTGGGGAGCCGGGGGCTGGAAACGGGATCCTTCAGCCAGTTCTTGTGCTTTGCGCCACCTGCACCCAACCCACTGCGCTACCACGGACTCCCAATAAATAAATATTTTTTAAAAAGAAAGAAAAAGGAGCCCAGTTTGGTGAAATCATGCATGTAGAAGGCCCTGTCTCCTCAAAAAGAAATTGTGCAAAATATCATATGCTTGGAATTTCACAAATAGCAGCAGGGCATAGTAATCAGGAAAAGATGCAAGAGGAAAGCATGCTCCTGCTCACAACTTCTGCTTTTTGCAGACTGGATTTTAAAGTTTCTGAATATTGAAAATAGAACATATATTGACTTTAGGGGAGCTGCTATTATTTTTTCCCGTTAGGGGGAATGAGAATGGGAGACAAGTGATCATTTCCAATTGGAAATACTGGATTTTGAGAGGTTGTTTTTCACTGCTAATGAACACTCATGCTGATGGTTTTCAGGTTGATGTATGGTGGTGTCTGTGCAGCTGTTTGTTCCAGGATCAAGTTTCTGCTGTAAATAGGTGATTCTGGGATGAACAGACATAGGACATGTTTTGTGGGTCTGCAAATTGTGAGGGAGTTAAGACACAGCTGTATGGTCAGGGCCACACGTGCACGTAGGACCTTTCTTTGTTGGGGCTGTTTGTAATCAGATGTCTGCTCATCTCTATGTCTGATATACAAATGCTGGGTCTGAGGGCTGGACAGTAGCACAGCAGGTTAAAAATAACAACAACAACAAAAAAGAGGGGGAAATGGCCTCCAGAAGCAGTGGATTTGTAGTGCAGGCACCCAGCCCCAGAGATAACCCTGGAGACAAAAGAAAAAATAAAGAATGTTTGGGTACTACTATGCAATTCCTGCAAACTCCTGCTTAGAGATTCCTGTCAAGCCCTGTGTGTCATCATATATATATATATATATATATATATATATATATATATATGCAGGGATATTTCTGGGGCTCAGTGCCTGCACTACAAATCCACTGCTCCTGGAGGCCATTTTCCCCATTTATTGCCGGTATTGTTGTTGTTATTGTTGCCATTGCTATTGTTGTTGAATAGGACAGAGATAAGGGGAAGACAGAGAAGGTGAGAGAAAGATAGACACCTGCAGACCTCCTTTACCATCTGTGGAGCGACCCCCATGCAGATGTGGAGCCAGCGGCTCAAACTGGGATCCTTAGGCCTGTCCTTGTGCTTCGTGCCATGTGCGCTTAACCCACTGCGCCACCGCCCCACTCCCCAGGCACTGCATTTTAAGAGCTGTCTCTCCAGAAGAAAGGTGTCAGGAGCAAGGGGGTCTGGGGGGATGGGGAGATTTTGATGGTGAAATGCTATTCCATAGAAGGTGCAGAGTGTTAATTGGCCCAACCTGTGGATCAGAAAGTGGTACTGATATCACATCTAAGTTCTCATTGGGACATTCACCCTGCTTTCCAGGTGTTGGGGGGGCACAGAAAAGTAGCTTGGATTTAGAGGCAAAAGCTTAAGACTTCACCCACATGGTTTCACATTCAGAACTGCAGCCATAATTCTCTCGGAAAATAGCTCAACAACAGACCATGCTCAATGTCCAACAACAGACATGTGGTTAAGAGAGTTAGGGTCTTGGAGTAGGCAGTGGTACATCCAATTAAACACACATATTACCATGTTTAAAGACCTGGATTTAAGCCCCTGTTCTGAGAGAGGGGGGAGAGTGAGAGGAGGGGAGGTGAGGTGAGGTGAGGTGAGGTGAGGTGAGAAGAGAAGAGAAGAGTAGAGATGACAAGGAGGAGGAGCAAGAGGAGGAGGAAGGAGAAGGGAATAGAAGAGAAAGGTAGTTGTGGTCTATATTCATAATGGAATACTATTCAGCTATTAAAAATGATGTAATAATCTCTTTGCCCCATCTTGAATGGAACTTGAAGAAATCATGTTAAGTGAGATCAATCAAAAGGAGAAGAATGAACACTATATGACCTCACTTATAAGTGGAACTTAAGAAAGATAAAACACGGGGAGTCGGGCGGTAGCACAGTGGGTTAAGTGCATGTTGCACAAAGCGCAAAGACTGGTGTAAGGATCCCTGTTTGAGCCCCCAACTCCCCACCTGCAGGGGATTCGCTTCACAGGCAGTGAAGCAAGTCTGCAGGTGTCTGTATTTCTCTCCCACCTCTCTGTCTTCCCCTCCTTTCTCCATTTCTCTCTGCCCTATACAACAACAACAGAAGTAACTACAAAAATAAAAAAGAGCAACAAAAGGGAATAAATATTTTTTAAAAAAAGAAAGAAAGATAAAACACTGGGTGAAAACCAGACTAGATGTTATCCATTGCAGAAAGCCCAAGGAAGGGAGTTGAGTGGCTATCAGGGACCCAATGCACAGTGGTGGGGCAAAATTGATGGTGGGAATGGTGTGTAGATACCTATCATGGAAGGATGAAAAAGTAACCCATGTAAGAACTGTCCTGTAAATCATTATTTTCTGGGTGGATGGTAATATGAAGATGGCCTGGTCACAACCTATGCAAGATGGCTGCAACTGGGTCCCGATGAACCAGCTTCATTTAGCATGACTGTGAGCACTATGCTAAATGCTTTCTTTTTAAAATATGGAGACTGGGCAGTGGTGCACCCAGTTGAGCACACATGTTGTAGTGGCACTGGTGTTCAAGTCCCAGGTACCCATCTGCAGGAGGAAAGCTTCATGTGCAGTGACACAGTACTGCAAGTATTTCCTCTTTCTTTTTAGCTGTCTCCTCACCCTCCTCTCAATTTATCTCTATCCTATCAAATAAAAAGGGGGAAAAGTTCATTGTGTATGTATGTACTTATTTAGAAGAAAGAGAGAATCAGTAACAACTCTAGCATGTACATACCAGGGATTGAACTTGGGACTCTCACACACACAGGCTCTGTGTTCTACCTGCTGAGTTACCTCCGGAGCTTCTCTAAATGCTGTATGCTGTACAGCCACAGTTTCACTTCATCCTTGTGACAATCCTATCAAATCAGCATTGATTCTGTCCCCTTTTGTGTATTAGGATCAGAACTCAGTGATACCACATGAACTTCACCCCAGGGGGGCTCCAATTCACCCTCATGCAGAAGAGCAGGACAACTTTTAATGACGGACAAGGGGATAATTACATCTTGGCTGGCTTAACATATATACTAACAGGTTCTGGTGGATTAGTTCAGTACTTTTTTCTTTTGTGCAGAGTATAGTACATCATTTTAAAGGTAATGCCTACCTAAACTTACCAAGTTACTGTTAACATATTTTCTATGATTTTAAGGAAAGTCTTGTTGCAAATGTTCCTTTTTAGCAATGACTCATTAAAAGTTTTCTTTTTTGTTATTCTATGACTACACCAGATGAGAATATCAGCTGAAGACTGAAAATCTTGCTATTCAGTAGTTTTCATGTAATTATTATTATTTTTTTTAGAAAAACTCATACTTTACTGTGGTTGTCATGGACAGACAACCAGATTCATGCCTGAATTCATATTAAAGTGGCCATGTTGCTCTGTGTACAGACAGTCACCACCTAAGCTGTTGGCACCCAGAAACACTTCTAGGCCCCACTCCCTTTCAGCCTTCTTCCCGAGGATTCCCTCTGCTCAAAAGGCATGTTTCTGTCTCAGATCAAAAATAAATAAATAAATGTCATGTTATCTTATCCCTGGATACCAAAATTCTCAAACAGGAAGGGTTCTCATTAGACAAAGCAGAACCCATTTTGAAAATAGCAAGACTCTCAGAAAGGCAAATATCATAATCCAAGGAAATTTACATGCAAATGTCTATGGAGGGCCAATCACAAGCACAAGAGTGCAGGACAACTTCTAGCCGGAAATAGAGTTTAAGAATAAAAGCTGGAGGCATCCGTCATGGAAAAATGACTGGGAATAATTCAGGAGAGGCACATTTTCTTAAGAGTGAGCCCTATAATGTTCTCTTTGAGAAATGACAGATCAGCCCAAGAGGACTGTCACTCCAAGGAACTGAATGTGAGGACAAGGAGCTGCTGACTGAGAAGCATCTCCACAGCATAGGGGCAGAAATTAATGGCTGAAAAAGCAGAGCATTGGTTACTGAACTCCATCTGCCATGGACAGCTCAGTCCATTCCTTGTCACTACTGTTCAGGCTAGAAGCGGTTGCATTGGATTGACCTTCTCGTGGTGCATCCCGTGAGTACCCATTCATTGGGGAAACTGAGGATCCTTCCTAGCCGACTGAATCCACATGGATGCCAGTCACTTCAAAGCCAGCAACAAGCAGCTCCTGATAGCTTTCATCCTGAGGCTGTTGACTGGCTATGGAAGAAGGGCAAACGCTAGAAGAAGTCTAGAAGGCAGAGTAAGTGCTCCTATCTGTGTCTGGCACACCACAAGACAGAGCTGAGACTTGGCCTTTCAAAAGGAGAGCCCTGACACCACACACACACACACACACACACACACACACACACACACACACCATCTTACACACTCCAGAGCCCAGACAAAGAAAATGGCAGTCTTCTGGGAATGGACTGTTTGATAAAAACAACATTAAGTAAAACTATGGTTGATGAAGAATGAATGTTCTTTTTAATGGGCAGAAGTAGAAAGAGTGAGAGACCGGAGCACTGAGGCTTTCTTCAATGCTATGGGGGCCTGGGCTCAAACTTGGGTCAAACATGTGGCAAAGCTCTGCATTATCCAAGTGAGCAACTTTGTCAGTCCTTACAAGTGATTTAACGGCACAAGAACACTCTGCTTGCTGACTTCCTGCTTATTTATTTGTTTTAATGTAGTGCCAGAAATGAGCTCTGAGCCTTGTACATATGCAACATCAATTTATGGCTTCATGCGTGGCAGATAACACTACTGAGAGACCTCTTTGGCCCTTTTTCTTTCTTCACTATCTGGGGGACAGGAGAGAAGAGGAGTATCATATCATCATTCTGCCTCATCAGGGGAGCTACCACAGTGCTATCCATGGGACTCCCATGTGGTGCCCAGACTCAAACTCATGGTAAGTTATATGTGCTGCCCACTGACTCATCTTGTCCTTACGACTGACTTCCTGAACACAACTCTTCATAACCAATGTACTGGCAGTGCTGACACAGGACTCCCTTCTGCCCAGGGCACAAAGGCATAGTTATTTTTATTGTGTCCAGTGAAAGACCAGGGCATATCTATTCTGTGTGTCAATATAATATACTTAATTAACACTCCTTTAAAATCTGTAGTCAAAGTGCCTATTATTCAATAACTTGGGCAACTGAGAAACTATGATTTCCATGTTTTCTTAAATCAATATTATATACTTACTTTTTTTCCACCAGTGTCTGCAACAATCAACCACTCCAAGTAGATTATTTCCTCTCTTTTTTTTTTCATACAGAGGATGGAATATAGAAAGGGTTAGTGAGAGAGAGAGTAAGAGAGAGACAGAAAGAGAGAGGGGGAGAGAGGGAGGAGAAACACCACAGCACTACTTTATCACTCATGGAATTTCCCCTCTGCATGGTGCTCCTATGAATACTTAGCATGGCAAAGTGTGTGCTCTACTAAGTGAGCTATCTCCTAGTAGTCACCTCAATATGTTGTTTTAAATAACAAAAGTATCAAGGCATCTCTGTACCCTATGTGCATTTCATGAAAGATACTCTGTATACAGCAATAACAGATCCTCTAACAATAAAAAGAAAAGCCCCATTATAATCCTTTACTTTCAATACTGGTCAGGTTCTAGGTACCTGGAATTCAATGTATTTAAATTCTGCAAAGCACTTTTTTTTATAGGATAGGACAGAGTAATTTTTTTTCTTTTTTTAAAATTATTTTTCCTTTTTGTTCACCTTGTTTGTTTTTATTATTGTTGTTATTGATGTCATCGTTGTTAGATAGGACATACAAAAATGGAGAGAGAAGGGGAAGACAGAGAGGGGGAAGAGAAAAAGAGACACCTGCAGACCTGCTTCACCACTTGTGAAGCGACTCCTCTCCAGGTGGGGAGCCAGGGGCTCGAACTGGGATTCTTATGCCAGTCCTTGCACTTTGGCCACATGTGCTTAACACGCTGCGCTACCACCCAACTCCCTTTTTTATCTTTATTGATTTATTTATTGGATAGATACAGCCAGAAATCAAGAGGGAAGAGGATGATAGAGAGGGAGAGAGACAGAGAGATACCTGCAGCCCTGCTTCACCAGTTGTGAAGCTTTCCCCCTGCAGGTGGGGACCTGGCTCGAACCTGGGTCCTTGCACATTGTGACATGTGCACTCAACCAGGTGTGCCACCATCTGGTCCCAGACAGAGTGAAATTGAGAGAGGAAAGGAAGATAGGGGAAGAGAAAGAGATGACTGCAGACCTGGTTCACTACCTGTGAAGCTACTCCCCTGTAGGTAGGGAGCTGGGGCTTGAACTGGGATACTTTCACAGGTCCTTGCACTTTGTACTATGTATGCTTAACCTGAAGCACTACTGCCGGCCCCCCAAAGGACTTTTTCTATTGAGTATTATTATTAATTGCTATTATTTATTTTGTAACTTATACCATTTTAAAAAACCTAACAACAGAGAGCTACAGGATATATATGTCAAAGGGGAGAAATACCAATGTAATCCGAATTCTATAGAAGGGTTTTCATGTTAAATTTCATTTCCACCACAAATAACCTATAACATTCAGAAATACTGGAAAGTAGAATACATGTTTATTTTTGTCTCAAACAGTACCACTAACGATAATTATACTATAAGTGCAAAGTTCTTGCAAAGAAGGAGGAATAAATGCTTAAGAGTTTGAAACAATGACTTAGAATGCTGAACTGAGAACCTTTATTTCATCTGCTTGGTTACTGGACTTAGTACTCATTTTGCTCACTCAAGTTACCTTTTAGTCTCAAGTGCAATAGACAAGTTTGACATGACAATTGACATAGATGACATCTGTGGCTTATATGAACTCTTAACCAAGAACAGAGAAACATGGAGGAAAGAGTTACTGAAGGGAACTGAGTGATTTGCATGTATAAAGTGCAGTTCCCTTGAACAACTTTTACTGAGAAGAACCCTCAGGTCTGCTGAACTACTGACAGAGGATAAATCGACTCTAAATGTTGGTGGAGAAGATAGTGTCTTTGGTGCGTGTAGTTCCTGTTCCTGTCCCTGCAGGCCTGCAAGGCCCTACCTCTCAGTCCAAATGTACCCACGTACACCATACACCCTGAATCCCACTAGCCATAATGCCAGATGTGGGGTACAAAATAATTCTCATTTGTTCTCTTGCAGGCAATGAAAAAGTCACCCCATCTAAAGGAAATGGTGCACACTCTACAACTACTATTAGAGCCAAAATCTCTGAGTCACAGCCGCCTGCACAAGGCAATTTGGCTACTGGAAAATTCTGATTAATGACATTTTTTGAAAACCCAGAGTAACAACTTGACCTGACAAAAATTAGCATGTTTTTATCATTTTAAGATTTTTTTTTTTTTGCCTTGGTTAACTATTACCTTCTTTCACCAGGGAAATAAAGCAGGTAAACTGAAAATTGTGCTGTAATGCAACTCAAACTCAAATCTAAATGAGTCACTCCCAGGGGTGAAGGTGGAGCTAAAAGGGGGTCTGTTGCTAACTGGGCTTTGGAATCTCTGAATGTGCCACAGGGACACTCTCCGATTGTCTCCTTGCTGAGAAGTCTTTAAGTCTTAGGAGACTAAAGTCCCTGAGTGGCAATCAGAAGCACAGGCCTACCCACCCCCAAATTGTTGACTGGGTGAGAACAGAGAAGTCCCCAGCCAGCAACCCCTTCCACCCCAGTTCAGTGGTAGGTGAGGTGTCCCCCCCGCCCCCCCCCCCCCCCCCGCACTCCAGCCAAAGGTGATGGAGAGGCAACAGTGCTTCAATCTCCCTAACACAGCTCCTGCAGAATCAATCAACGCTGAAGACGGTTCTGCTGGCAATGGCCATATTGTTAATCCATACAAGTGTGCCACCGCTGATAAATCATGGATTCTGAATCCCAAGACCTTCACCTTGAGCGACAGGCTGGAGGGGGCCCCCAGCCAGGAGGAGCCCAGAGTTTCCTGGGCCAGTGCAGGCAGGTCCCCTCTGCTAGCCACCTCGCCCGAGCTCGCCACCCCCTCCCCACCTCTTGCAACTCTTCTCTCCTTTAGGCTCCCCAAGTCTAATTTGTCCCTACACCCTGGGGGCATCGCAGGGATCGGTGGTGGGGGTGGGACGAGGCGGTGGGCAGCGGCCCCCCTACACACACACCCCAGCCAGCCCACCTGGCCGCACCCGCCGCCCCCTGGCCAAGGCGCACAGGGCTGTGCTCATCACATCATTATTTCTCCTGCAAGAGAGGGAAGGGGCGCAAGCAGCAACAGCTGCTGCCAGGGGAGGCTTGGTTACAAAATCCTAGTCTGGGTAGCGCCTTGCTTAGCAACCTCCCCTAAAAAAGCCAGAGCTCTTGCTTGAATTTGGAAAGCAGGGCGTCGGCCACCCCCTGCTAGCGCACGCCTTCCCTCCACCCCAGTCGCAGCAGCTGAGGCCACCCCGCACCAGCGACCCAACACCTCTCCTTTCCCGAGGGTCCCAGAGAGCGTCACCACACGGAATTGACCAAGGAGGTTGGGGGTGGGGCTGCAATGCGCTGCCTGCCCCACCACCACCAAGGTGGTTGCCCCTCCGGCGCCAGAACCCGAGTCCCAGTCAGCATGTAGCCCTCTCGCTGGTCAGCCCCTCAATGGGTCTCCAGGCTACTGGACTCACAGGGCTGAGGAGGGACCATCGCACCTCCGCGGCGTCCCACTCAGCGCCCGCAGTGCACCCCAGAGCCCGGGACCCAGGGACCCGCCACGGTGCAGGACGCGCGCGCTGGCTCCAGGCACTCAGAGCCCCCGGGCCGCGGGGCCACGCTGCCAACTCGGGGTCCCACGCACAGGTGCCGGGGGGCCTCGCTCTGGCTCCGGAGCAGCGACCTACGCCCTCCCGCCCCCACCCACTCTCGCGCAGGGTCCCTGCCCACAACCGCGCGCGCTCCACAGGGAACCTACCCAGCCACCTGCCACCCCCCCTTCCCCCAATGGCGCCCGCGCCCCGACCTGCCCCGCAGTCGCACCTTCCTCAGAGAAGACATCCTCAAGTGCTCCAGGCTCCGCAGGTGCCTGGCCACATGGCAAGCGGGCCCCTAGGCGGGCATCGTAGTCCCGTTGCCTTCCAGACTCGAGGCTCTGTTGGTCAGTCAGTCAGGGTTCCTGTTGGTCCAACGCTGCTGCGGCAGCTACTGCCTAGCGCTGTGACCTCGCTCCTGCCTGGTTTTGGTATGTGCCAGCGGCTGGCGCCTGTGCACTCAGTGCCCAGGGAGGCACCTGCGCACTGGGGGGTGGGGCTGTGTGTGCGCTCCACCCAAGGGGCCAGCCCCCTGCACGCCTGGGGGGCCGCTCAGCCCCTGGTGCCTCACACCTCAAGCCCCAGCCCAGGCCCCTGGCCAGCCCTCGTTCACCCCACCCCCGAGTCCCTCCAAACAAACAACTGTTTTGCAGGGACCCTCGGGTCAAGCAGGGAAATGGGGACCAAGGAGGGCCCAGGGCGCATGTCCTGCCACGGCTGCGGCCTCCACCGGGGTGCGCTCAAGCCCAGCCATGGGAGCTGCAAAGTTCCCTGCAGGACAGCACAGACCCTCTCAGGAAGGCCCGCTGGGGACCCAAAGCTCCAGCATGCGGAGCTCCTGTGCCCACAGAAGTCTTCACAGCGGCTGCTCTGCTCAGTGCACCAGAGAGAGAGAGAAAGAAAGAAAGGAGAGAGGGAGTAAGGAAGAGAGGGAAGGCATGAGAGTGAGAGTGTGTATGCACGCTGGGAGAGTACAGTGATCAAACTGGAGTTGGTGACCCATTGTTGAACTCAACAACTGGAAGTATCTCTTTGAGATACAAGATAAAGCCATTCTCATTACTTCCTAGACATGTTCTATGCCCTCAATTTAAAACATGGGCATTTCAACAGGCCAATAAAAATAAAATACCATGATGTGGAGTGTGGTTCAAAAAGAGGAGAGATATAGACAGACATACAGATAGAGAGACACAGAAAGAGGAAGGAAACCTGGAGAAATATGAAAGTCTTCTATAAATTTCCAAAAAAGATGATGCTAAGCATCTGCTCTCAACCCCTGTCCCCTAAACCTGTAGCCTGGAAGGCACTGTCCAGTACAGCTTTGGGGGTGTAAGGGGGCTATGCTCACAGAGGAATGAGTGCACTTTCCATGTAAACATGTTGAGCTCCTCTCATGAGCTGAACCAGAAAAAGGAGACACAGCATAACAAAAGGAAAATGAGGAGGCACCACCCTGCACTTGTGAAGCCTCATTTACCTTCCAAGTTCAAATATCTAGAAAATGATTAAATCATAAAACCTAACAATAAACACTAAAGTGCTATTCCACATCATAGAACATGTTGCTTTCAAAGAAGGTCCAGAAATCACCCCTTTCCCCATTCAATTACCTACCACCTGGCTAAGTGCACACATTACAGTGCTCAAAGATCTGGGTTCAAGCCCCCGGTCCCCACCTGCAGAAAGGAAGCTTCATGAGTTGTCTCAACTGGTAGAGCGCCAGACCTGCATGCCTAAGATTCCTGGCTTGACTCCTGGTAGCATGTGTGCCAAAGTGGTGCTCTGGTGTTTCTCCACCCCATCTCATATGAAACTCTCTCTCAAGTATAATAAATAAAAAATGAACCTTGAAAAATGGTTTAAGGATCTGGGGATATAATTCACCAGGTGAAGCATGTGCCTTGTTATGTGGGCACAGTTCAGGTTTGAGTCCTGGCACTGCCTGGGAGATGCTACAGCACTAGAGGAAGACCTGGTGCTGTGGTGTTTCTCTATCTGAAAGAAAAAGGGGGTTTGGTGGTGGTATAGCAGGTTAAGTGCAGGTGGCTCCAAGTGCAAGGACCTGCATTAAGGATCCCAGTTTGAGCCATCAGCTCTCCACTTGCAGGGGAGTCGCTTCACAGACGGTGAAGCAGGTCTGCAGGTGTCTGTCTTTCTCTCCTCCTCTCTGTCTTCCCCTATTCTTTCCATTTTCTCTGTCCTGTCCAACAATGATGACATCAATAACAACAACAATAATAACTATAACAATAAAAAAGGGCAAAAAAGGGAAAATAAAATAAATAAGTATATTTTTAAAAATATTTTTATTTATTATTTATTCCCTTTTGTTGCCCTTGTTTTATTGTTGTAGTTATGATTGATGTCATTGTTGTTGGATAGGACAGAGAGAAATGGAGAAAGGAGGGGAAGACAAAGAGGAGGAGAGAAAGATAGACACCTCAAGACCTGCTTCACTGCTTGTGAAGCGATTCCCCTGCAGGTGGGGAGCTGGGGGCTCTAACCGGGATCCTTCAGCCAGTCCTTGTGCTTTGCGCCACCTGTGCCCAACCCACTGCACTACCACCGACTCCCAATAAATAAATATTTTTTAAAAAGAAAGAAAAAGGAGCCCAGTTTGGTGAAATCATGCATGTAGAAGGCCCTGTCTCCTCAAAAAGAAATTGTGCAAAATATCATATGCTTCGAATTTCACAAATAGCAGCACGGCATAGTAATCAGGAAAAGATGCAAGAGGAAAGCATGCTCGTGCTCACAACTTCTGCTTTTTGCAGACTGGATTTTAAAGTTTCTGAATATTGAAAATAGAACATATTTTGACTTTAGGGGAGCTGCTATTATTTTTTCCCGTTAGGGGGAATGAGAATGGGAGACAAGAGATCATTTCCAATTGGAAATACTGGATTTTGAGAGGTTGTTTTTCACTGCTAATGAACACTCATGCTGATGGTTTTCAGGTTGATGTATGGTGGTGTCTGTGTAGCTGTTTGTTCCAGGATCAAGTTTCTGCTGTAAATAGGAGATTCTGGGATGAACAGACATAGGACATGTTTTGTGGGTCTTCAAATTGGGAGGGAGTTAAGACACAGCTGTATGGTCAGGGCCACACGTGCACGTAGGACCTTTCTTTTGGGGCTGTTTGAAATCAGATGTCTGCTCATCTCTATTTCTGATATACAAATGCTGGGTCTGAGGGCTGGACAGTAGCACAGCAGGGTAAAAATAACAACAACAAAAAAAGAGGGGAAATGGCCTCCAGGAGCAGTGGATTTGTAGTGCAGGCCCCAAGCCCAAGAGATAACCCTGGAGACAAAAAGAAAAAATAAAGAAAGGTTGGGTACTACTATGCAATTCCTGCAAACTCCTGCTTAGAGATGCCTGTCAAGCCCTGTGTGTCATCATATATATATATATATATATATATATATATATATATATATATATATATATATGTCTCCAGGGTTATTTCTGGGGCTCAGTGCCTGCATTATGAATCCACTGCTCCTGGAGGCCATTTTCCTCTTTTATTGCCTTATTGTTGTTGTTGTTGTTGTTGTTATTGTTGACATTGCTATTGTTGTTGTTGAATAGGACAGAGAGAAATGGAGAGAGAAGGGGAAGACAGAGAAGGGGAGAGAAAGATAGACACCTGCAGACCTGCTTTACCATCCATGAAGCGCCCTCCATGCAGATGGGGAGCCAGGGGCTCAAACTGGGATCCTTAGGCCTGTCCTTGTGTTTCGTGCCATGTGCGCTTAACCCAGTGCACTATCCCCGGGCCTTGTGTCTTATATACTTATGTGCATTACATCACAGTATGTGCTTTACATGTGCTGGACACTGCACAGTGCAGTAAATGTACTCACAGCACACTGTGTGCTGTACGAGGTGTAGCAAATGTGTGTGATGCACTAGTAGTCTGCACCACACCGTGCATATATGCATATGGTTCACACAGGAGTGCAGGCTGCATGTACAGTTCATACTGCATAGATCATAAAATATAAGGCCTTGCCTCTTCATGCTGCAGATGAATAATCTGAGCTCAGAAAGGAAGCATCCAAGCAGGTAAAGTGGAGGTGCCTGGTTCCATCACATGTTCAATTCCATCCTGGCTCCCAAGATGTCACAGAGCATCTTCCTTACTGCATAAAGTGTTCTACATGCATCTCCCAAGCACATCACCCCACCTTCTTGTGATGCTGCCATTACTGTGATCCCAATTTTAAAGGTGAAATGGAAACTCAGAGAATTTAAGTAAATGTCAAGAGTCATAAAATAAGTAGCAATACTCGGACATGGAGCCAAGTCCTCAAGCTCCAAGCCCCGTGGTTTTTCCAGGCTCCTGCAGATTCATTGAGTTTCCCTGTGCTCTGCAGCTTTAATGCCAACCACGGCACTTTGATTTGAAGGATGATGATTCCCTTAAAGTCCTGGAATTCTTTGTTGCTGGTGGTAGGGCTGCATGTGGGGGTCAGAGCACTCACATGCAGCCATGTAGCCGTGATGACCTCATGTCCCATCACAAAAGCCCCGAGTCCTGCTCCCCATGGAAGCAGCCCCCAGCCCATCATAGCCCCTGCCAATAATAACCTAGTCACCATGGTCACCAGGATGTCTGTATCTTGCTTTCTGACAATGGCTGTTTCATTGCTTTATCACAGTCTAACTGCAGAAGTCCTGAATATACAGATTTTATTTTCATAGGACAGGTGCCCTTTGCTTGGTCCAGGTATCACTGCCATAGCCTCTGTGGGATGAGTGCAAGGCTCAGAGCTTCCTTAGCCTCTGACATACAGAGGACACAGAGGGCTCTCTCATCTGAAAGCCCCACGGGCTACGCAAATGACATGAAACTACCCATTACACATGTCATCAGATTTGAAGGCCCTCTTCTGTCCTTGTGTCCACACACTGCCTTCTTCCCTATCTGTTCACCCTTTTACCCACACTTGAAAATGCCCCTCCCCTCTCAGGGAAACTTGCTGGACTAATGTGAGCAGAAGGAATTGTTTATCTTTCTAGTTGCTACCCTCACAATCTCAGACACTGTATAAAACTCACGTCTAACGCTTCCTAGCCCCATGGGCTCATGTTTCTGACAGCAGGATTCTGTGCATGTTCTCAGCACCCAGATAGCACTGACACATACTCAGAACTAAACATAATATGTGTCAACATGACAGAGTGCCACATTTAGATGTCGGTCCCTTCTCTTTGTCTACAGGGTGGTCTCTCCTCTGGGTGAAGGCATTCCTTATCTGCTCCTCTCAGTGGAGGGTTTTTTTAATATTTATTTTATGTATTTATTCCCTTTTGTTGCCCTTGTTGTTTTATTGTTGTTGTTATTATTGTTGTTGTCATTGTTGGATAAGACAGATAGAAATGGAGAGAAGAGGGGAATACAGAGAGGAGGAGAGAAAGATAGACACCTGCAGACCTGCTTCACCGCCTGTGAAGCGACTCCCCTGCAGGTGGGGAGCCGGGGTTCGAACCAGGAATCTTATGCCGGTCCTTCTGCTTTGCGCCACCTCTGCTTAACCCGCTGAGCTACAGCCCAACTCCCTCAGAGAAGGTTTTAACAGACACATCTCAGGCTTTCTTAGGGAAAAGATCTAATCACAACTAGTTACTGCACTTCAACATCCTCTGAGAGAAATGATGTAGCAGATGAATGTACTAAGGACAGACTGAACTAGTTAACATGAAAAGTCACCACCACCCTATAGCCTGAGACAGCCCTCAACTGGGAATACTGCACTGTGTGTATCTGGTGGAGAGATAGAGAGACAGACACAGAAAGAGAGAGAGAGGGAGAGAGAGATGGAGGGGGCAGGCACAGCAATAGTGCTTATCTGGTATGCAAAGGACGGGAGAATATATGAGAGTGGAAAACATGAACATGATCTCGACTCCCCTTGAATGATCACTGGAGTACAGGAGGGTCTGAACATCTGGTCCCTCACAACCCAAACACCTGTGACCTGTTCTGGGAATCACAGGGACACAGAATACAGGACTTGAAAGAGCCCTGAGGGTCATCTGGTTGAACACCTATGAGCCTCAAAAATGAGAAATGCTGAGATATCGCTCAGCTGAGGACCAGATAGGAAGAGAGGTCCTTTACTGAGGGATACACAAGGGTCACCCCTGAGCCCTGGCCCTTTGGAAATGAGTGAGCCATAGGAACAGGAAGAGAGCCCACCAACTCTCTCACAGGGATGGATGTGATCCTGAGCCTTATGCCTACCACGCGCCTCACTCAGGCCTTGTACTGACGTATCCTCCACAGGGCAGGTATCCTGTTATTCCAGAAACCTTCTATCCATTGTGGAGGGTTTGCTTTATGATGCGGGTTACATTCAAATAAATACACATTAACTGACATCTTTTGAAAGTGGCTTCCCTGGGGAACACGTCATTTCTGAAGAAAAGAATGATCATTAGACCCAGTATCTAAAGAGTGGAATTGATGGGAAACTTGAAGCATCAGCTTTGTTGGATGTGACAGGTGCACATTTGATGTCCATTGATGGGTAATGACGGCACAAGATGTGCGGCACAACTGACGGCTCCCAGCACTGGATGAAAGTAAAAGCCCTGTTCCCCCCCTACAGGTCCCACCGCACTTACTAAAGTTCCCTCCATTGACCCTCCTATTGCTAATTCACAGGAGAATGAAACCCAGCATTCTTTCCCCCGCCTCTATCCAGTTTTACAAAACCGTCCCTCTCCTGAAGCACTTCCCGTGGAGGATGAGGCTTTGCTAGAAAAAGAGGCTGCCACATACTACAATCCCGATTGGTGTTCTCCTCCCTTTAATTTCCCTCCCAATACTTATGCCCCTGTTCTCCAGCCTGACCCTCTCCTTGACAATCCTTCTGTCAGGCGGGCACGCTTAGGAGCCCTTACAGGAATTTCCACCCTCCACAAGGTCCTTGCTGACTGGAGAGAGCAGCTTCAATTAATGAAAGAAATAGCTGCAGTTACAGAAGAACTTACATTTTTAGCCTCACCAAAAAACCTAAACCTAATCCCTAAAACTAAAACTAAAACTAAACCATCCAAATCAAAACCGGTTTTGGCTTTCCCTGTTACTGCAAGCCAGGCTCAAACTGGCTAACCGTAACCCCTACGCTCTTCCTTGTCCAGACTGCCTCCCTACACCACCGCCCCTCCGTTTTGTGCTCTGGTCCTTGACTTGGCCAATAATACTGATTAGACCTCCAAGGCTAAAACTCAACTAGCACAAAAAACAGCTTCCCTTAGCTAATTAATAGAAGAAAAATGAGAACATTTACAATTACTTAAAGAACTGTGGGCTCTTGATTTGGCACTATCTTAAAACTAGCAAGCAAAAAAAAAAAGATCCAGCCTTTTTCCCTCTACTCTCAGAAAGCTTTAAACCAGTTCTGAGTGAGATCTTACCTGGCTAGAAAGCTATTTAGAGAAAGAATGAAATCTATCAAACAAGACATTCTCTTTAACTTAAAAGTTATTAATCAGAAAACCAGTACACACTTTTGATAGAAATTTAATGATTTGTTTCTTTAAAAATAAAATGTACCTTAGCCCTGAAAAAAAAATTTCAAAGATTTTTCTCTGTGCGGTCGTAAACCGAGCCCGCCTGTTCCGCCCACACAGCCAATCACGGCACAGAGCTCCTGCTCCACAGATTGGCAAAGACTCCAGTCAATCATTCCCTAGCCACTAATGCCCCTCCTGGGGGGGGGGGTAGATAGTCTGTGAGTTAGGAATCCGAAAACCAAAGCAGTTTTTCAAAGGGAAATTTTTTCTTTTCACCAAGAATGTATGTTTTAAGTCTGTGCTAACCTTGTTTTCATTAATGTGTGTTAACCCCTAAGTAACTAA
This sequence comes from Erinaceus europaeus, assembly GCF_950295315.1. Classification (NCBI taxonomy): domain Eukaryota; kingdom Metazoa; phylum Chordata; class Mammalia; order Eulipotyphla; family Erinaceidae; genus Erinaceus; species Erinaceus europaeus. The sequence goes on from NC_080163.1 coordinate 175,304,532, forward strand.
AGTTTGTTTTAAGTTTTAAATAAGATTTAGTTAAGCTAAATGTGGTTTTAAAGATCCCGACTCATAGAGTTGGCACACCTTTACCAAAGTAAAATATAGGATAGTTTCGTCCTTCTGACATCTAATATCAGCATCAATTCATTAGTTAAAAGATTTTCTGAGATATCTAGGCATGGTAAAATGCCTCTACAGTCTCTCTCACTCTTGTGAGAATTGTAAATATTACCAGCACCCCAATACCAACTGCCACTCTTTGTTAATTTGTTAATTCCATGCTTGAACTGACTTTCTAATAACCCAGTCAGTGTAGAGCAGTGGCCTTTCCAGGAAAAAAAAGGTTAAACATATTCATGGCCTGATAAAAAAATTTTATTCAACAGATGTGATTCAACAAAATTATTTAGTGTAAAATGATCATCTAAAAGAAATGTTAACAGTAAAAATTTATTTTAACATTTCAGCTATGAGGTTTATCTTAGCTTTTTATGTTACCTATCCAAATCAAAGTGAAAGATCAATTAAGTTGTGTACCCATCCTTGTTCATAGCTGCCCTAAGGGTGTGATAGCTTTGTGATAAACAAAGATCCTAAGAAACAAAGTTTAACATTTTACTTAAAATTGTTTTTAAGACTGGCTTGGGTTAGTAAAAGATAACACAATGATTATGTTAATTATTTACATGCCAGAGGCTTTTGCTCTGGTTTTCCTCTTTATATCTTTCTGCTTTTAAAAATTATCTGGTTTGTTTTAAGACGGTGTCAGAGATTTATTCTTGGCAATTGGTGTTTTTGGTCTGATAGAAGATTTGTTTTGGCAAATCCTGATTTAACAAAATTATTATTTTGAACATTTAAGTTATGAGGTTTATTTTAGCCTTTTAAGTTGCCATATTAGAGTTCTAAGGAACAAAATCTATTAAGAGTTTTATATCTATGCTTACTCATGATAGCCTTGTGATGAGTAAAGATCTTTGTAAACTAAATTTATAGTATTGTACTTAAACTGTTTAATCAGTTTAAAATAATGCTAAACAATGGTAAACATTTTATCATGTCAACACATTAGGTACTGACTTTCTATAACATATTGGTATATTCTAATAAAGAGACTTCTAAAATCATATGAAAGAACTCAAGACAATTCTAACCACTAGATCATCAATTAAGTTGTTACAAGTTCTCTCCCTAAGTAAATAATTATAGGTACATCTGCACATGAAGAACTGACTGCTCATATGGTAAGATTTAAAACTAAACATTTTAAATTTTTTATTTATGGGTGTGTGATGACTCCTAAAGTCACTCATATCCTAAATTTTTTCTCATTTTTTACAAGGCTCTTAAAAATTTTAACGCTTGACCTGCCATAGTGAGAGCACTTTACTGGCTCCTGCATTGTTTAATTAAGATCTTGCTATTCAGACTTTTAAGACTAATCTCCATTGATAAAAGCCAATGCTCTCTGACAGATTGATGTAATTCACCTGCCCATGTTTAGTGAACAAAAACATTTTTTTCTTTTTCAGTTGATATTTTTTCTAAATTTATGTGGGATACAGCTCAAACAAGAAAAACTAAAACCCTTAAGCTTAATTTAAAAAAAGAAGGAAAATGCACCACCCAGTATTCAGTTGGCTAAAGTGTCAATGAAGTAGCATACTAAACCTTTTTAATATTTACAAAAATTCGAATTGTCCATTTATTGTATCTCATTGACAAAGCCACACACTTTTCCAGTTAGAGACATATTCCTTTTCTCTTTTTTCAACACTGGATGTCCATGTTTGTTTTCCTTTTATTATGGTGGATGACATTATTGCTCTTGCAAAATCCACAGAGTCCCTGTTGGCAAGTCCTTACCACAAAGGATGCCATGGCAGTATATACTCCGGCTAACCTCACCAGCTTATCCAATTATTCTCTTTCTGATGACCTACCACTGCTGACTTCATCTTTGCATGCTTATTGACTGCTCACTTTTCCCAAAATAGTCCTCGATGTTCAAGGAACCTCACCTTGACTTCTAATGCGTATGCACCTCCTCTGTGTTTTGGTACAACACCATCCTATATTTTCATGTCAATTCTTCTCTACCTGGTCCTTGCCTCCTAGTTTTGCTTGTTCCACAGCTGACCCTCTATGAAGAAGAAAAATTTCACCACCAGAAGACCAGACGTGCTGTGTTTCTTCCCCTGGACATCACATCCACTGACTGCTTCCCTTAGACTTGCTGGTGGCACGCTAGGACACTCTATATATTCCTCCCATGAATTTTCTGACAAATTACAACAGGTTATAGACTCCACCACAAATAGTCTTGAGTCACTATAGAGCCCCTTATGGGAACCTTATTAGTCTTTTGTTAATGGTTACCTTAGGACCCTTTATTTTTAATAAGATTACTGATTTTATAAAATGGAAGATTGACTCCTTGGCATCAAAACCTTTGCAAATACATTATCACAGACTTGATTTGGCTGACAGAGGCCTGGCTGAACCTGAGGATGACAGACCCCCCTTTTCGGATGGCATAAAACTCAGAATTATGCATCGAGACATCCCACCTTGGCAGGGCAAGGACACCAGTAAGGGGTGCAAGGCAAGGCACTGCAGGGGGAGGACCCTATAGTCCGCCTCTGAGTCCCCCTTGAAGCAAACCTGATTTGCATGGAGGTTGGTGTCAGCAACAAAAATTGTTTCCCTAGAAACTGTGGCTCTGCCTCCCCTCCCCAAAAAGACAACGAGAGCCTTATAAGATGCGGGAAGATTGGTTTTACATTCACCCCGAGGGAGGAATCGGGTCAATACTTCACCCCTCTGGTTATGCCCACCAAACCTGCTGTTAGGGTCTCTGCTCCTCACCCCCAATTTCCTGCCTCAATTTAAATTTTAACAAAGGGAGGATATGCCAGGAGCCATTTCTCTGCTTGATGATAAGCTTTGAGACAATGGAATCCCTGGAGACAAGTGTTAATTCCCCCCCTGGGCAGGCCATTTCCCCTCAGGTAAACCATTTATCAGTAATCAAGTGAGTCAACACACAGTTGTGGTAATAAACATGGTTTCGGCCATTGTTTGTTGCAAGGAACATTCCGCTTTGAAGTTTGCTCCCCCTCCCCCCCTCCTGCATTCCCTCTCCTTCCCCAAAGCCTTATAATGCCTGTGAACACAATAAAATTTTGCAGCTTGATCAGAAACTTGTCTTGCTGTCATACTTTCGTGTCTTCTGTCCCCATCATTCCAGGTCTTTTAGGTTCCTAGCCCCTTTTCACCACCCTGCTGGTCAGGGCATGGAACTCCATGACATTACATTTGTCTTTTTGGTAATTTTTTCTTCCCTCAGAAGTGTGTTATATTTCCCTCACTTGTTATTCCAGTTTCTACATTGTGTTTCTAGAAGAATGGATTCACTGTGAGTCCTGACTTTATTGTGCATTTCAGTTCAGGACACTGATGTATTTACATGAGTTGCAGAAAGAGTCCTGACTCCCATACACAACAATCCTGGTATCTTATTTTTACACTGATAGAATCAGAGAGGGTTGAAAGCAAAGCCACACGGCCCCTCACCTTCTAAAAGAATGAAGGCAGCAGAATCCATCTGCTTCTATAGATCCAGCATTCACTGAATGTGTGCAGTGCTCATGTCTCTACTAGAGACATAAATTGAAGGCAACCACAGCACATGAGAGAGTTGTCTGCAGGATGAAGTAGCTACTGTGAAAAGAGGAAGTGTTCTGGCTGCTTGAGAGCCAGGGTTTAGGAAGGCTCTTTCAAGAGGAGGCTGGTGGGTGGAAGGGCTTCCAGAAGAAAGTCCCTGGGACATAGCTGTCCCAGGTGGGAGAGGAGCTGCAAGCAGTGTTTTTGAAACAGCTGGACAAACACTGGGGGGTGGAGGAGCACGGGTGTCATGCTGAAATGAGTATTTTTCTAATTTCTAAATCAACTTTCCCACTGATTCTCCACCAAATAAAACCTCTACCAGGGGGAACACAGAGGGGCTTCCCTCCAGTCACCACTAGTAGCTTGGGCCTTTTAACGTTTCAATGTGAGGTCACTGTGCAATCAATTCCGCCCTTTCTAAATCTACACTTACTTTAAAATTCTCCGCATGCCACAGAGCTGGCGGTCGGCCTTCAAGTGAGCTGACCTTCTCTGGAAGGTTTCTGAATGTCTGAGCCTGGGCAGCAACACTCCCAGGAAGCTCTTCTGCCTGAATAGCAGCAGTGCTTTGTCCCAAAGCCCATAACAACTCAGGGGCTCCCCAGCCTACTGGGAGCTCTCCAGGGGCAGACATGAGCAAGGTACAGAGGTACATTTTATATCCCTGCTTCCAGCAGCAGCCGTCAGTTGTGCTGCACATCTTGTGCTGTCATTACCCGTCAATGGACATCAAATATGCACCTGTCACATCCAACAAAGCTGATGCTTCAAGTTTCCCATCAATTCCACTCTTTAGAGACTGGGTCTAATGATCATTCTTTTCTTCAGAAATGACGTGTTCCCCAGGAAAGCCACTTTCAAAAGATGTCAGTTAATGTGTATTTATTTGAATGTCACCCGCATCATAAAGCAAACCCTCCACACTGGATAGAATGTTTCTGGAATAACAGGATACCTGCCCTGTGGAGGATACGTCCCTACAAGGCCTGAGTGAGGCGCATGGTAGGCAGAAGGCTCAGGATCACATCCATCCCTGTGAGAGAGTTGGTGGGCTCTCTTCCTGTTCCTGTGGCTCACTCATTTCCAAAGGGCCAGGGCTCGGGGGTGACCCTTGTGTATCCCTCAGTAAAGGACCTCTCTTCCTATCTGGTCCTCAGCTGAGCGATATCTCAGCATCTCTCATTTTTGAGGCTCATAGGTGTTCAACCAGATGACCCTCAGGGCTCTTTCAAGTCCTGTATTCTGTGTCTCTGTGATTCTCAGATCAGGTCACAGGTGTTTGGGTTATGAGGGACCAGATGTTCAGACCCTCCTGTACTCCAGTGATCATTCAAGGGGAGTCGAGATCATGTTCATGTTTTCCACTCTCATATATTCTCCCGTCCTTTGCATACCAGATAAGCACTATTGCTGTGCCTGACCCCTCCATCTCTCTCTCTCTCTCTCTATCTTTTTCTGTGTCTGTCTCTCTATCTCTCCACTAGATACACACAGTGCAGTATTCCCAGTTGAGGCCTGTCTCAGGCTATAGGGTGGTGGTGACTTTTCATGTTAACTAGTTCAGTCTGTCCTTAGTACATTCATCTGCTACATCACTTCTCTCAGAGGATGTTGAAGTGCAGTAACTAGTTGTGATTAGATCTTTTCCCTAAGAAAGCCTGAGATGTGTCTGTTAAAACCTCCTCTGAGAGGAGCAGATAAGGAGTGCCTTCACCCAGAGGTGAGACCACCCTGTAGACAAAGAGAAGGGACCGACATCTAAATGTGGCACTTTGTCATGTTGACACATATTATGTTTAGTTCTGAGTAGGTGTCAGTGCTATCTGGGTGCTGAGAACATGTACAGAATCCTGCTGTCAGAAACATGAGCCCATGGGGCTAGGAAGCGTTATACGTGAGTTTTATACAGTGTCTGAGATTGTGAGGGTAGCAACTAGAAAGATAAACAATTCCTTCTGCTCACATTAGTCCAGCAAGTTTTCCTAAGAGGGGAGGGGAATTTTCAAGTGTGGGTAAAAGGGTGAACAGATAGGGAAGAAGGCAGTGTGTGGACACAAGGACAGAAGAGGGCCTTCAAATCTGAAGACATGTGTAATGGGTAGTTTCCTGTCATTTGCATAGCCCATGGGGCTTTCAGATGAGAGAGCCCTCTGTGTCCTCTGTGTGTCAGAGGCTAAGGAAGCTCTGAGCCTTGCACTCATCCCACAGAGGCCATGACAGTGATACCTGGACCAAGCAAAGGGCACCTGTCCTATGAAAATAAAATCTGTATATTCAGGACTTCTGCAGTTAGCCTGTGATAAAGCAATGAAACAGCCATTGTCAGAAAGCAAGATATAGACATCCTGGTGACCATGGTGACTAGGTTATTATTGGCAGGGGCTATGATGGGCTGGGGGCTGCTTCCATGGGGAGCTGGACTCGGGGCTTTTGTGATGGGACATGAGGTCATCACGGCTACATGGCTGCATGTGAGTGCTCTGACCCCCACATGCAGCCCTACCACCAGCAACAAAGAATTCCAGGACTTTAAGGGAATCATCATCCTTCAAATCAAAGTGCCATGGTTGGCATTAAAGCTGCAGAGCACACGGAAACGCAATGAATCTGCAGGAGCCTGGAAAAACCACGGAGCTTGGAGCTTGACGACTTGGCTCCGTGTCTGAGTTTTGCTACTTATTTTATGACTCTTGACATTTACTTAAATTCTCTGAGTTTCCATTTCACCTTTAAAATTGGAATCACAGTAATGGCAGCATCACAAGAAGGTGGGGTGATGTGCTTGGGAGATGCATGTAGAACACTTTATGCAGTAAGGAAGATGCTCTGTGACATCTTGGGAGCCAGGATGGAATTGAACTTGTGATGTAAGCAGGCACCTCCACTTTACCTGCTTGGATGCTTCCTTTCTGAGCTCAGATTATTCATCTGCAGCATGAAGAGGCAAGGCCTTATATTTTATGATCTATGCAGTATGAACTGTACATGCAGCCTGCACTCCTGTGTGAACCATATACATATATGCACTGTGTGGTGCAGACTACTAGTGCATCACACACATTTGCTACACCTCGTACAGCACACAGTGTGCTGTGAGTACATTTACTGCACTGTGCAGTGTCCAGCACATGTAAAGCACATATTGTGATGTAATGCACATAAGTATATAAAACACAAGGGCCCGGGATAGTGCACTGGGTTAAGGACACATGACAGGAAACACAAGGACAGGCCTAAGGATCCCAGTTTGAGCCCCTGGCTCCACATCTGCATGGAGGGCGCTTCATGGATGGTAAAGCAGGTCTGCAGGTGTCTATCTTTCTCTCCCCTTCTCTGTCTTCCCCTTCTCTCTCCATTTCTCTCTGTCCTATTCAACAACAATAGCAATGGCAACAATAACAAGAACAATAAAGGCAACAAATGGGGAAAATAGCCTCTAGGAGCAGTGGATTCGTAGTGCAGGAACTGAGTCCCAGCAATAACCCTGGAGGTATATATGTATGTATATATGATGACACACAGGGCTTGACAGGAATCTCTAAGCAGGAGTTTGCAGGAATTGCATAGTAGTACCCAGCCTTTCTTTATTTTTTCTTTTTGTCTCCAGGGTTATCTCTGGGGCTTGGTGCCTGCACTACAAATCTACTACTCCTGAAGGCCATTTCCCCCTCTTTTTTTTTGTTGTTATTTTAACCTGCTGTGCTACTGTCCAGCCCTCAGACCCAGCCTTTGTATATCATAAATAGAGATGAGTAGACATCTGATTTCAAACAGCCCCAACAAAGAAAGGTTATGACACAGGTGCACGTGTGGCCCTGACCATACAGCTGTGTCTTAACTCCCTCCCAATTTGCAGACCCACAAAACATGTCCTATGTCTGTTCATCCCAGAATCTCCTGTTTACAGCAGAAACTTGATCCTGGAACAAACAGCTACACAGACACCACCATACATCAACCTGAAAACCATCAGCATGAGTGTTCATTAGCAGTGAAAAACAACCTCTCAAAATCCAGTATTTCCAATTGGAAATGATCTCTTGTCTCCTATTTCCATTCCCCCTAATGGGAAAAAATAATAGCAGCTCCCCTAAAGTCAAAATATGTTCTATTTTCAGTATTCAGAAACTTTAAAATCCAGTCTGCAAAAAGCAGAAGTTGTGAGCATGAGCATGATTTCCTCTTGCATCTTTTCCTGATTACTATGCCCTGCTGCTATTTGTGAAATTCCAAGCATATGCTATTTTGCACAATTTCTTTTTGAGGAGACAGGGCCTTCTACATGCATGATTTCACCAAACTGGGCTCCTTTTTCTTTCTTTTTAAAAAATATTTATTTATTGGGAGTCCGTGGTAGCGCAGTGGGTTGGGCACAGGTGACGCAAATCACAAGGACTAGCTGAAGGATCCCAGTTCGAGCCCCCGGCTCCCCACCTGCAGGGGAATCGCTTCACAAGCAGTGAAGCAGGTCTGGAGGTGTCTATCTTTCTCTCCTCCTCTTTGTCTTCCCCTCCTCTCTCCATTTCTCTCTGTCCTATCCAACAACAACGACACCAATCATAACTACAACAATAAAACAACAAGGGCAACAAAAGGGAATAAATAATAAATAAAAATATTTTTAAAAATATATTTATTTATTTATTTTCCCTTTTGTTGCCCTTGTTTTATTGTTGTAGTTATTACTGTTGTTGTTATTGATGTCATCGTTGTTGGACAGGACAGAAAGAAATGGAGAGAAGAGGGGAAGACAGAGAGGAGGAGAGAAAGACAGACACCTGAAGACCTGCTTCACCATCTCTGAAGTGACTCCCCTGCAAGTGGAGAGCTGACAGCTCAAACTGGGATCCTTAACGCAGGTCCTTGCACTTGGAGCCACCTGCACTTAACCTGCTATACCACCACCCAACCCCCTTTTTCTTTCAGATAGAGAAACACCACAGCACCAGGTCTTACTCTAGTGCTGTAGCATCTCCCAGGCAGTGCCAGGACTCAAACCTGAACTGTGCACACATAACAAGGCACACGCTTTACCTGGTGAATTATATCCCCAGATCCTTAAACCAATATTCAAGGTTCATTTTTTTAATTTATTATACTTGAGAGAGAGTTTCATATGAGATGGGGTGGAGAAACACCAGAGCACCACTTTGGCACATATGCTGCCAGGAGTCAAGCCAGGAATCTTAGGCATACAGGTCTGGCGCTCTACCAGTTGAGACAACTGCAGTTCTACTTCACTACTCATGAAGCTTCCTTTGTGCAGGTGGGGACTGGGGGCTTGAACCCAGATCTTTGAGCACTGTAATGTGTGCACTTAGCCAGGTGGTTGGTAATTGAATGGGTAAAGGGGTGATTTCTGGACCTTCTTTGAAAGCAACATGTTGTATGATGTGGAATAGCACTTTAGTGTTTCTTGTTAGGTTTTATGATTTAATCGTTTTCTAGATATTTGAACTTGGAAGGTAAATGAGGCTTCACAAGTGCAGGGCGGTGCCTCCTCATTTTCCTTCTGTTATGCTGTGTCTCCTCCTTTTTCTGGTTCAGCTCATGAGAGGAGCTCAACATGTTTACATGGAAAGTGCACTCATTCCTCTGTGAGCATAGCCCCCTTACACCCCCAAAGCTGTACTGGACAGTGCCTTCCAGGCTACAGGTTTAGGGGACAGGGGTTGAGAGCAGTTGCTTAGCATCATCTTTTTTGGAAATTTTTTTTTGATTTTTTTTTTATTTAAGAAAGGATTAATTAACAAAACCATAGGGTAGGAGGGGTACAACTCCACACAATTCCCACCACCCAATCTCCATATCCCACCCCCTCCCCCGATAGCTTTCCCATTCTCTATCCCTCTGGGAGCATGGACCCAGGGTCATTGAGGGTTGCAGAAGGTAGAAGGTCTGGCTTCTGTAATTGCTTCCTCGCTGAACATGGGCGTTGACTGGTCGGTCCATACTCCCAGTCTGCCTCTCTTTTTCCCTAGTAGGATGGGTCTCTGGGGATGCTGAGCTCCAGGACATATTGGTGGTGTCTTCAATCCAGGGAAGTCTGGCCGGCATCCTGATGACACACCTGGAACCTGGTGACTGAAAAGAGAGTTAACATACAAAGCCAAACAAATTGTTGAGCAATCATGGACCCAAAGCTTGGAAAAGTGGAGAGGAAGTATTAGGGAGGTACTCACTGCTAACTCTAGTATACTTCTGCTTTCTTACTTTGGTACTTTTTTGGAAATTTATAGAAGACTTTCATATTTCCCCAGGTTTCCTTCCTCTTTCTGTGTCTCTCTATCTGTATGTCTATATCTCTCCTCTTTTTGAACCACACTCCACATCGTGGTATTTTATTTTTATTGGCCTGTTGAAATGCCCATGTTTTAAATTGAGGGCATAGAACATGTCTAGGAAGTAATGAGAATGGCTTTGTCTTGTATCTCAAAGAGATACTTCCAGTTGTTGAGTTCAACAATGGGTCACCAACTCCAATTTGATCACTGTACTTTCCCAGCGTGCATACACACTCTCACTCTCATGCCTTCCCTCCCTTCCTTACTCCCTCTCTCCTTTCTTTCTTTCTCTCTCTCTCTGGTGCACTGAGCAGAGCAGCCTCTGTGAAGACTTCTGTGAGCACAGGAGCTCCGTGCTCTGGAGCTTTGGGTCCCCAGCGGGCCTTCCTGTGCAGGGCTGTGCTGTCCTGCAGGGAACTTTGCAGCGCTGGGGCTGGGCTCCAGCGCACCGTGGTGGAGGCCGCAGCCCTGGCAGGACATGCACCCCGGGCCCTCCGCAGTCCCCAAGTCCCCGCTTGACCGCGGGTCCCTGCGAAACAGTTGTCTGTTTGGAGGGTCTCGGGGGTGGGTGAAGGAGGGCGGGCAAGGGGCCTGTGCTGGGGCTTGCTGTGCGAGGCACCAGGGGCTGAGCGTCCCCCTAGGCATGCAGGGGGTTGGCCCCTAGGGTGGAGCTCACACCGGCCGCCCCCCAGTGCGCAGGTGCCTCCCTGGGCGCTGAGTGCGCAGGCGCCAACCGCTGGCATGGACCAAAACCGGGCTGGAGCCCGGTTGGAGCGCGAGGCAGCAGCGGCAGCGGCAGTGCTGGACCAACAGGAACCCTGACTAACTGACCAACGGAGCCTCGAGTCTCGGAGGCAACAGGACTACGATGCCCGCCTAGGGGCCCGCTTGCCATGTGGTCTGGCACTTGCTGAGCCTGGAGCACTGGAGGATGTCAGCGCTGAGGAAGGTGCGACTGCGGGCCCGGTCAGGTCTGGGCGCCATCAGGGGCAGGGGGGTGGAGGGTGGCGGGTGGTGGGGTAGGGTCCCCGCGGAGAGCGCGGGTGTGGGCGGGGGACCCTGCGCGTGAGACTGCGTGGGGGCGGGAGCGCGTAGGTCGCTGCTCCGGAGCCAGATTAAGGTCCCCTGGCACCAGCGCCAGGTCCCCTGGCCAGATTAAGGTCTCCTGGCACCACCTGCACCGTGGGGAGTCCCTGGGTCCCGGGCTCTTAGGTGCACAGTGGGCGCCGAGTGGGGCGCCGCGGATATGTGACGGTCCCTCCTCGGCCCTGTGAGCCGAGTAGCCGGGAGACCCATGGAGGGGCTGACCAGCGAGAAGCCTACATGATGACTGGGACTCGGGTTCTGGTGCTGGAGGGGCAGACGCCATGGTGGTGTGGGGGGGCAGGCGGCACATGGCACCCCCCCCCCCAACCTCCTTGGTCAATTCCGTGTGGTGACGCTCTCTGGGACCCGCGGGAAAGGAGAGGTGTGGGGTTGCTGTTACGGGGTGGCCTCAGCTGTGGCGACTGGCTTGGGGGGAAGGCGTGCGCTGGCAGGGGGTGGCCGACGCCCTGCTTTCCAAGTGCAAGCAAGTAAGCTGGCTTTTTTAGGGGAGGTTGCTAAGCAAGGCTCTACCTGGAGCAGGATTTTGTAATCAAGCCTCCCCTGGCAGCTGCTGTCGCTGCTCATGCCCCTTCCCTCTCTTGAGGGAGAAATAATGATGTGATGAGCACAGCCCTGTGCGCCTAGGCCAGGGGGCAGTGGGTGCGGCCAGGTGGGCTGGCTGGGGTGTGTGTGTAGGGGGGCCGCTGCCCACCGCCACGCCCCACCCCCACCACCCATCCCTGCGATGCGTCAGGGGTGTCAGGACTAATTAGACTTGGGGAGCCTAATGGAGAGAAGAGTTGCAAGAGGTGGGGAGGGGGTGGCGAGCTCGGGCGAGGTGGCTAGCAGAGGGGACCTGCCTGCACTGGCCCAAGAAACTCTGGGCTCCTCCTGGCTGGGGGACCCCACCAGCCGGTCGCTCAAGGTGAAGGTCTTGGATTCAGAATCCATGATTTATTAGCGGTGGCAATCTTGTATGGATTAACAATAAGGCCATTGCCAGCAGAACAGTCTTCAGTGTTGATTGATTCTGCAGGGGTTCCATTAGGGAGATTGAAGTGCTTTGGCCTCTCTGTCACCTTTTGGCTGGAGTGCCCCGGGGTGGGGGGCACCTCACCTGCCACTGAACTGGGGGTGGAAGGGGTTGCAGGCAGGGGATGTCTCTGTTCTCACCCAGTCACCAATTTGGGGGCAGGGAGGCCTGTGCTTCTGATTGACCTGCTTTATTTCGCTGGTGAAAGAAAGGTAATAGTTAACCAAAGCAAAAAAAAAGGTAAAATGATAAAAACATGCTAACTTTTAATGAGTCATTGCTAAAAAGGAACATTTGCAACCAGCCTTTCCTTAAAATCATAGAAAATATGTGGGACTCAGGGACTTTAGTCTCCTAAGAGTTGAAGACTTCTCAGCAAGGAGACAATCAGAGAGTGTCCCTGTGGCACATTCAGAGATTCCAAAGCCCAGTTAGCAACAGACCCCCTTTTAGCTCCACTTTCACCCCTGGGAGTGACTCATTTAGATTTGAGGTTGAGTTGCATTACAGCACAATTTTCAGTTTACCTGCTTTATTTCGCTGGTGAAAGAAAGGTAATAGTTAACCAAGGCAAAAAAAAAAAAGGTAAAATGATAAAAACATGCTAACTTTTAATGAGTCATTGCTAAAAAGGAACATTTGCAACCAGCCTTTCCTTAAAATCATAGAAAATATGTTAACAGTAACTTTGTAAGTTTAGGTAGGCATTACCTTTAAAATGATGTACTATACTCTGCACAAAAGAAAAAAAGTACTGAACTAATCCACCAGAACCTGTATGTATATATGTTAAGCCAGCCAAGATTTTATTATCCCCTTGTCCTTCATGAAAAGTTGTCCTGCTCTTCTGCATGAGGATGAATTGGAGCCCCCCCCCCCCCTGGGGTGACAGTTCAAGTGGTATCACTGAGTTCTGATCCTAATACTCAAAAGGGGACAGAATCAATGCTGATTTGATAGGATTTTCACAAGGATGAAGTGAAACTGTGGCTGTACAGCATACAGCATTTAGAGAAGCTCTGGAGGTGACTCAGCAGGTAGAACATAGAGCCTGTGTGTGTGAGAGTCCCAAATTCAATCCCTGGTATGTACATGCTAGAGTTGTTACTGATTCTCTCTTTCTCCTAAATAAGTACATACATACACAATGAACTTTTCCCCCTTTTTATTTGATAGGACAGAGAGAAATTGAGAAGAGGGTGAGGAGACAGCCAAAGAGAAAGAGGAAACACTTGCAGTACTGTGTCACTGCACATGAAGCTTTCCTCCTGCAGATGGGGACTTGGGACTTGAACACCAGTGCCACTACAACATGTGTGCTCAACTGGGTGCACCACTGCCCAGTCTCCATATTTTAAAAAGAAAGCATTTAGCATAGTGCTCACAGTCATGCTCAATGAAGCTGGTTCATTGGGACCCAGTTGCAGCCATCTTGCATAGGTTGTGACCAGGCCATCTTCATATTACCGTCCACCCAGAAAATAATGATTTACAGGACAGTTCTTACATGGGTTACTTTTTCATCCTTCCATGATAGGTATCTACACATCATTTGCACCATCAATTTTGCTCCACCACTGTGCATTGGGTCCCTGATAGCCACTCAACTCCCTTCCTTGGGAGTTCTGCAATGGAGAACATCTAGTCTGGTTTTCACCCAGTGTTTTATCTTTCTTTCTTTTTTAAAAAAATTTATTTATTCCCTTTTGTTGCTCTTTTTTATTGTTTTAGTTACTACTGTTGTTGTTGTATAGCGCAGAGAGAAATGAACAAAGGAGGGGAAGACAGAGAGGTGGGAGAGAAAGACAGACACCTGCAGACTTGCTTCACTGCCTGTGAAGCGACTCCCCTGCAGGTGGGGAGTTGGGGGGCTCAAACAGGGATCCTTACACCAGTCCTTGCGCTTTGTGCCACGTGCACTTAACCCACTGTGCTACCGCCTGACTCCCTGTGTTTTATCTTTCTTAAGTTCCACTTATAAGTGAGATCATATAGTGTTCATTCTTCTCCTTTTGATTGATGTCACTTAACATGATTTCTTCAAGTTCCATTCAAGATGGGACAAAAGAGATTATTACATCATTTTAAATAGCTGAATAGTATTCCATTATGAATATAGACCACAACTACATTTCTCTTCTATTCCCTTCTCCATCCTCCTCCTCATCCTTCTCTTCTCTACTCTACTCTTCTCTTGGATTGTTTATATTAAAAGTGGTTTTATGGAGATAACATTGTAGTTGTGCACAGACACACAAACACAAACACACACACTCACCTATGCTCCTGGAAATAGTGTATCTCTGAAAGCACCCATGTAAATATCTTGCTGTGATATTTACTCTGTTTAGAATTATATAATTATATGACCACTGTGTGAAATGCGGCAAGACTTTTGACATTTCTATTATTTCCAGTAAAAGCCTGGAAGTCTATAGTCATCTCAAAAGAAATCTATTTTAATAATCAAGAGAGGGTGGTGCAACATGCTTAGGGAGTCAGTCCCTCTGTCAGCTGGTCAGTTATGACACTGACCTTTGACTGCTGACATCACAGCCCAGTGGCCTTGGCTACAGCAGAATCTCCTGTCTTGGTGACTGAGCTAACAGTGCGAGTAGTGCTGTGTCCAGCTCTCTCTTTAGCATCAAGGAGTGAAGAATAGAGGATGTCTGCATCTACCAGAAAGTCTTTGCGGCTTTCAGGGTGTCTGGGCTGTCTGTCCTGCTTCAGGTAGAGTCTGTTCACATGCCCTGTGTGACCGGCAAAGCAGGAGGAGGGCAGTCCCAGTATGTGCTCTGTATGATGCCCATTGTCAGAATCCTCAGCTTCAGCCCTGGTCTCATGAATGGTTACTTGTGCTCATGAGATTCCCTCCTGCTGATGCCAGAGAGCAGTCTTGACCTGCTGGGATCAGAGTCCTGTGGGCTTACTCAGGGCACAGCCACAAATAGCTTAGTACTTCCTTGGGTTGAAAAACATTTGGATGTTTGATTTATTATTTGCTGATTGTGGAATTCCTGCCCCCCTCAACCCCAAAGTGAAGACTGACTTAAAGATTAGAGTCAGTTTTCAATAATTCTGTTATCTAAGTGTGTATGTTAATGTGAGACCACAATGGAATGACCTCTTCACACTCTTGGATGCAAATGCAATCTGACCTTTATAGATCCCACATGGGTCTGTTATTTTTATGACAGAGGAAGAGAGAGATAAAAAGAGAAAAGAAAAGAAGAGAAGAGGAAAGAAAGGGGGGGATAGGAATGGGTAGGGAGTGAAGCAGAGTCACAGAGGCAAAAACTACAGATGATACTTGGGGTTGATGATTTCCCGACAATACTCTAGGCACTGTGCTGCCTTTAGGCTTTGGCCCTGAGCTGGTTCTTTGAAATATTTCTCATCCTCTCTCCTTTGATCTCTTAGCATCCCTTTATATATATTTATTTTTATATTGTGGGCCAGTGTTAATTCACTACAGTGCAGTTTGTTATCACAGGGTAAGATTTCTCATCTCCCTGTGAGAGGTGTCTGCCAAACACTTTTTCCCCCCCACTCAGCTCCTTCCCCAGCACCAAGCACCAGGACCCCAACCCTCACTCCCCCTCACTCCCTCTTAGTGTCTCCTTTCCCCTGGGTCTGGAGACTCTGCTGCTTCCTTGTCCCCTGACACTAAAGTGAGAGCCCCTGTGCCCTGTCCTTCAAGCTGCCCTCCATCTCCACTGGCCCTGAGTGACCTCAACTCTCACAGGAGTTCTGTGTAGCTCAGGACTCCTGAATCGGGGTGCTGAGTCCTTCTGAGGGACTGAGACTCTTCTGTGAGACTCATGCTGTGAGTGCTGGTATCAGCATGAGCCCCTGTGTCCTGCCTGCCCAGTGACACACTGCCCTGTGTCTGCTGTGTTGCAGCTCTTCTGTGGAAGAGAGCAGCCCGCAAGAGGAGAGCAGCCTGCAAGAGGAGAACATCCCAGTGGTGCCTCGTGGAGGCATCCTGCTCTTCGGCCCTGCCAACTTCCTGAAGGGTCAGAGGTGGCAGAAAAGACAAATGTTCTTATATTCCAATGTGCTGCTCATCTCCAACACAAAGTGCATACCTGCTCCCCCTCCTCCTGACTCCACAGCTGCCTCTTCTCTGCTGCCCTGAGGACAGAAGAGGTGGCTTTTCTGCAAGGTTTCTGTCCAGCACAGGGAGGGCAGCAGAGGGGATGCAGGGAGACTGGGCAGGGCCTGAGTCCTAGGGAAGGGCATCAGGGTGGAGAGGCTGAAGGAGAGATGCAGAGACAGAGCCTGGGGGGCCCCAGCCTGGAAGACCCTCCCCAGCCTGCTCTTCCTTTATGTGTCTGCCCTTCCAGCTCAGCCCAAAGGAGACAGGACAACCCACAGCCAGAACCTGCTTCCTACAACTCACAGACACTCACACTAAATTTCTGCAAAGTGTTTGCATTCACAGACTGCACATGGTGACAGGGACCAGGGACTGAGGGAATGAGTGATTTATTAACTGAATTTATTCTGTGTGACACGAGGCAATGAATTCAGTGAGTGGACTACACTGTTGAGCAAAGTCCTCCTCAATTTTTTTTTTTAAACGGAGCACTGCTCTGCTCTGGCTGATGTGGTGTGGGGGATTGAACCTGGGACTTTGGAGCTTCAGGCATGAGAGTATCTTTGCATAACCATTATAGTGTCTACAGACCACCCTGAAATTTCTTTTAAAGTACCTGAGAGACAAAGAAGGAGATGGGGAAGGGAACAGAGAGGAGAGACACCCAGTGACAGCTCCCACCATGCAGTTCCCTTTGCTCATGTCCATGGTCCTTCTCAAGGTACTCGTGAGCCTCTGCCAGTTTTATGGTGGGCACAGTATATAAGCAGCTTTTTAGGTTTTGCCAAACTCTAAGTGAAATATTATGAATAGAACTCTAAGAAAGCAAGTTTTAAATAACTTGACTTTTTTTTTGAGTGGTTAATTTTTTTTTCTTTTTTTTAAATTTATATTTTATTTAAGAAAGAATAAATTAACAAAACAATAGGGGAGGAGGGGTACAACTCCACACAATTCCCACCACCCAATCTCCATATCCTATCCCCTCCCCTGATAGCTTTCCCATTCTCTATCCATCTTGAGCATGGACCCAGGGTTGTTGTGGGTTGCAGAAGGTGGAAGGTCTGGCTTTTGTAATTGTTTCCCTGCTGAACATGGACATTGACTGGTTGATCCATATTCCCAGTATGACTCTCTCTTTCCCTACTAGGGTGGGTCTCTGGGGACAAGGAGCTCCAGGACACATTGGTGGGGTCTTCAGTCCAGGGAATAACTTGACTTTTTATCTTTTAAAATAATTTTATTTGAGGTTTATGGTTTTGTACCGTTCTTGACACAAAGGTAATTTTTTCATTGCACCTTAATAGGTGTCTGAAAACACTCTCTTTATCGACTTAGGTCCTTTCTCATCATGCTCCAGGACTCCACAATCACCCCACCCCCAACCTAGCCCTCTCCCTACCCTTCCCTTCCCTAGAGTCCTTCCCTTTGGTTCAATATACCAAACGAGTCAACGTTTTGTTACGTGTTTCTCCTTTCCATTGTTGAACCTTATGTTCTGCCTACAAGTGAGATCCTCTCTACTCATCCTCCCCCTTTTGGCTTATCTCAAATGATTCCTTTAAGTTTCTAGGCTGCACTCATTTCAGGACCAGTTTTCCTCCAGTGGCAGTGTATGTTGACCCAGCCTCCCTTCGGAGAGTGGGGCAGTCCCTACCACTGCTGTCCACATTGAGGGCAAGGTCCTGTAGAGGCCCACAAGAGGGTTTATGGTGTTGCTCCTGATGGAGGTGACCAGTGACAGTGCAGGGAGGTCTCTGTCAGCGGTCAAGGCCCATCTTGTCTATGTGGGAATCCCACTATTCCCACACTTGGGCCCCAGATGATGGGGTGGCCTGGTGGTGACCAAGAGAGCCATTGAAGTCTGCTGGTCTCTTGCCCTTATTCAGCTTTTGTTTTCCTTACTTTGTCTGACAAGTTTAGCCTTAGTGTGATTGAGGAAGTGAAATAGGAAGTGGGTGAAGAGGTATCTAGGTCTAAGTATAAATTATTTGATTAAATACTTTATGTTTTTTTTTCTTCTTTCTACTTGATTGCTGCACTTATTGACTCATTATAAATGTGTGCACTTTTTCTTTGAGCTATATATTTTTCCTCTAACTTATAAAAATGTATGAAAAGCCCTTAGAAAGTAAGATTGGGTGGCTGGCTGGTGGCACAACTGGTTCAGTGAGCATACATATTACCATGCCCAAGGTTCCAGGTTCAATCCCCACTCCTCATCTGCAGAGGGGAAGCTTCATAAGCAGTTAGGAGGGCTATAGATTTCTTTTCTTTTTTATTATTTTATATTTATTTATTTTCCCTTTTGTTGCCCTTGTTTTTTTATTGTTGTTGTAGTTATTATTGTTGTCTTCGTGATAGGATAAGAGAAAAATAAATGGAGAGAGGAGGTGAAGACAGAGAAGGGGAGAGAAAGGTAGACACCTGTAGACCCCCTTCACTGTCTGTGAAGTGACTCCCCTGCAGGTGGGGAGCCAGAACCTCAAACCAGGATCCTTAATGCCAGTCCTTGCACTTTGTGCCACATGTGCTTAACCTGCTGCAACACCCTAGGGCTAAAGATTTTATTCCTCTTTTCAACTCAGTCTCCCACCCTCTCAATTTCTCTCGGTCCTCTCAAAAACATACACACAGAAACAGGGGAATGATCAGTAAGAACAGTGGATTCATCAGGCTGCCACTGTAATAACCCCAGTGGCAATTAAAACAAAGTGACATGGAAAATACATCTTACTTCTTTCATTCTCATAGAAAATATATTTAACGGAACTTATAATTCATGACTTATTTCATTAGTATCCTCAAGCACTTTCAGGGTGACAATAATTACCTAATAAGTTAATTCCAATTTTTATACAATTAATAAGGGAAATATGATCATGGATCATTATGATTAACAAAGAAGACACTACATGGAAAGATGCTAACTGAGTGAAAGGTTCTCTTAGCGAGCTCATAAATATAGGGGGGTGATCTAATAATTCTACAATGTTCAGGAAAACGGCTGCTTTTCTCCCACTGGTAAGAAGTGTTCAGGGACATCCTGGGCTGGGCTCCAGTCAGCACACAGCTCTCAGGCCCCAGACCTCCCTCTGCTGTGCTCTCAAGGCTCAGCTCAGAGGGGAAGGAGCCACAGAAACACACCCACCATCTCCCCAGGAGAAACCTAGCTGCTCCTAGAATGCTGGAGATGCAAGCTAACAGCTCTGAGCTCTGTTCCCTCTCCAGGTTCAAGGGTCACTTCAGAATCAAGTACATGGTGCCCCTGCTGGACATGTGGGTGATATGCAACTTGAAGAAAGCCAAGAAATTCACAAGAGTCCGCCCCTCTCTGGTCTTGGGCTGGGCTGACCACCGCTTCGTTGTCTCTTTTCAGTAAGCCTGCACCCCGGCCCTGTCTCCTCCTGACACTCAGAGGGGAACACAGCTCCATCTGGGGATCTATTAGCCAAACGTGCTCTGACCCCCTCAAAAACATCTGTGTGTTGTCAACTGTCCCCTAGTGGCTCTGATTCAGGCAAACAAATGCAACTGCTAAGCCCTCTGCAGATAGGGACTAGGGGCTTGGACCTGGGTCCTTGTGCTTGGTAAAATGTGCAGGTAACCACCAGCATAACCGCCTGACCCCCCAACCCAATTAGCCTCCATCTAGATAACTTCCTTGCCAACCCAGCAAACTGTCTATCAAAGAGCAGAGCTCCCTCACACCCAGTGACCAGGACAGTCCTCCTGACTCACACAGTCCCTCCAATAATGATCGATATTGATGCTTACACTGACCAGCACTCACAATATGTTTGTCTGAATTTTATGCATTCTAACTGGATTTCCCCTCTTCCCTTGCATTTCAGATCAGTTGAGAGGATGGAGCAATGGTTTAAAGAGCTTTGTAGGTATGTCATTAATTCACATATTTCAAATCATTTCTTAAGAATATTTTGTTTATTTTATTAATGAGAAAGGAGGAGAGAGAGAGAGAGAGAGAGAAAGAACCAGATATCATTCTGGTACATTTGCTTCTGGGGATTGAACTCAGGACCTCATGCTTGAGGGTCCAGTACTTTATCCATTGTGCCACTTCCCAGGCCATGTTATTTCAAATCTTTAAGTTCTCAGAATGAAGAGTCCTAGCAGTCAGTGCCGCTCCCTCTCGTCCCCCTTCTCTCCATGCTGTGATGGGAGCTAACATCACCCAAGACTATGTATTAAACTTCACTGACTTAAGGGCAGCTTTCTTCACTGGGTGGTTCTCAAAGCAAATGCATCTGCCAGCCCTACAGGCCAGGGAGGGTCTGGCCTGGACTCCAGGAAGGAAAGCTGTGAGGACAGGATCTGCAGCCCTAGTCTCAGAGGCCTGACCTCATATCTTTCATTCTATTTCTGGTATCTGTCCATTCTCCAAAAATACATTTGCATACTGTTTCTCTCATTAGATCTTGCATGTATCTTTAAAAAGTTGATTATCTTGAAAAAGTAGTGGAAAATACTGAAGTATCCAGCTAAAACTTAAGTTGATTAGAAAACAACCTAACAGCTATTCTTTTGTTTTGGGTCACTGTGGACTTGATTAGCAACATTTACAGTGAGAACATGGACTATGAGGACGCCATCATGGAGTATGCGGAGGAGGACATCATTGTAAGTGTTTCTAAGACTAGAACGTACATTCCAAGCTCCTGCCTTGGACAGAAAGAGGTCTAGAGTTGAGGGAAGAATCCAGAATGTACCAGACAGGAAAGTGTATTTTCCTGCAGACACACAGGTCTGTGTATACACAGAAAAGGAAGTTGGGACTATATGCAACAATAATTAATTTGACTTAAACATGGAGAGACCATGGCACCTGAAATGTCACAATTTTTTCCAGAAGGCTTCTTGTGTCAATCCTTGATGGCTCTTGTACTGAACTGTTTTCAGGAGACAGCTTTTCTATTCACATGGGTTTTTTTTCCCAATTGACCATTGTGTATACAGAGTGGTCTGTGTTGTTTCCAGTAGATTATTTACCCCTGGACAGGATGACACTTTTAAGTGAAGAGAAAATATTGACCCCAATTTTCCTTATTCAACTGGAAAAAAGCAAGAAAGGGTGTAGGGGGAGACACTGGTGTACCTGGTAGAGTGCACATGTCACCATGCAAGAGGACCTGGGTTCAAGTCCCAGGGTCCTACTTGCAGCAAGGGAGACTTGGGAGCAAGCAGGAAGAAATCTACATATCCTTGTCAATAAACTTCTGAAAATGCACTGAAAACCCAAGGATACACTCAAATCTACAGTGTAGACTCTAAACCACTCACCCCACCACCCCCTGGGGGTGAAGTAGCTTTGCTACTGACACAGGGCTCTCTCTGGGGAAACAGAGCTGCTGGGAAATGTGTTCTACCACTGCTCACTGCAATGATTATTGTGACCCTGACTTCTTTCTCTTCCAGGACTCTGAGAAAGATGATCAGGGACCTGTGAGTTCCAGGATGGAGGAAACCACAGATCCACCTGCCGGTGAGTGTCAGAGCAATCTGAGAAGAAGCTGATTGGAGTGAGATATTAACTGCAAAGACTCAGAGTAAATCAATGGTTTCCAGATTCACTTCAATACCATCTGACAGGGAAAAGCACAGGCAACAGGCCTCCGTGCATTCAGTAGACAGTGACCAACTCACTGCTCTGTAACAGGCTCTAGGGACAGTCCTTGCTTCTCTACTTCTTTCTCTGTGGCAGATTGGGCTTCTCTGTAGAGCTCTTCCTCATGAGGAATTCATGGCATTCCAGGCACAGGAATGTATAAGAGCATCTTCCTCTTTATTTTATCAACTCTTTTCTTGGGCACATGGGAGGGCAGGGAGGGTCTCCTGACAGATTCAGGGACACAGAGACACAGCCTTCTTAGCACAGAAGGTCCAGGAGAAGGCCCGTGTGTCATATTCTACATGAGGTGAGTCTCTTCATGGTCAGCCTGGACCTAGACTGAGGTTTCTCTCCATCTAGATGGCAAACATCTGCAGGAGCATGAAGTGGGCCAAATGCCAGCCACTGAGAAGCTTCCACGAGAAGCCGATGACTCCCCCAGCCTGGCATGTGGAGACCATCAGGGGAGAGGGGACCCCCTGGGTTCCTGTAAATTCATCTTACTAGGTCAGATCTTCCTTCCTGAAACAAACTCATGACCCTGAAAACCAAGTCCATGGGGGGACGATGGACTGGAAGGAACCCAGTAACCCCTAGAAACCATGCACGTCTCCAAGAAAAACATAGCTCCCTTGCTAAGCTGTGGGCACATTCTGGGATCACAATGGGCTCATCACGGCACCTCAGCCTGAACCTATGCTTGGATTTCTCTCCTCACAGACTGTGACTATCACCATGAAAATGGAATGGCACCACCGCCCGTGACTGAGGACCTGTCACAGGACAGGAAGACTCCAGCTCAGTTTCCAGCTGCCAGGAGTTCTTCCTTCTGGAACAGCTACTAGAGGACACCCCAGTTCAGCTCCTCCTCAAGTCCAGGTCCCCAGGTCAGGTCAGCAGGGGAGAGGGGAACTGCACCCTTTGCTGCAAGTGCCACCTCTCTGGCCATCTATCCCCTCCTGAAAACAAGCTCAGGACACTGAAAACGAAACTCCCTGGGGAAATGGGACCAGAATATACACCAGAATTAACAATGACCCAGCATGATAACTTCCAGTGTCAACTTTACAGAAACCTCTTAAGTTATCAATTAAAAAGCCAACTCTAGTTCCACACCTTCAAATTCAGTAAAAATTAGTGAATCCTGGTCTCCTGTTTCAACTCCTCATTAAACATTTTCCTGCTGATATGCAGGAATCATCTCCAAGATTTTAGACTGGGTTTGCTCTCCCCATAAGTCCCTCTGCAATGGTGTCAGTGAGGTAGTGGACCCTCGGCCCCTTGGTTCTCCAAGTCCTTCATCCTCTCACTGCCTCTGCTCTGCTGCCTCGGGTGCCTCCTTTGTCCATTGCTAAACCCACTGCTATGTTCACAGGTCTCTGCGCTGGAGGTGACTCTATCTGGACCCTGGGCAGCTCTGTTGGCAGAGGCCACCAGAAGAGCATCTTGGTGGCTGTGGGCCAGAGGAGTGACACTGTCACCGCCTTCCATGATGTGGAAAGCATCTGGCAGAGCTCCTTGTCCACCCGTCTGCACGGGGCCCTCTCATGGCTGCCTCTGCTGGACCTCACTACCTCTGAGCTCAGGGTTGACTATCTGATGGGCTATGGGGACAGGGCCACCCACAAGGTGTCACTCTACAACTATGCCCTGGGCAACCCCTGTGAACCTGGCAGTGGAGGATATCAGGGACTGTGTCCATCTGGTCCACCAGAAGGAGGAGGCCACCCGCACTCAGTTCT
The DNA here is from genome assembly GCF_950295315.1 of Erinaceus europaeus. Classification (NCBI taxonomy): domain Eukaryota; kingdom Metazoa; phylum Chordata; class Mammalia; order Eulipotyphla; family Erinaceidae; genus Erinaceus; species Erinaceus europaeus. The sequence continues at coordinate 175,328,068 of NC_080163.1, forward strand.
CTTGCCTCATGGCCGTGCTGTGCACCCACAACCATACAGGAATTAAGGAGGAGGAGAGGGAGGAGTGAGGCCCTCCATCCTGGCCCCTGTTCTGCTAGAGGTAGGCACCTTCTTCCTGACTGATGCCAGTGGTACAAAGGTGACCAGGCTCCTGGACACTGCTCATCTACACCATGAGTTGGGTGAGCCTAGGCCATGTGAGATTAGTCTAGCAACCAGTCTGTGTGAGACACAAGGCATTCTGGTTGTTTAAAACAGGACAAGAGAATCACATCCCAACAATGGCAGGACTTCATTCTTCTGGCAGCACAGTCTTAGTGGAGGCTGCAAATTTTTGCTGTATTGATTTGAGAGGAAAGGTTTCTACTATGTGCTGTCTAGGTTTTAATATATTTAACTCCTGATAATGATTCAATTTACCTAATGGCTAGAGACACATTAAAATGGGAGAGAAAGACAGAGGGGAGAGAAGGAGAGATGCCTACACATCTGCTTTCCAGCTCCTGAAGCTTTCCCTTTTTGTAGGTGGGCACAGGGGCAAGAACCCAGGTCCTTGCTCACTGTGGAATTTGTGCTCACCAGGTGGGCAATACTCAGCCCCTTCATGCATTTATCTCCTTGGAAAAATTCTCTCCTGGGATAATTCATTTCTTCAGGAATCAAGAGGAAGCTACTGTCTGAGAATGTGACTTGACTAAGACAGCTCTCTGTGTTTCATTTCAGGCATGACAATAAACCAGCCTCCTAATTCCAAGCTGGGAGAGTGACACATAGAGAAAGGCGCAGTGATGGACCATCTCAGACCTCTCTGAGCGGGGTCCAGGCAGCACCCTGTCTATCTACACCCTGATCAGCTGCTAAGGAGCTCAGGGCTCTTCTCAGCACCTTGCTGGGGGCTCCCCTGGCAGGTCTGCAATCAGTAAGGCCACCTGGGTGTCTGCTGGAATGCCTACAGCCAGCCTTCCCCTTCTGAGAACTGACCCTTTCTTTTTCCTGTTAGTTTATGATATACAATTGAGAACAATTACAGGCTAATACTTTGCAGGATTTTGCATTGTTCCTCAGTCCTGCCATCCATGTGTGGAAGACTTGAAGCCCTTTGACTAAGACTTTTAAACTTTTTGTCTAGTGGGGTCACAATGGAAAATATCAGCATTCCATATCCAGATCATTTCATTTGAGTCTTCTTCCTTAATCCCTTACTCCCTGGTCTTTTCACAGAAATTTCTCGCTCATTATTCCTTTCATGGTATATATGTAGTTATATAGTCTTTTACTGTATTTTCTTGCTTATTGCTATAACAAAGATCACTCCCTGACTCTGTGCCTTAGATTACCCCTCTCTTTGCTCGGGGCTCAGATCAGCCCTTGGTGGGCTCCTCAGGGCTGCTCTGCATCAGCTGAGGTCATGTGTGTCTGCAGGCAGCTAACAGCTCCACTGGAGCTACTATGTGTGTCTTGCCTGTTCCCCAGGCCTCCGCAGGGTGGCACCTAGCTTCCTCAGTGCTGGAAGAAGGGCTCCCCACAGCCAGACAGGCACTGAGGACTCTGCCTGATTCCCACCTGTCAATGTCCCGGGGGCCACAGCAAGTACATGGCTGAGTACAGTAGCAGAGACTAGAGATGGTGCACTTCTGATTTCTGGATGGCTGTTACTGTCATCAGCACACTTCACAGCAAAGCTCAAGGTGACGCCTCTCCCACACTAGTCCCTCAGCTACTAGCCTTTTACTCCTTAGCCAGCACTTCCCAGACAGAGGCCAAGTGTGGGGACAATAGTTCATGGGATAGTCACTCATTCTGCTGACCTGTGCACCACATGCAAGTCAGAAGGTCACAGGTCAAAACTGGCATTCTGGGAAAATGAAGGGCACTTTCCTAATTGTCCTTTCTCTAATCTCATCATCTCCTGCTTCCCTCTCAATTTCTGTCTCTACCCAGGAAATAGATAAGTAAACAGAATATTAAAAAGAAACATTTCCCCCAAAGATGACATATAAAACTAAACTTGGGGTTCTCTGTGTGTGTCTCTCCATTCTTTCAAAAATAATATTAATAAAAAAAAGAAAATTGAGAAATTTAAACAAATAAATAAAATTTCCTCACACATAAACTCAGCAAAAAATGAAGAGAAAGCATGCTTTTCAGGGATTTTTAGACACCTGCACATTGGGAGTACATTGGCCAAGTGAGTAAAAAAAGGAAGGGAAAAAAAAAAGACTAAATATGAATGTTCTATAGTGTTCAAACAAGAAAGAAATTATCCTCTACCCATCAGAGTTCTTCAGATACTGCTTAAGTAGGCATTCAAAAGATGGATTAGAGAAAAATAAAGGGTGATTAATAACATGCACACCACCTTCACATATGAGAGTCAGATATGGTGAGGAATTCACCATGTGTTCTTCGACACCATCTTTAATAGCTTAGTTAACACAGAGGACATTGTGAGGGGGTAACAGAAGGCCAGCTCGTAAGCTTAGCAAGAAGAGACATGGTGAATAAAAGGACATGACTACACATAAAATTCTGCTTTCCTCACTGGTCAACTTTTCCCAAGAAGTTGGCCTTATCTCTAAAAAGGAATCTCCATTATTCTCCTCCCTTGAAATTATTTTCCCCCAAAGACATACTTTTGAGGGTGGTAGATTTATTTTTTATTTAAATTCTTTATTTTGTTTTATTTTATTTTTATTTTACCATAGCACTGCTCAACTGTGGCTTACGGTGGTATGGCAGATTGAACCTGGAACTTCAGTGCCTTTTTGCCATTTTTCACAGGTGTGTGCCTTTGGATTTTGATGGAGAGTCAGCTTTAAATATGGTCCTGGAGGAGAATTAATTTACCTAATTCTATTTACAAAGAAAGTAGTCAAATAGCGAGTCAGGTGGTAGCACAACAGATTAAGCGCAGGTGGCGCAAAGCTCCAGGACTAGTGTAAGGATCCCGGTTCAAGCCCCTGGCTCCCCACATGCAGGGGAGTCGCTTGACAGGAGGTGAAGCAGGTCTGCAGGTGTCTATCTTTCTCTCTGCCTCTCTGTCTTCCCCTCCTCTTCCCTCTCTCCTATCCAACAACGATAGCATCAATAACAACAATAATTACAATAACAAAAACAAGGGCAACAAAAGGGAATAATAAATATTAAAAATAAAGATAATAAAAAAAGAAAGTAGTCAAGTCATTACTTGACTAATTGGGCTTAGGAATTTACTAATTAACAAAAGGATGAAAAGAACCCCTGGGCAAAAGCTTACCCTCTGGTCATGAATTGTAGCTATTTCTTCATTAATCATAAGAAAAATAATCACCTACACTAGAAGAAATAAATACCTGTCTTTTCACTGAATCTTCAGGCTTTTGGAAGTAAAAGACATGATCATTTTCTCTTGAAAATTTCATTCTAGACTTGCTACTGTATTTGCTAATGAGCTGAACTTGGATGGGAAATGATGGGAAATTGAAAGCCATAGTAAATATTAAAAAGAAATGTTTCAGAGTGGAGCCAGACATGTTCATTCCTACTAGAACCTGGCTTATAAGTGACAAGCCATCTTCTGTTTCCCAAGGAGAAGATTGTAAAAGAGACCTTGGTTTTACATTTTTACTAACTTTGCCATATAATTGAATTATATAGAGATGAATTAATTTAAAAGTCTACTTTAATATTTATTAAATATGCTAAATATAGAAACTAACAATCATGTATTAATAATCACACTATGAATTCCAAGGTATGCGTTTTCACATTTATTGAAAATATTTTATTAAAGATGTCCAGAGGGGAGTCAGCACCATAGCAGTCTAGCAAAAACCAAACAATGCACACATAACATTCCTGACTTCCATTGATGCTACAAAGCAATAGTAATTAATGTTACATACTGTACAGGAACAAAACCAATTTATAGACCAACAAAAAAAATTGAAATTCCATAAACAAACCCATATGTGTGTACATAATAAAGGTCAAAAACCTTTTCAGAGGGGGGTGGGAGGGAAAAAGGCCTCTTCAATAGCTGATGCTGGGTAGTCAATGAAAAATGAAACTGCACCAGCCTTTAACACCGTATGCCAAATAACTCAAGATGGATTAAAGATCTGGTTATTGGAACTGAAACTAAAAATTATAGAGAAGAAAACATTGGTGAAACACGTCCACAATTTAACATCAGGCTCTATTTGGAGACTCGTCACACTATGGGTAAGCAAAACTAAAACAAGGTTAAATTACTGGGACTACATCAAATTTAACAGCTTCTTCACATTAAAAGAAAATTTCATACACACACACACACAAAGGTAACGTGGAAATTGGGAGAAGATACCTGGATGTCACAAAACTGACAAGAGACTGATCACAAATAAATCAAATCAATCATATGACTCAACAATAACAATAATTAAACCCATTATTAAATCACTAATAAAAATAGGAAAAAAAACCAAGCAATGTTCCTCCAGCAACAAGTGTATAAAGAACATGTTTTCTTTAGTATTTGTGTTAAGCTAGCTAGAATAAACTCTTTTCTAAATATAATACAGAATGGATGTGATGCTTCAGAAAGTTACTAAGAAGGTAGCTAGCAGATAGTGTGCTTCTGTGTTTTTATAGATTTTTTATCTTTTTTTTAAATTATTGATTTAATAATGATTAACAAGATTGTGGGATAAGAGAAGCACAATCCCATACAATTCCAGTCACCAGAGTTCCCTATACCCTCCCCTCCACTGGAAGGTTCCCTAATCTTTGTCTCTCTGGGAGAATGGACCAAAGATTTCTTTTTTTTTTCCTCCAGGGTTACAGCTGTGGCTTGGTGCCTGCACTACAGTCCACTGCTCATGGAGGTCATTATTTTCCATTCTTTTGTCCTAGTTGTTACTGCTGTGGTTATTGTAGCCATTGCTATTGTTGTTGGATAGGACAAAGAGAAATCCAGAGAGGATGGGAAGACAGAGGTGGGGAGAGAAAAGCAGATACCTGCAGACCTGCCTCACCACTTGTTAAGTGGCCGCCCTACAGTTGGGAGCTGCGGGCTCGAACTGGGATCCTTACTCCAATCCTGGAGCTTTGCACCATGTGCACTTAACACGCTGTGCTACTGCCCAACCACTGAAGCAAAGATTTTATGGGGTGCAGAAGGAGGAGTTCTGAATTCTGTAATTGCTTCTCCACTGGACATGGGCATTGACAGGTGGGTCCATACTCCCAACCTGTTTTTGTCTTTCCCAAGTGAGGCAGCAGGGTTCTGGGGAGGTAAAAGCCATATCTTTTTTAGTCTCCTATGATTTCACATGAAAAATGTTGATTTTTTTTTTACCTCTGGGGTTATTGCTGGAACTCAGTGCCTGCACTATAATCCACTGATCCTGGAGGCTATTTTCCCTTTTGTTGCTTATCATTGTTGTTATTAACAATGTTGTTATTGTTGTTGGATAGGACAGAGAGAAACTGAGAGAGGACAGGAAGACAGAGATGGAGAAAGAGAGAGAGACACCTCCAGTCCATCTTTACCACTTTTGAAGTGACCCCACCCCCCACAGGTCAGGAGCTAGGAGTTCAAATCAGGATCCTTAGGCCAGGCTTTGAGCCTTGTACCATGTACACTTAATCCACTGCACTACCGCCAGGCCCCCAATTATATATATATATATATATATATATATATATATATATATATATATATTACTTGTTAATTTTTAAAAAGATGCCTTCAAATTCTTTTTTTTGTTTATTTATCCTTTTGTTGCCCTTGTTTCAAATTATTAATAATAGCTGACTCTATCTTTTCAAATAGTCTCTGAGTAGAGAATGTTTCTCTGTTTTCCACCTGAGGAAGTTGGAAACTGAAATTGGGGCAGCTTGGACCATTCCTACTCATGACCACAGAATGTGAACTCAGTTCTATAGGGATGCAGCAGTCATATAGGCTCCAAAGCTTAATATGGTCACCAGATCAGATCAAATTTATGTGGTTTACAGTCAACAATATTTATACACCTATCCCATACTTGGGAGCTACTCTTTTCGCTGATCCAGATTTCTGGTCCTTTCTCCAGCCATGATATCATCTCCACAGACAATAACTTAGATCCTCCTGCATATTAGATGTTAGGCTCAGGAAAAAAAGAGTAGTATAGTCATAGGCTCTTTGGAATACACCTAAAATAGAACTATAACTAACTCTAAAATGGATACCCCCCAACTCTTCATATGAACTTTTACAGCATTTAGGATAATGATTAGTCAACTTTTGTTTGTTTGTTTGTTTGTTTTATATGTTAACTCTTTTTTTAGACAACAGGTTCCAGATGCTAACATGATGCCAACTGGACTTCCGTGGGCAGAAAACCCCACACCAATGTGTCTTTGAGCTCTGCTTCCCCAGAACCCCGCCCCACTAGGGAAAGAGAGACAGGCTGGTAGTATGCATCGACCTACCAACACCCATGTTCAGTGGGGAAGCAATTACAGAAGCCAAACATTCCGCCTTCTGTACCCCATAGTGACCCTGGTTCCATAATCCCAGAGAGAGAAAGTATAGGAAAGCTATCAGGGGAGGGGGTGGGATATGGCATTCTGGTGGCAGGAACTGTGGGGAATTGTACCCATCATATCCTGTGGTTTTTGTCAGGGTTTCCTTTTTATAAATAAAAATTTTAAATACTGTCTCTGAAACATGGAGGTGGAAATGAACATAAAAGGAAAGGAAATTTTCCATCATTTCTGAAGCTGTCTCTAGATCTGATTTATCTGAGGCAACTCCCATTTTAAACACAGTGCTTTGAATGGAGTTTATGGTAATATTCCCAATGGATGTGACCAGTGGTGTTAGAGGGAACTCCTAGAGGTCTTGCCCCACATCATCTATGGGGGAATCCTATGATCCTCTGGATAGGACCCTAGGTGATAAAAGTGGCTTGACACTGGCTAAAGAGACCATCATTGAGTGAGCTAGTCTCCTGCCCTTATCCAGCTTTTGGAGTCCCTTCTTTATCAGACAAGCTTAGACTTTCTCCCAGTTTTTACAGTGTTGAGTGGCTTTTCAAACCAATATTAGGTTTGTGAAATACAGGTTACAATCCTCTGGAGAACCTCAGGAGGTCTGGTCTCTATTCTGTGAAAAGGAACATGGCAGGTTTCCCAGTTCCATGAAACAGTCAAAGATTCACATCACACACACACACACACACACACACACACACACACACACACACACACACACACACACACCTTATTCTTCCTGGGCCCTAAGGGACTTTTATCCCCCACCCTGAGTGTGGCATGTGAGGAGGCAACACAACAGAATGAAGTGGCATATGCACTTCAGACCACAGTAACACACTCTCCCACATGGTCTTCCAATCTGGTTAGATAAGGACAAACTCAGTCAGACGGGTTGACATAGTTAGATTGGTGTCAGGATTGAAAAGGATGACAGGTATTTGGGGTACAAGGGCCTGCTTTTCTTCACTGAGCACAGTATTTTGTATTAAGCTTTCATCCTTTTAATGCATACATGTAGTTTTCTTTCCCTTTTCTCTTCTTTTACTTTTCACACTGGCTTTATCCAATGGTTAATGCTATTTTCCAACTTCTTACAATGAACAAAGCTGAAGAGAACATCTGTTCAGCTAATTTCCTATAAATTCATGATAATTTTCTTACGATATGTTCCCAGAAATGAAACTGCTGGATGCAGAAAGAATGGTGGTGGTATTCTTGCCGCCACTGGAATATGTTACCTACACTACTTCCCCATTACAGGCAGACATTTCTTTAGAGAGTAAGAGACATAGAGAAAGAAGAATAGAGAGACACAGAGAAGGAGAGATGTCTGCAACACTGCTTCACAGCCCATGAAGGTACCTGAAGGAAGACACCAAGGACCTGAACTTGGGTCCTTGTGCTTGGTAGCGTGTGCTACCAATTCTGCCAGTTGAGCCACCACCAGGCCCTGGAATAGTAGTGCTTTTTAAATGTGTGCTATGACCCTTAGTACAATATCATTATAGAAACAAGGAAATATAAACAAATAGATAAATTGAAGACTAAGAAATAATGTTCAGACTTCAAAGAGCAATGTAACTTGCCTTACAAAAAATTAAAATCTGGGCCTAATGATGGTTGATGACATCAACAGCATAGTATAGACTTGGGAATATCTAGTTATCATGATAAAGACTGGAAAGACAACATCAACAGTTTGTGAAAAATTCTAAATTGCTGGGGGGCAGGTAACATAGCAGGTTAAGCACACATGGTACAAAGCGCAAGAACAGGCATAAGGATCCAGGTTCGAGCCTCCAGCTCCCCACCTGCACGGGATCACTTCACAAGCGGTGAAGCAGGTCTGCCTATCCTTCTCTCCCTCTCTCTGTCTTCTCCTCCTCTCTCTCATGATTGCTCTCTGTCCTATACAACAACAATGACAGCAATAACAGTAAACAATAAGGGCAACAAAAGGAAAAACACAGCCTCCAGGATCAATGGATTGCAGCACAGGCACCGCGCACCAGATTAAGCCTGGAGGCAAAAAAAAAATCTGAATTGTCTATAGTATAGATTTCAGTACTTCGTTTTTAATAGAACCAGAAAACAAATGTTGGGAAACTTGTCAAAATATTACAAAAGATTGAAGTTATTTTTAAAGAGTCAAAGGTATCCTATTACAAGCAAATAAAAAGTATTCATACCCACTAACATGCTCATGAGGTCCTCTAGCTCCATCTGTCTCTCTCACACAATTTATAGAAGAAATGTGAAAACATGCCATTAAGACACTTTCTAGTAGTGGACTATGGAGTTAGTTGGTTGTGGATTTATTTATTCATTCAAAATTATGTGGAAACTGGGAGACTGCCAAACTTGACCATTTACTGAATCTCAACCCCTAAAGACAGTGCCATACTCTAGCTGGGAAGCCTGGAGAACAAATCTTCCACAGAATGTTCCCTGAGACAGGCAGAGACCCAGGGCCACACAGATAGATTGACTTTTGGCAGTTAAGACCTGAGACACAGGCACAGCAGAAGTAGCTATTTAGTGAGGTCATAAAGAACAAATGAGAAGAAAACACGGAAAAGGCTAAATAAATTTATTCATTAAATTAAAAATCAGGGAATCTTGTCCTTGTATAGGTGAGTCAGAAACTGGTACAGAGTAACAGTACCCAAGAGCAGAGTACTGGGCCCACAGGAAGTGGCAGTGTTCACAAGACAAGGTCAGACAGATCTGGAGAATCTGTAATGTGTCCCACAGTCTCACTCACTCATCCACAGAATAGTATGACGTCTTCGGTCAGATCTTAGCTAAATAAGACCAGGCACTGGTTTGTTTTTTTGTTTTGTTTTGTTTAATTTATTTATTTTCCCTTTTGTTGCTCTTGTTGTTTAACGTTGTTGTGGTTATTGATGTTGTTGTTGTTGGATAGGATAGAGAGAAATGGAGAGAGGAGGGGAAGACAGAGAGGTGGAGAGAAAGACAGACACCTGCAGACCTGCTTCAACACTTGTGAAGTGACTCCCCTGTAGGTGGAGAGATGGGGGCTCTAAAAGGGATCCTTACGCCGGTCCTTGTGCTTTGTGCCACATGCACTTAACCCACTGCGCCACCACCCAACTCCCCAGGCACTGTTTTATAAGACTGTCTCTCCAGAAGAAAGGTGGCAGGGGCAGGGGGTCTGGGTGGATGGGGAGATTTTGATGGTGAGATGCTATTCCATAGAAGGTGCAGAGTGTTACTTGGCCCACCCTGTGGATCAGAAAGTGGTACTGATATCACATCTAAGTTCTCATTGGGACACTCACCCTGCTTCCCAAGTGTTGGGGGGGGGCAGAAAAGTAGCTTGGATTTAGAGACAAAAGCTTAAGACTTCACCCACATGGTTTCACATTCAGAACCGCAGCCATAATTCTCTGGGAAAATAGCTCAACAACAGACCATGCTAAATGCCCAACAACAGACAGGTGGTTAAGAAAGTTAGCGTCTAGGGGTAGGCAGTGGTGCATCCAATTAAACACACATATTACCATGTTTAAAGACTTGGATTTAAGCTGCTGTTCTGAGGGGGGGGGAAAGCGAGAGGAGGGGAGGGGAGGTCAGAGGAAGAGAGGGGAGGTGAGGGGAGGTGAGCTGAGGTGAGGGGAGAAGAGAAGAGAAGAGTAGAGAAGAGAAGGATGAGGAGGAGGAAGGAGAACGGAATAGAAGAGAAAGGTAGTTGTGGTCTATATTCATAATGGAATACTATTCAGCTATTTAAAATGATGTAATAATCTCTTTTGTCCCATCTTGAATGGAACTTGAAGAAATCATGTTAAGTGACATCAATCAAAAGGAGAAGAATGAACACGATATGATCTCACTTATACGTGGAACTTAAGAAAGATAAAACACAGGGAGTCGGGTGGTAGCACAGTGGGTTAAGTGCACGTGGCACAAAGCGCAAGGACTGGTGTAAGGATCCCTGTTTGAGCCCCCAGCTACCCACCTGCAGGGGAGTCGCTTCACAGGCAGTGAAGCAGGTCTGCAGGTGTCTGTCTTTCTCTCCCACCTCTCTGTCTTCCCCTCCTTTCTCCATTTCTCTCTGCCCTATACAACAACAACAGTAGTAACTACAACAGTAAAAAAGAGCAACAAAAGGCAATAAATAAATTTTTTTTAAAAAGAAAGAAAGATAAAACACTGGGTGAAAACCAGACTAGATGTTATCCATTGTAGAAAGCCCAAGGAAGGGAGTTGAGTGGCTATCAGGAACCCAATGCACAGTGGTGGGGCAAAATTGATGGTGGGAATGGTGTGTAGATACCTATTATGGAAGGATGAAAAAGTAACTCATGTAAGAACTGTCCTGTAAATCATTATTTTCTGGGTGGATGGTAATATGAAGATGGCCTGGTCACAACCTATGCAAGATGGCTGCAACTGGGTCCCAATGAACCAGCTTCATTGAGCATGACTGTGAGCACTATGCTAAATGCTTTCTTTTTAAAATATGGAGACTGGGCAGTGGTGCACCCAGTTGAGCACACATGTTGTAGTGGCACTGGTGTTCAAGTCCCAGGTACCCATCTGCAGGAGGAAAGCTTCATGTGCAGTGACACAGTACTGCAAGTATTTCCTCTTTCTCTTTGGCTGTCTCCTCACCCTCCTCTCAATTTCTCTCTGTCCTATCAAATAAAAAGGGGGGAAAGTTCATTGTGTATGTATGTACTTATTTAGGAGAAAGAGAGAATCAGTAACAACTCTAGCATGTACATACCAGGGATTGAACTTGGGACTCTCACACACACAGGCTGTGTGTTCTACCTGCTGAGTCACCTCCGGAGCTTCTCTAAATTCTGTATGCTGTACAGCCACAGTTTCACTTCATCCTTGTGACAATCCTATCAAATCAGCATTGATTCTGTCCCCTTTTGAGTATTAGGATCAGAACTCAGTGATACCACTTGAACTGTCACCCCAGGGGGGCTCCAATTCATCCTCATGCAGGAGAGCAGGACAACTTTTCATGAAAGACAAGGGGATAATAAAATCTTGGCTGGCTTAACATATATACTTACAGGTTCTGGTGGATTAGTTCAGTACTTTTTTTCTTTTGTGCAGAGTATAGTACATCATTTTAAAGGTAATGTCTACCTAAACTTACAAAGTTACTATTAAATATTTTCTATGATTTTAAGGAAAGTCATGTTGCAAATGTTCCTTTTTAGCAATGACTCATTAAAATTTTTCTTTTTTGTTATTCTATGACTACACAAGATGAGAATATCAGATGAAGACTGAAAATCTTGCTCTTCAGTAGTTTTCGTGTAATTATTATTATTTTTTTTAGAAAAACTCATACTTTACTGTGGTTGCCATGGACAGACAACCAGATTCTTGCCTGATTTCACATTAAAGTGGCCATGTTGCTCTGTGTACAGACAGTCACCATCTAAGCTGTTGGCACCCAGCAACAATTCTAGGCCCTACTCCCTTTCAGCCTTCCTCCCAAGGATTCCCTCTGCTCAAAAGGCATGTTTCTGTCTCAGCTCAAAAATAAATAAATAAATGTCATGTTATCTAATGCCTGGATACCAAAATTCTCAAACAGGAAGGGTTCTCATTAGACAAAGCAGAACCCATTTTGAAAATAGCAAGACTCTCAAAAAGACAAATATGATAGTCCATGGAAATTTACATGCAAATGTATATGGAGGGCCAATCACAGGGGCAAGAGTGCAGGACAACTTCTTCTAGCAGGAAATAGAGTTTAAGAATAAAAGCTGGAGGCATCCATCATGGAAAAATGACTGGGAATAATTCAGGAGAGAGGTACATTTTCTCAAGAGTGAGCCCTATAATGTTCTCTCTGAGAAATGACAGATCAACCCAAGAGGATTGTCATTCCAAGGGACTGAATGTGAGGACCAGGAGCTGCTGACTGAGAAGCATCTCCACAGCATAGGGGCAGAAAGTAATGGCTGAAAAAGCAGAGCAGTGGCTACTGAACTCCAGCTGCCATGGACAGCTCAGTCCATTCCTTGTCACTATTGTTCAGGCTAGAAGGCAGGGTAAGTGCTCCTATCTGTGTTGGCATACGACAGGACAGAGCTGAGACTTGGCCTTTCAAAAGGAGAGCCCTGACACCACACACACACACACACACACACACACACACACACACACACACACACACACACACACACACCATCTTACACACTCCAGAACCCAGACAAAGAAAATGTCAGTCTTCTGGGAATGGACTGTTTGATAAAAACATCATTAAGTAAAACTATGGTGGATCAAGAATGACTTTTCTTTTTAATATGCAGAAGTAGAAAGAGTGAGAGAGACCGGAGAACTGAGGCTTTCTTCAATTCTATGGGGGCCCGGGCTCAAACTTGGGTCACACATGTGGCAAAGCTCTGCATTATCCAAGTGAGCAACTTTGTCAGTCCTTACAAGTGATTTAACTGCACAAGAACACTCTGCTTGCTGACTTCCTGCTTATTTATTTGTTTTAATGTAGTGCCAGAAATGAGCTCTGAGCCTTGTACATATGCAACATCAATTTATGGTTTCATGCGTGGCAGATAACACTACTGAGAGACCTCTTTGGCCCTTTTTCTTTCTTCACTATCTGGGGGACAGGAGAGAAGAGGAGTATCACATCATCATTCTGCCTCATCAGGGGAGCTACCACAGTGCTATCCATAGGACTCCCATGTGGTGCCCAGACTCAAACTCATGGTAAGGTATATGTGCTGCCCACTGACTCATCTTGTCCTTACGACTGACTTCCTGAACACAACTCTTCATAACCAATGTACTGGCAGTGCTGACACAGGACTCCCTTCTGCCCAGGACACAAAGGCATAGTTATTTTTATTGTGTCCAGTGAAAGACCAGGGCAAATCTATTCTGTGTGTCAATAAAATATATCTAATTAACACTCCTTTAAAATCTGTAGTCAAAGTGCCTATTATTCAATAACTTGGGCAACTGAGAAACTATGACTTCCATGTTTTCTTAAATCAATATTATATACTTACTTTTTTGCCACCAGTGTGTGCAAAAATCAACCACTCCAAGTAGACTATTATCTCTTTTTTTCATACAGAGGATGGAATATAGAAAGGGGTAGAGAGACAGAGAGTGAGAGAGAGACAGAAAGAGAGAGGGGGAGAGAGGGAGGAGAAAGACCACAGCACTACTTTACCACTCATGGAGTTTCCCCTCTGCATGGTGCTCCTATGAATACTTAGCATGGCAAAGTTTGTGCTCTACTAAGTGAGCTATCTCCTAGTAGTCACCTCAATATGTTGTTTTAAATAACAAAAGCATCAAGGCATCTCTGGACCCTATGTGCATTTCATGAAAGATACTCTGTATACAGCAATAACAGATCCTCTAACAATAAAAAGAAAAGCCCCATTATAATCCTTTACTTTCAATACTGGTCAGGTTCTAGGTACCTGGAATACAATGTATTTAAATTATACAAAGCACTTTTTTTATAGGATAGGAGAGAGTAATTTTTTTTCTTTTTTTAATATTTATTTTTCCTTTTTGTTGACCTTGTTTGTTTTTATTATTGTTGTTATTGATGTCATCGTTGTTAGATAAAACAGACAAAAATGGAGAGAGAAGGGGAAGACAGAGAGGGGGAAGAGAAAAAGAGACACCTGCAGACCTGCTTCACCACTTGTGAAGCGACTCCTCTCCAGGTGGGGAGCCAGGGGCTCGAACTGGGATTCTTATGCCAGTCCTTGCACTTTGCGCCACATGTGCTTAACACGCTGCGCTACCACCCAACTCCCTTTTTTATCTTTATTGATTTGTTAATTGGATAGAGACAGCCAGAAATCAAGAGGGAAGAGGGTGATAGAGAGGGAGAGAAACAGAGAGATACCTGCAGCCCTGCTTCACCACTTGTGAAGCTTTCCCCCTGCAAGTGGGGACCGGGCTCGAACCTGGGTCCTTGCACATTGTGACATGTGCACTCAACCAGGTGTGCCACCATCTGGTCCCAGGACAGAGTGAAATTGAAAGAGGAAGGGAAGATAGGGGAAGAGAAAGAGATGACTGCAGACCTGGTTCACTACCTGTGAAGCAACTCCCCTGTAGGTAAGGAGCTGGGGCTTGAACTGGGATACTTTCACAGGTCCTTGCACTTCGTACTATGTATGCTTAACCGGAAGCACTACTGCCGGACACCCCAAAGGACTTTTTCTATTGAGTATTATTATTAATTGCTATTATTTATTTTGTTACTTATACCATTTAAAAAAACCTAACAACAGAGAGATACAGGATATATATGTCAAAGGGGAGAAATACCAAGGTAATCTGAATTCTATAGAAGGGTTTTACATGTTAAATTTCATTTCCACCACAAGTAACCTATAACATTCATTTCCACCACAAGTAACCTATAACATTCACCTATAACATTCACCCTATAGCCTGAGACAGGCCTCAACTGGGAATACTGCACTGTGTGTATCTAGTGGAGAGATAGAGAGACAGACACAGAAAGAGAGAGAGAGAGAGAGAGAGAGAGATGGAGGGGTCAGGCACAGCAATAGTGCTTATCTGGTATGCAAAGGACGGGAGAATATATGAGAGTGGAAAACATGAACATGATCTCGACTCCCCTTGAATGATCACTGGAGTACAGGAGGGTCTGAACATCTGGTCCCTCATAACCCAACCACCTGTGACCTGATCTGGAAATCACAGGGACACAGAATACAGGACTTGAAAGAGCCCTGAGGGTCATCTGGTTGAACACCTATGAGCCTCAAAAATGAGAGATGCTGAGATATCACTCAGCTGAGGACCAGATAGGAAGAGAGGTCCTTTACTGAGGGATACACAAGGGTCAACCCCAAGCCCTGGCCCTTTGGAAATGAGTGAGCCACAGGAACAGGAAGAGAGCCCACCAACTCTCTCACAGGGATGGATGTGATCCTGAGCCTTCTGCCTACCACGCGCCTCACTCAGGCCTTGTAGGGACGTATCCTCCAGAAGGCAGGTATTCTGTTATTCCAGAAACCTTCTATCCATTGTGGAGGGTTTGCTTTATGATGCAGGTGACATTCAAATAAATACACATTAACTGACATCTTTTGAAAGTGGCTTCCCTGGGGAACACGTCATTTCTGAAGAAAAGAATGATCATTAGACCCAGTCTCTAAAGAGTGGAATTGATGGGAAACTTGAAGCATCAGCTTTGTTGGATGTGACAGGTGCATATTTGATGTCCATTGACGGGTAATGATGGCACAAGATGTGCGGCACAACTGACGGCTGCTGCTGGAAGCAGGGATATAAAATGTACCTCTGTACCTCGCTCATGTCTGCCCCTGGAGAGCTCCCCATAGGCAGGGGAGCACCAGAGTTGTTACGGGCTTTGGGACAAAGCACTGCTGCTATTCAGGCAGAAAAGCTTACTGGGAGTGTTGCTGCCCAGGCTCTGACATTCAGAAAACTTCCAGAGAAGGTCAGCTCACTTGAAGGCCTGACCACCAGCTCTGTGGCATGTGTCTCTTCCTTTTTCTTGTTCAGCTCATGAGAGGAGCTCAACATGTTTACATGGAAAGTGCACTCATTCCTCTGTGAGCATAGCCCCCTTACACCCCCAAAGCTGTACTGGACAGTGCCTTCCAGGCTACAGGTTTAGGGGACAGGGGTTGAGAGCAGTTTCTTAGCATCATCTTTTTTGGAAATTTATAGAAGACTTTCATATTTCTCCAGGTTTCCTTCCTCTTTCTGTGTCTCTCTATCTGTATGTCTGTCTATATCTCTCCTCTTTTTGAACCACACTCCACATCATGGTATTTTATTTTTATTGGCCTGTTGAAATGCCCATGTTTTAAATTGAGGGCATAGAACATGTCTAGGAAGTAATGAGAATGGCTTTATCTTCTATCTCAAAGAGATACTTCCAGATGTTGAGTTCAACTATGGGTCGCCAACTCCAATTTGATCACTGTACTCTGCCAGCGTGCATACACACTCTCACTCTCATGCCTTCCCTCCCTTCCTTACTCCCTCTCTCCTTTCTTTCTTTCTCTCTCTTTCTCTCTGGTGCACGGAGCAGAGCAGCCACTGTGAAGACTTCTGTGGGCACAGGAGCTCCGCGCGCAGGAGCTTTGGGTCCCCAGCGGGCCTTCCTGCGTGGGGCTGCGAGTTCCTGCAGGGTACTATGCAGCGCCCAGGGCTGGGCTTGAGCGCACCGCGGTGGAGGCCGCAGCCCTGGCAGGGTATGCGCCCTGGGCCCTCAGCGGTCCCCATTTCCCCGCTTGACCCGAGGGTCCCTGCAAAACAGTTGTCTGTTTGGAGGGACTCTGGTGGTGGGGTGAAGGAGGGCGGGCCAGGGGCCTGGGCTGGGTCGCGAGGTGTGAGGCACCAGGGGCTGAGCGCCCCCCCAGGCGTGCAGGGGGCTGGCCCCTTGGGTGGAGCGCACACACACCCCCACCCCCCAGTGCGCAGGTGCCCCCTGGGCACTGAGTGTGCAGTCGCCAGCCTCTGGCACAGACCAAAACCAGGCTGGAGCGAGGTCACAGCGCTAGGCAGCAGCAGCGGCGGCAGCGCTGGACCAACAGAAACCCTGACTGAGTGACCAACGGAACCTCGAGTCTCGAAGGCAACGGGACTACGATGCCCGCCTAGGGGCCCGCTTGCCATGTGGCCCGGCACCTGCGGAGCCTGGAACACTCCAGGATGTCTGCTCTGAGGAAGGTGAGACTATGGGACCCTGTTGGGTGGGGCGCAGGCGCTGTCGGGGGGAGGGGAGGTGGCAGGTGGCGGGGTAGGGTCCAGTGGAGCGCGTGGGTGTGGGCAGGGGACCCTGCGGGAAACTGCTTGGGGGCGAGAGTGCTTAGGTCGCTGCTCCTGAGCCAGAGCGAGGTCCCCTGGCAGCGTGGCCCCGCGCCCCAGTGGCACTGAGTGCCTGGAGCCAGCACTCCGGTCCTGCACCATGGGGGGTCCCTGGGTCCCAGGCTATGGGGTGCACGGCGGGCTTCGAGTGGGGCGCCGCGGAGGTGCGATGGTCCCTCCTCGGCCCTGTGAGCCCAGTAGCCAGGAGACCCATGGAGGGGCTGACCAGCGAGAGGCCTACATGATGACTGGGACTCGGGTTCCGGCGCCAGAGGGGCAACCACCGTGGTGGTGGTGGGGCAGGCGGCACATTGCACCCCAACCCCCAACCTCCTTGGTCAATTCCGTGTGGTGACGCTCTCTGGGACCCCCGGGAAAGGAGAGGTGTGGGGTCGCTGGTGCGGGGTGGCCTCAACTGCTGCGACTGGGGTGGGGGGAAGGCGCGCGCTGGCAGGGGGTGGCCAACGCCCTGCTTTCCAAGTTTGAGAGATTGAAGCACTGTTGCCTCTCCATCACCTTTGGCTGGAGTGCGGGTGGGGGGGGGCACCTCACCTGCCACTGAACTGGGGTGGAAGGGGTTGCTGGCTGGGGACTTCTCTGTTCTCACCCAGTCATCAATTTGGGGGCAGGTAGGCCTGTGCTTCTGATTGACACTCAGTCCTAAGACTTGAAGACTTCTCAGCAAGGAGACAATTGGAGAGTGTCCCTGTGGCACATTCAGAGATTCCAAAGCCCAGTTAGCAACAGACCCCTTTTAGCTCCACTTTCACCCCTGGGAGTGACTCATTCAGATTTGAGGTTGAGTTGCATTACAGCACAATTTTCAGTTTACCTGCTTTATTTCTCTGGTGAAAGAAGGTGATAGTTAACCAAGGCAAAAAAAAAGGTAAAATGATAAAAACATGCTAATTTTTGTCAGGTCAAGTTGTTACTCTGGGTTTTCAAAAAATGTCATTAATCAGAATTTTCCAGTGGCCAAATTGCCTTGTGCAGGCGGCTGTGACTCAGAGATTTTGGCTCTAATAGTAGTTGTAGAGTGTGCACCATTTCCTTTAGATGGGGTGACTTTTTCATTGCCTGCAAGAGAACAAATGAGAATTATTTTGTACCCCACATCTGGCATTATGGCTAGTGGGATTCAGGGTGTATGGTGTACGTGGGTACATTTGGACTGAGAGATAGGGCCTTGCAGGCCTGCAGGGACAGGAACAGGAACTACACGCACCAAAGACACTATCTTCTCCACCAACATTTAGAGTCGATTTATCCTCTGTCAGTAGTTCAGCAGACCTGAGGGTTCTTCTCAGTAAAAGTTGTTCAAGGGAACTGCACTTTATACATGCAAATCACTCAGTTCCCTTTAGTAACTCTTTCCTCCATGTTTCTCTGTTCTTGGTTAAGAGTTCATATAAGCCACAGATGTCATCTATGTAACTTGTCATGTCAAACTTGTGTATTGCACTTGAGACTAAGTGGTAACTTGAGTGAGCAAAATGAGTACTATGTCCAGTAACCAAGCAGATGAAATAAAGGTTCTCAGTTCAGCATTCTAAGTCATTGATTCAAACTCTTTAGCATTTATTCCTCCTTCTTCGCAAGAATTTTGCACTTATAGTATAATTATCCTAAGTGGTACTGTTTGAGACAAAAATAAACATGTATTCTACTTTCCAGTATTTCTGAATGTTATAGGTTACTTGTGGTGGAAATGAAATTTAACATGTAAAACCCTTCTATAGAATTCAGATTACCTTGGTATTTCTCCCCTTTGACATATATATCCTGTATCTCTCTGTTGTTAGGTTTTTTTAAATGGTATAAGTAACAAAATAAATAATAACAATTAATAATAATACTCAATAGAAAAAGTCCTTTGGGGGGGCGGCAGTAGTGCTTCTGGTTAAGCATACATAGTACGAAGTGCAAGGACCTGTGAAAGTATCCCAGTTCAAGCCCCAGCTCCCTACCTAAATGGGAGTTGCTTCACAGGTAGTGAACCAGGTCTGCAGTCATCTCTTTCTCTTCCCCTATCTTCCCTTCCTCTCTCAATTTCACTCTGCCCTGGGACCAGATGATGGCACACCTGGTTGAGTGCACATGTCACAATGTGCAAGGACCCAGGTTCGAGCCTGGTCCCCACTTGCAGGGGGAAAGCTTCACAAGTGGTGAAGCAGGGCTGCAGGTATCTCTCTGTCTCTCTCCCTCTATCACCCTCTTCCCTCTTGATTTTGGCTGTCTCTATCCAATAAATAAATCAATAAAGATAAAAAAGGGAGTTGGGTGGTAGCGCAGCGTGTTAAGCACATGTGGCGCAAAGTGCAAGGACTGGCATAAGAATCCCAGTTCGAGCCCCTGGCTCCCCACCTGGAGAGGAGTCGCTTCACAAGTGGTGAAGCAGGTCTGCAGGTGTCTCTTTTTCTCTTCCCCCTCTCTGTCTTCCCCTTCTCTCTCCATTTTTGTCTGTTTTATCTAACAACGATGACATCAATAACAACAATAATAAAAACCAACAATGGCAACAAAGGGAAAAATAAATAAATAATAAAAAAATTCACTCTGTCCTATCCTATAAAAAAAGTGCTTTGCAGAATTTAAATACATTGTATTCCAGGTACCTAGAACCTGACCAGTATTGAAAGTAAAGGATTATAATGGGGCTTTTCTTATATTGTTAGAGGATCTGTTATTGCTCTTAACAGAGTATCTTTCATGAAATGCACATAGGGTGCAGAGGTGCCTTGATGCTTTTGTTATTTAAAACAACATATTGAGGTGATGACTAGTAGATAGCTCACTTAGTAGAGCACACACGTTGCCATGCTAAGTATTCATAGGAGCACCATTCATAGGGGAAACTCCATGAGTGGTAAAGTAGTGCTGTGGTGTTTCTCCTCCCTCTCTCTTCCTCCTTCGCCCTCCTCTCTCTCTCCCCCTTTCTATATTCCATCCTCTGTATGAAAAAAAAGAGATAATAGTCTATTTGGAGTGGTTGATTTTTGCACACACTGGTGGCAAAAAAGTAAATATATAATATTGATTTAAGAAAACATGGAAGTCATAGTTTCTCAGTTGCCCAAGTTATTGAATAATAGGCACTTTGACTACAGATTTTAAAGGAGTGTTAATTAAGTGTATTATATTGACACACAGAATAGATATGCCCTGGTGTTTCACTGGACACAATAAAAATAACTATGCCTTTGTGTCCTGGGCAGAAGGGAGTCCAGTGTCAGCACTGCCAGTACATTGGTTATGAAGAGTTGTGTTCAGGAAGTCAGTCGTAAGGACAAGATGAGTCAGTGGGCAGCAAATATAACTTACCATGAGTTTGAGTCTGGGCACCACATGGGAGTCCTATGGATAGCACTGTGGTAGCTCCCCTGATGAGGCAGAATGATGATGTGATACTCCTCTTCTCTCCTGTCCCCCAGATAGTGAAGAAAGAAAAAGGGCCAAAGAGGTCTCTCAGTAGTGTTATCTGCCACGCATGAATCCATAAATTGATGTTGCATATGTACAAGGCTCAGAGCTCATTTCTGGCACTACATTAAAACAAATGAATAAGCAGGAAGTCAGCAAGCAGAGTGTTCTTGTGCAGTTAAATCACTTTTAAGGACTGACAAAGTTGCTCACTTGGATAATGCAGAGCTTTGCCACATGTTTGACCCAAGTTTGAGCCCGGGCCCCCATAGCATTGAAGAAAGCCTCAGTGCTCCGGTCTCTCTCACTCTTTCTACTTCTGCACACTAAAAGGAAAAGTCATTCTTCATCCACCATAGTTTTACTTAATGCTGTTTTTATCAAACAGTCCATTCCCAGAAGACTGACATTTTCTTTCTATGTCTGGGTTCTGGAGTGTGTAAGATGGTGTGTGTGTGTGTGTGTGTGTGTGTGTGTGTGTGTGTGGTGTCAGGGCTCTCCTTTTGAAAGGCCAAGTCTCAGCTCTGTCTTGTGGTGTGCCAGACACAGATAGGAGCACTTACTCTGCCTTCTAGCCTGAACAGTAGTGACAAGGAATGGACTGACCTGTCCATGGCAGCTGGAGTTCAGTAGCCACTGCTCTGCTTTTTCAGCCATTACTTTCTGCCCCTATGCCCATTCCTGTTTGAGAATTTTGGTATCCAGGGATAAGATAACATGACATTTATTTATTTATTTTTGAGCTGAGACAGAAACATGCCTTTTGAGCAGAGGGAATCCTTGGAAGGAAGGCTGAAAGGAAATGGGGCCTAGAATTGTTGCTGGGTGTCAACAGCTTAGGTGGTGACTGTCTGTACACAGAGCAACATGGCCACTTTAATGTGAATTCAGGCAAGAATCTGGTTGTCTGTCCATGGCAACCACAGTAAAGTATGAGTTTTTCTAAAAATAATAATAATAATAATAATTACATGAAAATTACTGAAGAGCAAGATTTTCAGACTTCAGCAGATATTCTCATCTGGTGTAGTCATAGAATAACAAAAAGAAAAATTTTAATGAGTCATTGCTAGAAAGGAACATTTGCAACCAGCCTTTACTTAAAATCATAGAAAATATGTTAACAGTAACTTTGTAAGTTTAGGTAGGCATTACCTTTAAAATGATGTACTATACTCTGCACAAAAGAAAAAAGTACTGAACTAATCCACCAGAACCTGTAAGTATATATGTTAAGCCAGCCAAGATGTCATTCATTATCCCCTTGTCTGTCATGAGAAGTTGTCCTGCTCTCCTGCATGAGGATGAATTGGAGCCCCCCTGGGGTGACAGTTCAAGTGGTATCACTGAGTTCTGACCCTAATACTCCAAAGGGGACAGAATCTATGCTGATTTGATAGGATTGTCACAAGGATGAAGTGAAACTGTGGCTGTACAGCAGACAGCATTTAGAGAAGCTCCGGAGGTGACACAGCAGGTAGAACACAGATAGGACAGAGAGAAATGGAGAGAGGAGGGGAAGACAGAGAAGGGAAGAGAAAAATAGACACCAGCAGACCTGCTTCACTGTGTGAAGCGACTCCCCTGCAGGTGGGGAGCCGGTGGCTCGAAACGGGATCCTTATGCTGGTTCCTGCACTTTGCGCCACATGCGTTTAACCCACTGTGCCACCGCCCGACCCCCTTGTCATTTTTTTATTTGACCTTTATTAACAGATACTTACAGCTTGGTGACTTTTTTTTTTAAATCAAGTTGTAAACTTTTATTACAAATTAAAAATGAGGTTCTTAAAAATCTCAACTTGACCAGATATGAAACAATTTAAAAACCTTTAAAGATTTACTGAGAAAAACCAGGCCTTTAAAAACACACACACACACACACACACACACACACACACACACACACACACACACACACACACACACACACACACACGTTTGTCATTACCAAAAAGAGACATCTTTAGGTAAAAATAATAAAAACCCCATGCTGCATAGATAATGCAGATAGTCTGGTTATCTGCTCAAGGGGCAAAAAGCAAGCACTTAAGGTCTTCAGCTCATTCCTGTGGTTGAAACCATGTCCGTTCCTTACATTGAACCATTTTACTGTTACCATAACCTTCGTTGCCTTGAACTTCTTGTCCCTGCCAGCAGGCACCACCAATGTGAGGCTGCCTGGGCAGCCGCTCCCTGAGCCACTGCCATTGTACTGGGCTTGGTGTCGGTGGAGCTGAGGGCAGGGGCAGCTGGCAGCTGCTGGTTCTAGGCCACCCTGCTCATGGTGGTGGTGATGGTGACTGGGGCCAGCTGCTGCAGCTGCAGCTTCTCCCAGGGTGTGATGGTAACTAGGTGGCGGTGGCGGTGGGGCTGCTCAGGGCTCTCTGGGGTCAGCTCTCAGCTTGTCATTTTTAAGCCAGGTTCTAGTAGGAATGAACATGTCTGGCTCCACTCAGAAACATTTCTTTTTAATATTTACTATGGCTTTCAATTTCCCATCCTTTCCCATCCAAGTTCAGCTCATTAGCAAATCCTGTAACAAGTCTAGAATGAAATTTTCAAGAGAAAATGATCTTCTCTCCTACTTCCAAAAGCCTAAAGATTCAGTGGAAAGACAGAGGTATTTATTCTTTCTAGCGTAGGTGATTGTCTTATGATTAATAAAGAAGTAGCTACAATTCAAGGGCCAGAGGGTAAGCTGTTGCCCAGGGGTTCTGTTCAACATTTTGTTAATTAGGAAATTCCTGAGCCCAATTAGTCAAGTAATGATTTGAATATTTTCTTTGTAAATAGATTTAAGTAAATTAGTTCTCCAGGACCATATTTAAAGCTGAATCTCCATCAAAATCCAAAGGCACACATCTGTGAAAAATGGCAAAAAAGGCTCCCAAGTTCTAGGTTTAATCCACCATACCACCATAAACCAGAGTTGAGCAGTGCTCTGGTAAAAAAATAATAATAATCTAAATAAAAAATAAATCTACCATCCTCAAAGTATGTCTTTGGGGGAAAAATAATTTCATGGGAGGAGAAGAATGGAGATTCCTTTTGAGAGATAAGAACAACTTTTTGGGAAAATTTGACCAGTGAGGAAAGCAGAATTTTATGTGTAGACATGTTTTTTTTTTTCACCGTGTCTCTTCTGGCTAACATCCTAGCTGGCCTTCTGTTACCCCTTCACAATGTCCTCGGTGTTAACTAAGCTATTTAAAGATGGCATCGAAGAACACATGGTGAGTTCCTCTCCATTTCTTAATCTCATATGTGAAGGTGGTGTGCATGTTACTAATCGCCACTTATTTTTCTCTAATCCGTCTTTATAATGCCTACTTAAGCAGTATCTGAAGAACTCAAATGGGTAGAGGATAATATTACCTGTTTGGACACCAGAGAACATTCATATTTAATCTTTTTTTCCCCTTCTTTCTCTCACTCATTCATTGGCCCATGTACTCCCAATGTGCAGGTGTTTAAAATCCCTGAAAATTATGCTTTCTCTTCATTTTTTGCTGAGTTTATGTGTGAAGAAATATATTATTTTAAAGGTCTGTTTTCTTTTTTATAAATTTTATTTTTGAAAGAGATGCAGAGACACACACAGAGAGAAACCCATATTTAATTTTAAATGTCTTTTTTTCAGAAATGTTTATTTTAATATTCTATTTACTTATCTATTACCTGGGTAGAGACAGAAATTGAGAGGGAAGCAGGAGATGGTGAGATTAGAGAAAGGACAATTAGGAAAGTGCCCTTCATTTTCCCAGGATGCCAGTTTTGACCTGTGAACTTCTGACCTGCATGTGGTGTGCAGGTGCCAGTGTCAGCAGAATGAGTGACTATTCCATGAACTAATGTCCCCACATTTGGCTTCTGTCTGGGAAGTGCTGGCTAAGGAGTAAAAGGCTAGTAGCTGAGGGACTAGTGTGGGAGAGGCTTCACCTTGAACTTTGCTGTGAAGTGTGCTGATGACAGTAACAGCCATCCAGAAATCAGAAGTGCACCATCTCTATTCTCTGCTACTGTCTCCTCCTGTGCTGACTTCAGACTCAGCCATGTACTTGCTGTGGCCCCCGGGACATTGACAGGTGGGAATCAGGCAGAGTCCTCAGTGCCTGTCTGGCTGTGGGGAGCCCTACTTCCAGCACTGAGGAAGCTAGGTGCCACCCTGTGGAGGCCTGGGGAACAGGCAAGACACGCATAGTAGCTCCAGTGGAGCTGTTAGCTGCCTGCAGACACACATGACCTCAGCTGATGCAGAGCTGCCCTGAGGAGCCCACCAAGGGCTGATCTGACCCTGAGCAAAGAGAGGGGTCATCTAAGGCACAGAGTCATGAAGTGATATTTATTATAGCAATAAGCAAGAAAGTACAGTAAAAGACTATATAACTACATATATACCATGAAAAGAATAATAAGTGAGAAGTTTCTGTGAAAAGACTAGGGTGTAAGGGATCAAGGAAAATGACTCAAATGAAATGAGCTGGATATGGAATGTTGACATTTTCCATTGTGACCCCACTAGACAAAAAGTTTAAAAGAAGTGTCTTAGTCAGATGGCTTCATGTCTTCCACCAGGAGTTTTACACATAGATGGCAGCAAAGAGGAATAATTCAAAATTCTGCAAACTATTAGAATATAATTGTTCTCAATTGTATATCATACTAATAGGAAAAAGAAAGGGTCAGTTCTCAGAAGGGGAAAGCTGGCTGTAGGCATTCCAGCAGACACCCAGGTGGCGTCACTGATTGCAGACCTGCCAGGGGAGCCCCCAGCAAGGTGCTGAGAGGACCCCTGAGCTCCTTAGCAGCTGAGCAGGGTGTAGATAGACAGGGTGCTGCCTGGACCCCGCTCAGAGAGGTCTGAGATGGTCCATCACTGCGCCTTTCTGTAGGTGTCTCTCTCCCAGCTTGGAATTAGGAGGCTGTCTTACTGTCATGCCTGAAATGAAAAACAGAGAGCTGTCTTAGTTAAGTCACATTCTCAGATAGTAGCTTCCTCTTGATTCCTGAAGAAATGTATTAGCCCAGGAGAAAATTTCTCCAAGGAGATAAATGCATGAAGGGGCTGAGTATTGCCCACCTGGTGAGCACACATGCCACAGTGAGCAACGACCTGGGTTCTTGCCCCTGTGTTCACATGCAGAAAAGGAAAGCTTCAGGAGCTGGAAAGCAGATCTGTAGGTATCTCTCTTTCTCTGTCTCTCCCTCCCATTTTAATTACTGTCTCTAGCCATTAGGTAAATTTAATTATTATCAAAAGCATTAAATATATTAAAACCTAGTCAGCACATAGTAGAAACCTTTCCTCTCAAATCAATACAGCAAATGTCTGCAGCCCCCACCCAGACTGTGCTGCCAGAAGAATGAAGTCTTGTCCTTGCTGGGATGTGATTCTCTTGACTTGTTTCAATCAAGCAGAACACTGTGCGTCTCATACAGACTGGTTGCTAGATTAATCTCACATGGCCTAGGCTCACCCAGACTCATGGTGTAGATGAGCGGTGTCCAGGAGCCTGGTCACCTTTGTACCACTGGCATCAGTCAGGAAGAAGGCGCCTACCTCTAACAGGAACAGGGGACCAGGATGGAGGGCCTCACTCCTCCCTCTCCTCTTCGTTAATCTCTGTATGGTTGTGGGTGCACAGCACGGCCATGAGGCAGGAGAACTGAGTGCGGGTGGCCTCCTCCTTCTGGTGGACCAGATGGACACAGTCCCTGATATCCTCCACTGCCAGGTTCATGGGGATGATGGGGTTGCCCAGGGCATAGTTGTAGAGTGACACCTTGTGGGTGGCCCTGTCCCCATAACCCATCAGATAGTCAACCCTGAGCTCAGAGGCGGTGAGGTCCAGCAGAGGCAGCCATGAGAGGGCCCCGTGCAGACGGTTGGACACGGAGCTCTGCCACATCATGGAGGGCGGTGACAGTGTTACCCCTCTGGTCCACAGCCACCAAGATGCCCTTCTGGTGGCCTCTGCCAACAGAGCTGCCAGGGTCCAGGTAGAATCACCTCCAGCACAGATACCTGTGAACATAGCAGTGGGTTTAGCAATGGACAAAGGAGGCTGTTGGTATGCATGAGACCCCTTCTGTTTCATTTGGTTTTAATCCCCCCTGCTTAACACTATTCTATTTACATAACCACTTCATTCTATTTATATAACCGCTGTTAACAAGTACCTCCCTCCAGGGCATTGGTTCAATCCCCACTGTTTCATGATATGTTTTTGCTCCACCCCCCCTCCTTGTCACACCCTGATCCTCTCCTTGTCACACTCTGATTGTCACCAGTCACTTTTCTCTCCACCCTCTCTATGTCACACCCTGTTTTCACCCTACTTGGCAAGTATATATAAAGACAGCATTGTGAGTTTTAGAGTACTTTACCTTGAGTTTAGCTTAGCTCGTCTTAGATTGTGCTGCGTCCTGCATGAATAAAGAGATACTGCCTACAGCTCAACTATCAGTCCCTGGTCGTCTGTTACCTGCCTGTGAAGCCAGCCCGGCGAAAACAACCTAACCCGTCGAAAACGACAGGAGGCAACCCAGAGAGCAGAGCAGAGGCAGTGAGAGGATGAAGAACTCCGAGAACCAAGGGGCCGAGGGTCCACTACCTCACTGACACCATTGCAGACGAACTGATGGGGAGAGCAAACACAGTCTAAAATCTTGGAGATGATTCCTGCATATCAGCCAGAAAATGTTTAATGAGGACTTGAGACAGGAGACCAGGAGTCCCTAATTTTTACTGAATTTGCAGGTGTGGAACTGGAGTTGGCTTTTTAATTGAGAACTTAAGAGGTTTCTGTAAAGTTGACACTGGAAGTTATCATGCTAGGTCATTGTTAATTCTGGTGTATATTCTGGTCCCATTTCCCCAGGGAGTTTGTTTTTCAGTGTCCTGAGCTTGTTTTCAGGAGGGGATAGATGGCCAGAGAGGTGGCACTTGCAGCAAAGGGTGCAGTTCCCCTCTCCCCTGCTGACCTGACCTGGGGACCTGGACTTGAGGAGGAGCTGACCTGGGGTGTCCTCTAGTAGCTGCTCCAAAAGGAAAGATTCCTGGCAGCTGGAAGCTGAGCTGGAGTCTTCCTGTTCCTGTGACAGGTCCTCAGTCACGGGCGGTGGTGCCATTCCATTTTCATGGTGACAGTCACAGTCTGTGAGGAGAGAAATCCAAGCATAGGTTCAGGCTGAGGTGCCGTGATGAGCCCATCATGACCACATAGTGTGCCCACAGCTTAGCAAGGGAGCTGTGTTTTTCTTGGAGACGTGCATGGTTTCTGGGGGCTACTGAGTTCCTGCCAATCCTGCGTCCCCCCCATGGGATTGGTTTTCAGGGTCATGAGCTTGTTTCAGGAAGGAAGATCTGACCTGGTAGGAGGCATTTACAGGAACCCAAGGGGTCCCCTCTCCCCTGATGGTCTCCACATGCCAGGCTGGGGGAGTCATCGGCTGCTAGTGGAAGCTCCTCAGTGGCTGGCATTTGGCCCACTTCATGCTCCTACAGATGTTTGCCATCCAGATGGAGAGAAACCTCAGTCTAGTTCCAGGCTGACCATGAAGAGACTCACCTCATGTAGAATATGACACACGGGCCTTCTCCTGGACCTTCTGTGCTAAGAAGGCTGTGTCTCTGTGTCTCTGTGTCTCTGTGTCCCTGAATCTGACAGGAGACCCTGCCCTCACATGTGCCCAAGAACAATGTTGACAAAATAAAGAGGAAGATGCTCTTATACATTCCTGTGCCTGGAATGCCATGAATTCCTCATGAGGAAGAGCTCTACAGAGAAGCCCAATCTGCCACAGAGAAAGAAGTAGAGAAGCAAGGACTGTCCCTAGAGCCTGTTACAGAGCAGTGAGTTGGTCACTGTCTATTGAATGCATGGAGGCCTGTTACCTGTGCTTTTCCCTGTCAGAAGGTATTGAAGCAAAGCTGGAAACCATTTACTCTGAGTATTTGCAGTTAATGTCTCACTCCAATCAGCCTCTTCTCAGATTTCCCTGACACTCACCTGCAGGTGACTCTGGTTTCTTCCATTCTGAAACTCACAGGTCCCTGATAATCTTCCTCAGAGTCCTGGGAGAGAAAGAATTCAGGGTTACAATAAACCTTGGGAGTGAGCTCTGGAAGAACACATTTCCCAGCAACTCTGTTTCTCCAGAGAGAGAGAGAGAGAGCCCTGTGTCCAGCACCAAAGCTACTTGAACCCTGGGGGTGACTGTGGTTTAGAGTTGACACTAGAGTTTAGTGATTCCTTGGGTTTTCAGTGCATGTTCAGAAGTGTGTTGACAAGGATATGTGGGTTTCTTCCTTCTTGCTCTCTAGTCTCAGGATATACACACAGGTAACTACCAGTTGAGTGAATAATTTGTAATTTGAAGTGCCAACTATCTTGGGAGTCGGGCCTTAGTGCCGCAGGTTAAGCACACTTGGCACTAATCACAAGGACTGGTGTAAGGATCCCGACTCGATTCTCGGGCTCCCACCTGTAGAGGAGCCACTTCACAAGCAGTGAAGCAGGTCTGCAGGTGTCTATCTTTCTTTCCCCCTCTCTGTCTTCCCCTCCTCTCTCCATTTCTCTCTGTCATATCCAATTACGATGACAACAACAATCATAACTACAGACATATAACAAGAGCAACAAATGGAATAAATAAATATTAAAAAAAATTAAACTTTAAAAAATATGTCAGCTATCTAATCAAATTATTGGAAAGCAAAAACCCACAATTCCCCCAACGTGATGAGAAGCATTGCCTGGTATATGAAGAAGCAGGAAAGTGTCATCAATGCTGCAGAGTGAAGACCAACCCTGACATGATGCAGATGCTCAAATTATGCAAAAGAAAAAAGAAAAACCCACAAACTTCTACTCCACCTATTGACATGATATAAACAGAAATATGTTCATGATGGATAAAAATTAGCGAAGAAATTGAAGTAATTTAAAACCAATCATTTAGTAGCTTAAAAAATATCTGAAAGTCACATATATTCAGTCCTTATTTAGTCCCACCAGCATTATTTAGGCAGACACCACTGCCAGTGGCCATTTTTTCCTTTCTATTTTATTTGATAGGACAGAGAGAAATTGAGAGAGGAGGGGGACAGAGAGGGAGAAGAGACAGAGAGAGACACCTGCATGACTGCTTCCAGGCTTGTGATGTCACCCTCTGGGTCACTGTAGATGAGGACTTGTGTGTTCAACCCGCTGTGTTAACCGCCCAGCTGGAAAGGCTTATTATTAATTTAATTTATTTATTGGAGACATCCAGAAATAGGTATGGGGTAAAAGAGGGGGGGAGAGAGGGGGGAAAAGAGAGAGAGAGAACTGCAGCTCTGCTTCACCACTCACAAAGCTTTTTCCCTGCATGTGGGGAAGAGGGCTGGTACCCAGGTCCTTACACATTATAATCTGTGAACTCAAACAGGTGCATGGAAGGCATATTCTCGACACACTAAGTTGCTAGTGGAGACAAGAGTGGAGGAGGAATTGGTTTTATAATAGATCAGTATAAATCATTCCACCATAAAGGCTATAGAGAATTGAACAAAGAGCACATAGTGCCCAAGGAACCTGCATGCATTATCAAAGGGTCTAATATATCTGTAAGCAGATCTCATGAGAACAATACAGAAAACAGGGAAGAAGAACTACCTGAGCTCATAATGACTAAGGATCCTAACACAGTGAGAGAAGTAAATTGACACATTTGAGACAGATACTCAAAGTTTCTATGCTCAAGTTCACATGACTCATTTCTCTGTATTCCATAAATGTGTGAAGCCACCTAATAGCTTTCACCTTTTCACTTCACTAAGCGTAATCACGTTCAGTCCCCCTCCCCCAAATGGAAGTGTCAAATTATCTCAATGTTTGTGAGAACTATGGAGTTATTTGTTATGGGAGACACAGAGCTTTGGAGTGGGGTGAGCATGGAAATCTACCCCTATATTTATGTGAGATTATTAACTATTATTCAGTCACTAGAGAAAATGTAGGCAAGAGAATGTTTTGGGAGGGCCAGGCAGTGGCACACCTGGTTCAGCACATGTAGTATTAAACACAAGGACCAGAGCAAGAACTCGGGTTCAAGGCACTGACTCCCTAGTTGTAGGTGGATTGCTTCACTAGCGACAAAGAAGGTCTGCGGTTGTCTCTCTGCTCCCCACTCTCAATTTCTGTCTGTCCTATCCAGTAAAATGGAGGAAAAAATACGGATTCCAGGAGCAGTAGAATTTTAGTGCTGGTACTTAGTCCCAGCTATAACCTTGGAGACTAAAAAAAAAATTTATTCATTATAAATGTCTTGGATACAGCACTGCAATTCTAGAAATCAAATGATACACAAAGAACTATATTGCCACCAGGGCTTGGTGGCTGCATCATGACTCCACTGCTCCTGGCTGCCATCGTCCTCTTCTTTTTTCATTTTATTTCGTAGAGAGGAAACAAGGGGGAGAAAGGGGCAGAGGATTAGACAGACACCTGCAGTACTGCTTCACCTCACAGGAAGCTCCCCTGCTGCAAGTAGGACCCAGGGACTTGAACCCAGGTCCTCTTGCATGGTGACATGTGCACTCTGCCAGGTGCACCACTGTCTCCCCCACACCCTTTCTTGCTTTTTTCCAGTTGAATAAAGAAAACTGGGGTCATTATTTTCTCTTCACTTAAAAGTATCACCCTGTCCAAGGGTAAATAATCTACTGGAAATGACACAGAACACTCTGTATATTCAAAAAATCCATGCGAATAGAAAAGCTGTCTCTTGAAAACAGTTCAATACAAGAGACATCAAGGATTGACACAAGAAGCCTTCTGGAAAAAAATTGTGACATTTCAGGTGCCATGTTCTCTCCATGTTTAAGTCAAATTAATTATTGTTGCATATAGTCCCAGCTTCCTTTTCTGTGTCTGCAGGAAAATACACTTTCCTGTCTGGTACATTCTGGATTCTTCCCTCATCTCTAGACCTATTTCTGTCCAAGGCAGGAGCTTGGAATGCACATGTAAGTTCTAGTCTTAGACACACTTACACTGATGTCATCCTCCGCATATTCCAGCATGGCGTCCACATAGTCCATGTTCTCACTGTAAATGTTGCTAATCAAGTCCACAGTGACCCAAAACAGAAGAATAGCTGTTAGCTAGTTTTCTAATCAACTTATGTTTTGGCTAATTACTTCAGTATTTTCTGCTACTTTTTCCAGATATCAACTTTTTAAAGATATATGCAAGATCTAATGAGAGAAACAGTATGCAAATGTATTTTTGGAGAATGGACAGATAGCAGAAAAAGAAAAAAAAAGCTATTTTGTCAGGTCACTGAGACCAGGGCTGCAGATCCCGTCCTCACAGCTTTCCTGCCTGGAGTCCAGGCAAGAACCTCACTGGCCTATAGGGCTGGCAGATGCATTTGCTTTGAGAACCACCCCACAGAGAAACCTGCCCTTAAGACATGGCAGTTTAATACATGGTCCGGGGTGATGTTAGCTCCCATCACAGCATGGAGAGAAGGGGGACAAGAGGGAGAAGCACTGACTGCTAGGACTCTGCGTTCTGAGAACTTGAAGATTTGAAGTACCATGGCCTGGGAGATGGCACAATGGATAAAGTATTGGACTCTCAAGCATGAGGTCCTGAGTTCAATCCCCAGAAGCACATGTACCAGACTGATACCTGGTTCTTTCTCTCTCTCTTTCTCCTCCTTTCTCATTGATAAAATAAACAGAATATTCTTAAGAAATGATTTGAAATATGTGAACTAATGACATACCTACAAAGCTCCTTATACCATTGCTCCATCCTCTGAGCTGATCTGAAATCCAAGAGGAGAAAGAATGTTAGAATGCATAAAATTCACACAAACATATTGTGATTGCTGGCCAGTGTAAACATCGACGTGGTGGTTATTGGTGGGACTGTGTGAGTCTGGAGGCCTGTCCTGCTACTGGGTGGTAAGGGCCCTGCTCTTTGACAGACAGCTTGCTGGGTTGGAAAGAAAAAATTCGAGATGGAGGATAAATTGTGTTGGGGGTTGGGCAGTTATACTGGTGGTTAACTGCACATGTTACCATGCACAAGGACATGGGTTCAAGCCCCTGGTCGCCACCTTCAGAGGGCTTAGCAGTTGTATGTGTTTGCCTGAATCTGATCCATTGGGGACAGTTGACAGCACACAGATGTATTTGAGGGGGTCAGCACACGTTTGGCTAATAGACCCCCAGATGGAGCTGTGCTCCCCCTTGAGAGTCATGAGGCGAGAGGGCTGGGCTGCAGTCTTACTTAAAAGAAACAACGAAGCTGCGGTCAGCCCAGCCCAAGACCAGCGATGGGTGGATTCTTGAGACTTTCTTGGGTTTCTTCATGTTGGGTGCCACCCAAATGTCCAGCAGGGGCACCCAGTACTTGATTCTGAAGTGACTCTTGAACCTGGAGAGGGAACAGAGTACAGTGCAGTTAGCTTGCATCTCCAGCATTCTGGGAGCAGCTGGGTTTCTCCTGGGGAGATGGTGGGTGTGTTTCTGTGGCTCCTTGTCCTCTGAGCTGAGCCTTGAGAGCACAGCAAAGGGAGGGCTGGGGCCTGTGTGCTGTGTGCTGATGGGAGCCCGGCCCAGGATGTCCCTGAACACTCCTTACCAGTGGGAGAAAAACAGCCATTTTCCTGAACATTGTAGAACAATTAGATATCCCCCCTATATTTATGAGCTCGCTAAGCGAACCTTGCACTCATTTAGCATCTTTCCATATAGTGTCTTATTTGTTAATCATAATGATCCATGATCATATTTCCTTTATTAATTGTATGAAAATTATAATTAACTTACTAGGTAATTATTGTCACCCTGAAAGTGCTTGAGGATACTAATGAAATAAGTCATGCATTATAAGTTAAATTAAATATATTTTCTATGAGACTGAAAGAATTAAGATGTATTTTCCATGTCACTTTGTTTTAATTGCCACTGGGGTTATCACAGTGGCTGCCTGATGAATCCACTGTTGTTACTGATCATTCCCCTGTTTCTGTGTGTTTGTTTTTGAGAGGACCAAGAGAAATTGAGAGGGTGGGAGACCCAGTTGAAGAGAGGAATGAATCTGCAGCCCTGCTAACTGCTTATGAAGCTTCCCCTGCAGATGAGGAGTGGGGATTGAACCTAGAACCTTGGGCATGGTAATAAGTATGCACACTGAACCAGGTGTGCCACCAGCCAGCCACCCAGTCTCAGTTTCTAAGGGCTTTGCATACCTTTCCATAAGTTAGAGGGAAAATATTTACCTCAAAGAAAGCGTGCACATGTTTACAATGAGTCAATAAGTGCAGCAAGCAAGTAGAACAAAAAATAAAGACACCATAAAGTATTTAATCAAATAGTTTATACTTAGACCTAGATACCTCTTCACCCACTTCCTATTTCACTTCCTCGATCACACTAAGGCTAAACTTGTCAGACAAAGTAAGGACAACAAAAGCTGAATAAGGGAAAGAGACCAGCAGACTTCAATGATGGCTCTCTTGGTCACCACCAGGCCACCCCATCATCTGGGGCCCATGTCAGGGAATCCTGGGATTCCCACATAGACACGGTGGGCCTAGACCTCTGACAGAGACCTGTCTGCACTGTCACTGGTCATATCCATCAGGAGCAACACCATAACCTCTTGTGGGCCTCTACAGGACCTTGCCCTCAATGTGGAACAGCAATGGTAGGGACTTCCCCACTCTCTGAAGGGAGGTTGACTCAACATACTCTGCCACTGGAGGAAGACTCGTCCTGAAATGAGTGCAGCCTAGAAACGTAAAGGAATCATGTGAGATAAGCCAAAAGGGGAAGGATGAGTAGAGATGATCTCACTTGTAGGCAGAACATAAGGTTCAACAACAGAAAGGAGAAACACGTAACAAAACGTGGACTGGTTTGGTGTATTGAGCCAAAGGAAAGGACTCTAGGGAGGGAGGGCAGGGAGAGGGCTAGGTTGGGGGTGGGGACAGGGGGTGATTGTGGCGTCCTGGAGCATGATGGGAAAGGACCTAAGTCAGTGAAGAGAGTGTTTTGCAGATACCTATCAAGGTGCAATGTCAAGATTACCTTTGTGTCAAGAACTGTACTAAACCATAAACCTACAATAATATTAGTTTAAAAGATAAAAAGTCAATATTTACAATATTTCACTTAAAGTCTGGCCAGACGTAAAAATCTGCCTAAATGCTGTGCCCATCATAAAGCCAGGTAGAGGCTCATGTACCATGAAAAGGACCTTGTGCACAAGCAAAGGGAACTGCATAGTGGGAGCTGTTACTGGGTGTCTCTCCTCTCTGTTCCATTCCCCATATCCTTCTCTTGTCTCTCAGGTACTTTCAAAAGAAATTTGAAGAGGACTTTGCTCAACAGTGTTGTCCACTGACTGAATTCATTGCCTCGTGTCACACAAAATAAATTCAGTTAATGAATTACTCATTCCCTCATTCCCAGGTCCCTGTCACCAGGTGCAGGCTGTGAATAGAAACTTTGCAGAAATTCAGTGTGAGTGTCTGTGAGTCCTGGGAAGCATGTCTGGCTGTGGCTTGTCCTATCTCCCTTGTGCCCAGTTGGAAGAGCAGGCCAGTGGTGGGTCCTCCAGGCTGGGTCCCTGCTGGCCTCTGACTCTGCATCCCTCCTTCAGCTTCTCCTCCCTGGATGCCCTTCCCCAGAACTCGGGGCCCTGCCCCGTCTCCCTGCTTCCCCTCTGCTGCCTGCCCAGTGCTGGACAGAAACCTTGCAGAAAAGCCACCTCTTCTGTCCTCAGGGCAGCAGAGAAGCAGCAGCTGTGGGGTAAGGAGCAGGGGGAGCAGGTACGCACTTTGTGTTGGAGATGAGCAGCACGTTGGAATATAAGATCATTTGTCTTTTCTGCCACTTCTGCCCCTTCTGGAATTTGGCAGGGCCAAAGAGCAGGATGCGGCCATGAGGCATCACTGGGATGTTCTCCTCTTGCGGGCCACTCTCCTCCACAGAAGTCCTGCAACGCAGCAGACCCACAGGGCAGCCTGTTAGCCAGCATTCCGGACGCAGGGGCTCATGCTGATGCCAGCACTCACAGCATTACAGAGGAGTCTTAGTCCCCTAGAAGGACTCAGCACCCCAACTCAGGAGTCCTGAGCTACACAGAGCTCCTGTGAGAGTTGAGGTCACTGAGGCCAGTGGAGATGGAGGGCAGCTTGACGTACAGGACACAGGGACTGTCACGTTAGTGTCAGGGGACAAGGAAGCAGCCGAGTCACTGGACCTGGGAGAAAGGAGACACTAAGAGGGAGTGAGGGGGAGTGAGGGTTGGGGTCCTGGTGTTTGGTGCTGGGGAAGGAGCTGAGTGAGGAGTGAAAGTGTTCTGCAGATCCCTCTCATGGGGAAATGAGAAATCTTACCTGTGTCAACAATCCACACTGTAGTGAATTAACACTGGCTCCCAATATAAGAATAAAAAATAAAAGGAGAGAGGATGAGAAATGTTTCAAAGAACCAGCTCAGGGCCAAGGCCTAAAGGCAACACAGTATATAGAGTGTTGTGGGAAAATCAGCAACCCCAAGTATCATCTGCAGTTTTTGCCTGTGACTCTGCTTCTCTCTCTACCCATTTATCTCCCCCTTTTCTTTCCTCTTTGCTTCTTTTATCTTATCTTCTCTGTCTCTCTTCCTCTGTCATAAAAATAATTTTAAACAGATCCACGTGGGAGCTATAGAGGTCAGATTGCATGGCATCCAAGAAAGTGAAGAGGTCATTCCATTGTGGTCTCACATTAACATACACACTTAGATAACAGGATTATTGAAAACTGACACTAATCTACCTGAAGCAGGACAGACAGCCCAGACACCCTGAAAGCTGCGAATACTTTCTGGTAGACTCAGACATCCTCTATTCTTCACTCCTTGACGCTAAAGAGAGAGCTGGACACAGAACTGCTTGCACTGTCAGCTCAGTCTTCAAGACTGAAGATTCCGCTGTAGCCAAGGCCCCTGGGCTGTGATGTCATCGGTCAAAGGTCAGTGTCATAATTGACCAGCTGACAGCATGACTGACTCCCTGAAGCATGTTACACCATGACTCTTCATTATTAAAATAGTTTTCTTTTGAGATGACTGTAGACTTTCAGGCTTTTACTAGAAATAATAGAAATGTCACAAGCCTTGCCCCATTTCACACAGTAGTTATATCATTATATAATTCTAAACAGTAAATATCACAGCCAGATATTCACATGGGTGCTGTCAGAGACACACTATTTCCAGGAGCATAAGTAGTTGTGGAGTTGGATAGGGGCCCAGAATATTGAAAGCAGCTTTTGACGTGAAGCCAGTTGTTCCGTGTGGATATTTCCAGCTGTGCCCACCTTGTGATAACTCTGAAAAGGTGAGACGAGATAGTATTGGGGTTTCAGACTCTCCCCTTGCTTGGAAGGGTGTTGGCCTAAGCTTAAGCTTCCTAATAAAGGCTCTTACTATTGCATGTGATTCTGGTCTTTTTTGTGTGAGATCGGGACTCGAACTTCTGGGTATAACATTAGAATGTGTGTGTGTGTGTGTGTGTGTGTGTGTGTGTGTACACAAAGGAAATGTTATCTCCATAAACTCATTTTTAAAATAAACAATCCAATAGAAAATGAGTTGTAGATACTCTTCTTTTTTAGTTTTATTTATTTTTTGAAATATCTTTAATGGTGAATTACTGTTTTACATTGGATAGTAAATATAATAGTTTGTACATGCATAACATTTCCCACTATTCCATATAACAATACAACCCCCACTAGGTCCTCTGTTACCCTTTTTTAAACCTGTATTCTCCCTTCCACCCACCCCAGTCCTTTACTTTGGTGCAGTACGCCAATTCCAGTTCAGGTTCAAGTTGTACATATTCTATGATGTCCTTCAAATCTAG
Source organism: Erinaceus europaeus (assembly GCF_950295315.1). Lineage (NCBI taxonomy): Eukaryota > Metazoa > Chordata > Mammalia > Eulipotyphla > Erinaceidae > Erinaceus > Erinaceus europaeus. Next base: position 175,365,776 of record NC_080163.1, read on the forward strand.
TATAAAGATACACATCCGAGTAACCACTAGAGGACTTGATGTAGCTTAGAATAGATAGATGCCTTAACTTTTTGCTATATTTTTCTGTTTTTTATTATTAGGTCTTTCATTTTCTTTTTAATTTGCTATTAATTTTGTTACAAGATTGTGATCACAGTGCACAGTTCCGCACCACCAGAGTACTGTATCCCCTCTCTCCCAAAGACAACCACCAGAGTTCTCACAAGTCTCACAGTTTGCTTGCTTCTGTTTTGTTTGAATTTTTTTTGACAAGTTTGTAAATCAAATCTCCAGATTCCACATATGAGTGAAACCATCTGGTGGTTGTGTTTCATATCTTCACTTATTTTGGTAAGTATGATCACTTCAGTTCCATCCATTTTGTCCTTTTTGATTGCAGAGTAGTATTTCATGGAACATCTATCCCATGACTCCTTATTCAGTCAAGTCATCTCATGATGGGAATCTAGGTGGCGTCCACTCTTTTTCATTTTCTTTTTAATAATCATTTTACTATAGTTCACTGGACAGGGACAGAGAAAGTGAGAGTGAATGAGCAGATGGAGAGATAGAGAAGGAGAGACACCTGCTGCACTGATTCAACTGCTTGTGAAGCTCTTCCTCTTCAGGGGGACCAGTGTCTTGAACCCAGCAGCTTGTAACTAGTGCTCTGAGTCAGGTGCGCCCCACTCTGCTCCACCCCTCCAGCACTTCTTGTCTTAAACAGCCCTGGTAAGATGCACTCCATCTGATCACAGACAAGAAACATACAGGTTAACATCAGAGAGATAGTCACTGGTCAGAACAATCAGGGTGCTGAGCCCCAGACAGGTGTGTTTGTGTCTGTGTCTGTGTCTGCTTGTGTGGGGAAGAGATGGGGAGAAGCCTGTTCTCACTGCCATGCTGCCTGATCTGAGTGCTTGACCAGTCTGAGGGGTTCCTCAGACTCCTCTTTCTTTCTTACCTTTTCCTTAGTATCTCATAAGCTATTTGAAAGAAAATATGCTGTGATGCTTGAACAGTGCTTTCCTCACTCAACTCATGAAATATGAGACCCTTACAGCACTGCTCATCAGCTCATAAAGCCTTCTCTCTCCTCTCTCTCTCTCTCTCTCTCTCTCTCTCTCTCTCTCTCTCACACACACACACACACACACACACACACACACACACACACACACACACACATACACACACACACACAGGTAGGGACCCGGGACTTGAACGCAGCTGCACTGTGGTGATAACACGTGCACTCTTCCAGCTGAGCCACCAACTGGGGCCTGGTCTTTGCACTGAGCCCTCTGTTTGCACAAACCAAGGGCAATTTGTGCACTGTGGTGGGTGACTGCCCAGGTGTGAGACACACACAGACAGACACACAGACACACACAGCAGGCTGGCAGCAGGCAGGCCTCTTCCCTTGTGTCCTTCACAGTGGAAGCGGCCTCACTCTCAGGCCTGCAGTGAGAGTTCTGTTTCTCCTTCCCTGTACCTTCTATCTCACACTCTCTCAGCCTATTTCTCTCTGTCTCTGTCATAAAAAGATAATGAGTAACAAACAATGAAAGGAAAGCTGGCCGCTGGGAGCATTAAATGTATCACACTGACAGCAACCCCCATAGAAAACCCATGCGGCAAAAATGAAGAAATAAATGCATTTAAAATTTTATAAATTCAGACTTCATATGACAATTAAATGTGTTATATTGAAGAGGTATCAATACAACTAAATATTAGGATGAACTCTGTGTAGGAAATTGTTGCTTCCACCAACTAGGTTGTTGGCCTGTGGATACAAAGGTACTCAAGGAAGTACCACTCTCTCTCTCTCTCTCTCTCTCTCTCTCTCTCTTTCTTCCATAATATCTCTATGTTTATCATGCCTAGGGCTTCACTCCTCCAAGGCTGTTTTTTTTCTCTCTCTCTCAGATAAGGACAGAGCGAAGGGGGAGCTCTCAGCACTGCCGTCTTCTATAGTGTGGTGAGACCCAGACCTGAGCCCAGGTGGTGCACAGGGCAAAGCAGGCAACTGACTGGCTCGGCCATCTTGCTGTTCCTGAAGGGTCTTTCCTACCTCTATTCTAGCTTTTACCTCATTTTATAACACTTCAACATACTAACTGCCAGACAGTTCTCATCTTTCTTACTTACTTTTAAAATGTATTTTTAATTTTTTATTAGAGAGTTAATATTCATTTACAAAACTGTAAGGTAATAGGGGTACAGTTCCACAAAGTTCTCACCACCAGAATTCAGTGTCCTGACTCCTCCATTTCACCTGGGTGATGTTGGGAGTGTTTGTCACCATGAATCTTGTTTTTATAGCTTCAATGAGAGGGAAGCTAATGTGCAAAACACCAGAGAAAACTATGCACAGTTTCACTTATCTGAGAGAAAAGTTCTCCCAAGATCACCAATATAGGCTGATTCTATGACTAATCTATCTGTATGTGTGTGTATATATATATATATATATATATATATAGGATATATATATTGGGGATATATATATATATATTGGGGATATATATATATATCCCTGTCCCCAATTTTTATAGTGGTCCTGCATTTACCCCCTTTCTAGTTCACCCCCTGGCATCTATTACTACTTCCAGGAGTCTTTCCCCCCTTCTCTCTCAGATAAGTAAAACTGCAAAGCTTCCTTTGGTGTTTTCCAAATTCACTTCCCTTTCATTGATGCTATAAAAACAAACTTCCTGGTGACAAAAAGTTTGGATCCTGGTGGAATAGTGGTATAGAGCCCTCTGGTTCACTTCTGCTCCCATAAATCCCTCTGGGAGTCTGGACCAAAGATCATTATGGGGCGCAGAAGATGGGAGTTCTGGCATCTGTAATTGCTTCTCCACTGGACACAGATATTGGCAGGTTGATCCATACCCCTAGTCTGTATTTATGTTTCCCTGGTGGGGCAGGGTTCTGGAGAGCTGTATTCTGGGTCATGTTGGTGAGGTTGTCTGCCCAGGAAAGTCAGGACGGTAATACAATAGCACCTGGAACTTGGTGACTGAAAGTCAGAAAGATGGGAAGCAGGACAAAACATTTAATGAATAAGAACCCTCAAGTATGTGTGATGCCTTCTTTAGACCCTTCCACTAGAATTCCAGGCTTGTGAGGTCTGAGTCTAATCGGGAAGGACTATGAAGGACTCTTGTCTGAGGCATGTAATTGCCCCTTATTTAGGGGGACATGTACACCTGTGCCCAGCATCCTAGGCCCCAGCCTATGTCTACTCTGTAACTTTGTTAGAAAACGTGCCCTGGAAATGGAACTAGGTGGTCTCATGTGTGAGGAAAGATCTCACCATAAGAGGAGATGGGAGGTTGACATCTCAGACTTGGTGTCTGTGGAGACAATCCATGGTAACAAGTCAGCAGCAGTGCGTAGTGGCCTGGTGGCTCAGGTAGTGTTGCTGAGCTTGTCTTTCTTTGAAATCCCAGTGATTGGGATTTACTCTAACATACTTGACCTCACTATGCTTTCTGCTGTTTAAGGCTGTCTGCTAATAACAGAATCTTAGATACTGACAAGGCCAATCGGTTTTGATCTCTCTGGCTAAGGTTATAGGTAAGTTAGGTACTTGTACACACACATACAAACATTCATCAAATGGTCTTTAAAGATTATAAACAGATTTTGTAAATATAGTGGTCAGTGGTGTAGATATGTCTCTCCATACCTTGTAATTGTCTAAATATGTGATATCTGTTTAAACTTTGTACAGTCTGGAGATTTCTTTATTGGGCAAATTCACTAAGAGAAGAAAACAGCCAGAAAAACTTGAAGGTCTCCAGAGTTTGCTGGATCAGGAGTCAATGAATTTCAACTGCTATCCTTGTAGGCTTCCATTGATGGTCAGTTGCTCCCTGGGGATCCTCTTGCCAGTCCACTCTCCTTGTTGGGGATATTCTGCCTGATTCAGCAGCTGTTAGCTTTCATTAGTAGAACACATCTGCTAGTTTCCCCCCTGGGACCCCATAGATGTCGGTAGGTCTTGCTGAGATCAAGCATGTGCACCAAAGACAAAGTAAGTAGACCAGGGTCTGCTGATGCATTGGTAGCTTTCAGTTTGCCAATGCTCTAACCCTTTGTGACCTAAAGTTTTGTTCTAAAAAAAAATCCATCCTTATTTGTGAAATGGATGACATGTTTTAATAAGATGACTTTTACACACACACACAAACACACACACACACACATACACAAATATGTATGTAAATTTTCCATGGTAAGAAAAACCAAAATAATTGTGGAATTTGGGGCTATTGGATTGGGTTATCTTATGCCTTATAGGTTACATACACATATGCACAAAAATCCATAGACCTATAAGATGTACCTTACGGAAAACCATAAAAATTGTGGAATTTGGGGCTGTTGGCTGTTTGGCTATTGGCCAAGAGTAAGGTTGTTCAGTTTAGGACTTTTTTCTCCCCAGTGCTAAGAGAGGAGCTGCCGCTGGAGGGCAGTGTTAGACAATTAAAAAAAAAATCAATGCCTAGTATCCTTGCCTTTCTTTCAGAGAGAAGACATTTTAAATCCAACAGTACAGATACAGTTATCTTCTCATTAAACTGCATGAGTTTGACCTCTGAGGTTATTTCACTGTTTTGTTTGTCTCTAGTCTTTGCAGTCCATAGAACTCAGCTCTTCTAACCCCCCCCCCCCCCCAATGAGCCCCAGTGATTTCACCTACAGGTTATTTAGGAAACCTGAGTCTATGTATCTGCTGCTTTCTGACTTGAACTGCCTTGTCTTCAGCACTCAGATAATTAAAGAAGGAATGCTGCCTCAGGTGTTACTGTGAGTCTGGTTTTGAGAGGCTTCCTTGTGCCCTTATGAATGAGATACACTCTTTCTAGAGAGCTTACACAACAAGATTTCTTTCACCACCCACAAGGACATCTTTGGATTGCTCCAAATCTTTCATCTTTCCTGCATCCTAAAGTTGTCTATTTCATCCTAAAGTTGTGTATTTCAATAACCCTGGAGATTATATATATATATATATATATATATATATATATATATATATATATATATATACCTTGGGTTATTGCTGGCGCTCAGTACCTGCATTGCGAATCCACTGCTTCTGGAGACCATTCCCCACATTTTTGCTGCCTTTGTTGATGCCATTGTTATTTTTATTGTTGCCATTGCTGTTGTTGTTGCTGCTGGACAGGACAGAGAGAAGTCGAGAGAGAAGGGGAAGACAGAGAGGGGGAGAGAAAGTATGACACCAACAGACCTGCTTCACTGCCTGTGAAGTGACTCCCCTAGAGGTGGGGAGCCAGGGGCTCGAACTTTTTTTGATCCTTATGCAGGTCCTTGTGTTTCATGCCATGTGCGCTTAACCCACTGCACTGCTACTTCCTAGCCCCCTATTTTCTAGTTTTAAGATCTTCCTTGCAAGGATATGGGTATGCTTACATGCTATTTTTTATAATGAGTGCTCAATTTAAAAATATAAAATGTCTGAATTTAAAATGAATTTTCAATTTAAAACTCATCCCTGGAGATGAATAATAATTGTATTTATATACTATTTGCACTTGTGTTTCATTTGGCTCTTACTCTTTGTTTTTTCCTCCAGTGTTGTTTCTGGGGCTCAGTGCCTGCACCAGGAATCTACTGCTACTGCGGGCATTTTTTCTATTTTATTAGGCAGGGCAGAGAGAAATTGAGAGAGGAGGGGGAGATAGAGAGAAGGAGAGAAAGATAGATACCTGCAGACCTGCTTTGCTGCTTGTGAAGCAACCCCTCTGCAGGAGGGGAGCCACTGGCTTGAACTGGGATCCTAGCACAGGCCCTTGCACTTTGTACTATGTGCGATTAACCTGGTGAACCACCATCTGGCCTGGCCTTTCGTCTTTAACTAAAATTAAAGTATGGTTTTTGTTATGATTGCCACTGTCCAATCAGTAAGGTGGTCCTGACTTTAATCTTGTGATACAGCTATTATCACTATCATTCCAATTTACAGTTGAATTTGCAGCTAGAGATATGTTTTTAACTAATCAGACACTGAAGAAATGTGACCACTAGCTAATTACAGATTGTGTTTATGTAATTGGCAGAGCTGCTCTTGCTGACACTGAAGTTGATTGCACTCACCTCTTAGACTTTCTGTATATTCTGACTTAGAAAGGTACATCAATACTCTGGTGACTGGTATGTGCCAAATAGGTATTCATAGGCTTATTAATATTTTCTCAGTAGTGTAAAGCCACCTGTATTCTAAGGCTCATTGGATCAGTCAGTCAGATGTGTACAACACTGGTAGGACCTGAAGGTTCACAAATGAGTAGGAGCACAGCACAGCGTCTGCTTGACGACTTAGCTTCCTACCCACCGCAGCATGTCCTGTCCTGGAGTGAATGGTGCTCTGGCCTGTCCCTTATACAAAATTACAACTTAATACTGTTTGACTCACAGGTTGGTTAGTTTTTTAAATCATTGATTCTATTCAGTGTGGGAAAGTGACATTCTTACCAGCATTGCTGAGTTGGTTGCAAATTGATGCACACTTTCAGGAGAAAATGTTCTCAAATGATTGTTAAACTAAAAAATCACATGGGCTTGGGAGCCGGACAGTGGCACCCCTGATTGAGCACAGACATGACATGTGCAAGGACCCCTGGCCAGGACTTCAGTCTCCACCTGTAGGAAAAAGCTTTACAAGTGGTAAAACAGGGCAGGAGATCTATCTCTATCTATCTGTCTATCTATCTATCTATCTCTATCTCTATATCTCCTGTTCTCTCTCAATATCTCTTTCCATATTGATTTTTCTGGCCCTATTAAACAAAGAAGTAACTTATTAATAAAGAGTTGTAAAAAAAAAGAAAATACATAGACTCTTTGAATAAGAATATACGTTAAAAAACTTGTCCCAAGGAAGTCACTGGGCCTTTGCTCCAAAATTCAATACACAAATCCTGGTACTTCAGAGAAAAATAGACAAATAAGAAACTGGTTTAAAAAATGTTAAGTTCTGTGGACTGGGAGGTGGTGCAGTGGATAAGGCATTGGTTTCTCAAGAATGAGGTCCTAAGTTCAATCCCTGGCAGCACATGTACAAGAGTGATGTATGGTTCTCGCTCTCCTATAATTTCTCATTACTCAATAAATAAAAGCTGAAAGAAAAATTGTTAAGTTCCAGGAAGATAACTCATAAGCAGAGCACAGAACATAGATGCATAAAATTCCCAGGTCTGGTGTGTGTGTGTGTGTGTGTGTGTGTGTGTGTGTGTGTGTCTGTGTTAGAAATAAGTGTATCTGGGGCTGGGTGGTAGCACACCTGTTTGAGCACACATGTTACAATGCTGAAGGACCCGGGTTGAGGTCCCTAACCCCCAGCTGTAGGGGGAAACCTTTGCAAAAGGTAAAGCAGTGCTGCAGGTGTGTCTCTGTCTCTCTGTCTCTCTTCCTCTCTAACTTCCCTTTCCTCTCAATGTCTGGATGTCTCTGTCCAATAAATAAAGATAATATATATATATATATATATTTTTTAAACTGAGTGCCACAAAGGAAAGTCACAAATGGGCTGGGTGTATGGATAAACATGCCAACTCCCATGTTAAGAGGAGAAGCAGTTACGGAAGGTAGAATTCTTTTTTTAAATTTATTTCATTTATTTATTCCCTTTTGTTGCCCTTGTTGTTTTATTGTTGTAGTTATTATTGTTGTTGCCGTTGTTGGATAGGACAGAGAGAAATGGAGAGAGGAGGGGAAGACAGAGAGGAGGAGAGAAAGATAGACACTTGCAGACCTGCTTCACCGCCTGTGAAGCAACTCTCCTGCAGGTGGGGAGCCGGGGTTCGAACCGGGACCCTTATGCCGGTCCCTGCGCTTTGCGCCACCTGCCCTTAACCCACTGCACTACAGCCTGATTCCCGGAAGGCAGAATTCTTACCTTCTGCACCCCAAAAGGAATTATGGTCCATACTCCCAGAGGTAGGAGAAATGTTATGGGAAGGTGACTTAAAGATGACTATTTACAGAAGGAATAAGTCAACTCATAACTTTAACCTTGGGAGAACCACTGCAGTTCCCAGTGAAGGGGCAGAGAAAGAATGGAATTGTACTTCTGTTGTCTCATAATTTTGTAAATCAATATTAAGCCACTAATAAAAACCTTTAAAAAATTGAATAGTCTGTGTTCAGGCAGTGGCACTCCCAATTGAGTGCACATATTGACATGTGCAAGGACCTAGGTTCAAGCCCTTGGCCTCCATCTGCAGGGAAGAAGCTTCATGAGCAGTGAAGCCAGGATGCAGGCATGTCTATGTCTTTCTCATTCTTTCTCCCCAACCCCTGCCAGTTTCTTTCTGTCCTGTCAAATATGAAGGAAACAAAAAAACAAAAAAAAAAGGGAAGGAAAAATGAATGGTCACTAGGGTCAGTGGATTCATTGTGGAAGCACCAAGCCCCAAATGATAACCCTGGTGGAAAAATAAAATCTGAAAATGGTAGAATTTTGTATTTAATTATCAAAATAATGTAGTAGCATAATTTTTTAAGTTTGGAAATAGATTAAAGATGCCATCTTAAGCAACAAAAGAAAATTAATATGTAAAGTATGATGGATTCCTTGTGCAGGCACCAATCCCCAGCAATAACCCTGGTGACGAAAAAAACAAACAATAACAACAACAAAACTAAAAAAAATGATGTTGAGATAAAGAAGTTAAAAGAATCTTTAAATCTAAAGCAAACAGGTAAACAGTAACAAGTCAGCCCACATATCTTTGTAGACACTATATAGAAGGCAATGTGCAGACATCAGATAAAACAACAGTGCTGTTGGGGGATGGTCTAGACGTGAATTGCAGTAGAAAATGAAAAATAAAATTGTTTCTAGAATGTGATTAGTAGTCTTTTTAGTTACATAGCCTTTCCTCTCATTGTACACATTCTAGTGTTAATGAATCTAGTTTCCTTGATACTTGATTAAAACCAAGGGTGAAGGACAGTGATAATGAGGAACAATAAATAACTTCCAAAAAGCCCCCAGGGTTGACTCACTCACCAGCTGGGCAGCCAGTCTCAGTGAAGATTCATGTGAACACCATACTTACCTCTGGACCTGTACGGAGACTTTGCATGAAGTCTTGGAAGAGTGTCTGTCACACTCATGCTTAATGTACCCAAGTGTGGATTAACTAGGGGACAGGTGACCCTTTCAAATCACATGTAGGAACAACTCCAAATTCAGTTAAACTCGGTCCTCTTGCTTGTCTCCTAGACATCCACGGAGCAACCCCTGGTCTCTTCCCTGGCTGGCGAGTTTTTCCACCCGCCTGTTGCTGCTTCTGCTGTTCAGACCTCTTTTAATGTGGATGTCCATGTTCACTACAGGCTGTGTTGCAGAATAGACTCAGTGCTCTGTTTGTTTTTTTTTTTTTAATTTAAGTTTCAGGTGATCTTCAAGGGTTTTACTCAACAGCTTCTTCTTTGGGACACCATCTTTGAAGTTTCTGAGTTTTCCTTCTGCTTTGATCTGATAAACTAGCCCTTGAAGACTGACTGCTCAGCCTCCTTACATGTTCCTGCTGTGCACTGTTTCCTCCTGGTGGAGGCCTTGGTGCTGTTGCCTGACCTCTTCAAAAGTCCTTTTCATCAGCTCAACTCCCACAACTTCCTGCACCTCCTTGTTTGAATGGGAACATTCCTCGTCCCCATCTCAGGAAGTTTTGCTGCTCCAAGAGTTTTCGTTTCCTCTTCCTCTCCTTTTGTTTGGCAGGGTGGGGAGTACCTCAGGCTTCTAGCATGTCTCCTCACTCTGGCTGATGTTGCCCATTCATATAGTGATAGACTGAAACACCACTGCTGGGGCCAGATGGTGGCACATATGTTACAATGTGAAAGGACCCGGGGTCACCACCAGGTCCCATCTGCAGGGGTGGGGGAGAAGCTTCACCAGTGGTGAAGCAGGGCTGCAGGTGTCTCTCTGTCTCTCTCCCTCTGTATCTCCCCCTTTCAATTTCTGTCTATTCCTACCCAACAAATAAAGATGAAAGAAAGGAAGAATGAGGGACCTGGGTGGTGGTGCAGCGGGTTAAGCGCACAAGGGACGAAGCGCAAGGACTGGCATAAGGCTCCAGGTTCCAGCACCTGGCTCCTCACCTGCAGGGGGTTCGCTTGACAGGTGGTGAATTAGGTCTACAGGTGTCTTTCTTTCTCTTCCATCTCTGTCTTCCCCTATTCTCTGGATCTTTCTCTGACTTTACCAATATTGACAATAGCAATAACAATAGAGAGAAAGGGAAGAGAGAGGTACAGAGATGGAGAGAGGGAGAAAGGAAGCAAGGAATAAAGAAAGAGAAAGAAAGAAAGACCACTCTCTGAAACTTGCTCTGGTGCTGTGCTCCCTCACTATGGTACTAGAACTTGAATGTGGACCACATGCATGGCAAGGTTCTTGTCCTGCCTGATGGAATACATCTCCAGTCCTCTTTCTTCACTTTTTATTTCAGTTTTATCTGATTGTTTTGTTTTTGATTTTTTTAAATTTTTTAATTAATTAATTAATTAATTTTGTTGCCCTTGTTGTTTTGTTGTTGTTGTTGATGTCGTTGTTGGATAGGACGGAGAGAAATGGAAGGAAAGGGAAGACAGAGAGAGGGAGAGAAAGACACCTGCAGACCTGCTTCACCGCCTGTGAAGTGACTCCCCTGCAGGTGGAGAGCCGGGGGCTCGAACCGGGTTCCTTCTGCTGGTCCTTGTGCTTAGCGCCACCTGCGCTTAACCCCCTGCGCTACCACCCAACTCCCTGTGTTTTTAAATTTTATGATTAGATTGTAAAATTCCAGTGTATAGTGCCATATCACACCCACCACGAGTCCTGAATCCCAACCACTCCACTACCCAAAGATGACCACTAGAGTTCTCACTAGAGTTTTACACTTTGCTTGAATCTGTTTTGTTTTTTCAGGTTGATATGTTTCAGTTCTCTATATTCCACATGAGTGAAACCATCTTAGAGTTGTCTTTAATGCCTTTATTTATATCTATAAACAAAATCATCTCCAGTTCTATCCATTTTGTCCTGACAGACACAATATCATCTTTTTGATTGCCGAGTAGTATTCCATTGAATATATATCCCGTAACTTCTTTAGCCAGTCTTCTGATGATGAGCATTTAGGCAGCTTCTACTCTTTGACTATTGTGAATAATGCAGCTATGAACATAAGAGTGTCTATGTCCCTTCACATTAGTGTTTAAGTGTACTTTGGATACATGCCTGTATGGAGTTATAGGACTTATATATATTGCATGGAATATTACTGTGCATTCAAAAATATGATTACATACAAAACTTTTAGACAATTTGTTCAATTTTCTTGAAATATGCCACTGAGTCTTGATAGGGGTTGCATTGTAATTGTAGATTACTTTTGGTAGAAAGACCATATAATATTGTTTATTCTTCCAATATATTGACAAGGAATGTTCTTTAATTCTTGTGTGTCTTTCTCTATTTCTTTTAACAGTGCCCAATAGTTTTCCTTTATGTGTTTGTGTGGTTTATTTTTTTAACCTCCTTTGTGAGACCATCCCAAGGTATTTTATGTTTTTGCTTTTGATTGTAAATGTAATGAGTCTTTTATTTTACTCTCTTCTAACATTTTTGTATACAGAAATGCCACAGACTTATGAGTATTGACTTTATATCCTGTTACTTTATGAAATTTATTAAATACTTCAGTAGTTTGTCCGTAGAGCCTTGAGGTTCTCCAGATATGTTATCAGTCAGTAGCAAATAGTGCTAGTTTAATTTTTCTTTCTAATTTGCATATATTTGATATCTCTTTCTTGTCTGCTTGCAGTTGTGAGGACCTCAGTGACTATAGTGAATAACAGTGGAGGTAGTGGACATCCTTGTTTGGTTTTCCCCATTGAGAATGATGTTAGCAGTGGGTTTGTCTTAATGGTGTTACTAGGTTGAGTAAATGTCCTTCTTTTCTCAATTTCTTGAGTGTCTTTATTATAAATGGCTAATGGATCATGTCAAATTATTTTTCACTATTAGTTGATATGACAGTGTGATTTTTTTCTTTTCCTTCTCTCTCTCTGTCTTTCTGGTATGATAGATTTTATTGATTGGCTTTCAGATATTGTTCCATTCCTGTTTCTCAGGGTTGAATCCCACTTGTACTTGGTGAATTATTTTCTTTTTTTTTATTTAACAAAGGATTAATGAACAAAAACATAAGGTAGGAGGGGTACAACTCCACACAATTCCCACCACCCAATCTCCATAACCCACCCCCACCCATGATAGCTTTCCCATTCTCTAGCCCTCTGGGAGCATGGACCCAGGGTCGTTGAGGGTTGCAGAAGGTAGAAGGTCTGGCTTCTGTAATTGCTTCCCCGCTGAACATGGGCGTTGACTGGTCGGTCCATACTCCCAGTCTGCCTCTCTCTTTCCCTAGTAAGGTGTGTCGCTGGGGAAGCTGAGCTCCAGGACACATTGGTGGGGTCTTCAATCCAGGGAAGCCTGGCCAGCATCCTGGTGGCATCTGGAACCTGGTGATTGAAAAGAGAGTTAACATACGAAGCCAAACAATTTGTTGAGCAATCATGGATCCCAAGCTTGGAATAGTGGAGAGGAAGTGTTAGGGAGGTACTCACTGCAAACTCTAGTGTACTTCTGCTTTCAGGTATATATTTTGCAGTAGTTTATGGATATGTGTGAACATAAGCTCTCTCTCACAGAAACTGATGTATATCTAGGTTATGGGACTTTGTTAGAAAGTGAACTACCTGAGATGAAATTCGAGTGTACTATAAAAGGAAAGGTCTCACCCGAGTAATGAACCTGAAGGGTTTTCCAGAAACAAAAATCAACTCCAAATGGATCAAAGACCTAGATGTCAGACCAGAAACAATCAAATACTTAGAGGAAAACATTGGTAAAACACTTTCCCACCTACACCTCAAGGACATCTTTGATGAATCAAACCCAATTGCAAGGAAGACGAAAGCAGAAACAAACCAATGGGACTACATCAAATTGAAAAGCTTCTGCACATCCAAAGAAACTATTAAACAAACAGAGAGACCCCTCACAGAATGGGAGAAGATCTTCACATGCCAGACATCAGACAAGAAACTAATCACCAAAATATATAAAGAGCTCAGCAAACTTAGCACCAAAAAAGCAAATGACCCCATCCAAGAATTATTTTCTTAACATGTTAGACTCATTCTTTCAGTGTTTTTTTAAAACAAATTGATTGTAATTTCTTTATTATTATTATTTTAATGTATTTATTTATAAAATGGAAACACTGTTACAAACATTTGTATGTTTATGGAATGGAGGAAATGATTCTTTAAGGAGAATAAAAAGAACTGCACCAGAAAAGGCAAAAACACAGAGTAAAACATCAAATTCATGCATTTCCTTTTAAGTTGCACATCACCTGTTCATCCTTAGTTGAAGCTTTTCTCCCTTGGTCGAGATCAACTGCAGCTGCCATAAGTAAACATGTTTTCTGTGAGATCATAACTATTTGGTCAGAAGGACAAAACTGGGACATCTATGAGAAATGGCCAGAATACTAATAAATAGTAATAACACTTCCAGATGAACACAAAGAATAAGAATGAATTAGATAATTCAGCTAAAAAAAACATCTCGCTAAGAATTATATAGACTATAGCATTGATTATTGGTTTCAATTTTATATTGTTTTCTCACTGATTTTAGCACCTCCATAGAAATAAAAACACTTTATTTACCTGAAAAAAATACAAATTGATTGAAAAACCTAAATGATTTCTTTCTCCCCATCATGTCAGTGCTTTAAAACATAACGTTAAACAATAGATCTTTGAGGGCTTTTAACTATTTGTCTCTCGTGTAGATTGTTGCTTCTTCTCTTCCTCACTTAATTCAAGTGCATGGTTTTTGTTAATTTTTGGTAATCTCTTTAAAAGTATGGGGTGTGTTATCTCCTTCCTGCCAGATCTCTTCCCTACATTCTGCACAAATCAGGGATTTAACTATCTCCTTGTGACAGACAGTTCATGTAAAAATACCTGCAAATATGTGCAGAGATATGATGAGTTAATGAGTTAAAGAGATGTCTTTGAGCCCGACATTCCCATGATCATTCTTGGTGCCTAATTTTAATAAGTATAAATAGTCATTTCTGTATTCTCATCTAACTCTTCAACTAAGTTTTCTAAAAAGAAATGTCACCCGCTAGTAGATCTAAAATTAAATTTCAGATTGATTATAAAAGTCAGTAGTAATTCAAGAGGTAGATTATGGGGGAAGATCCTGAAGATGATATCATGGCTGGAAAAAGGACCAGAAAGCTGGATCAGGGAAGAGAGTAGCTCCCAAATATGGGAAAGGTGTATAAATATTGTTGACTATAAGCCCCATAAATTTGATCTGATTCAATGCCCATATTCAGCTTAGGAGCCTATGTGACCTCTGCATCCCTGAGTTCACATTCTATGGTCATGAGTAGGAATGTTCCAAGCTGCCCCAACTTCAGTATCCAACTTCCTCAGGTGGAACATAGAGTATGTTGTCCAGCCTCCCTTAGGAGGATGAAAATTCTTAACTCAGAGACTATTTGAAAAGATAGAGTCAGCTGTTATGAAGAATTTGAAACAACAAGGGCAGCAAAAGGGAAAATAAATAAATAAAATTCAAAAAAGAATTTGAAAGCATCTTGTAAAAAAAACTTAACAAGTATATTATAAAAGAAAAAAAAAAAAAAACGAGGGCCTGGCGGTAGTGCAGTGGTTTAAGCACACAGGGTGCAAATCTCAAAGACTGGCCTAAGAGTCCCAATAGGAGACCCTTGCTCCCCACCTGCAGGGGGATCACTTCACAAGAGGTAAAGCAGGATTGTAGGTGTCTCTCTCTCTTTCCCTGTCTCTGTCTTCCTGTCCTCTTTCAAATTCTCTCTGTCCTATCCAACAACAATGACAACAGTGTTAATAACAACAATGATAAGCAACAAAAATGGAAAATAGCCTCCAGGAACAGTGGATTATAGTGCAGGCACTGAACCCCAGCAATAACCCCTGAGGTTTAAAAAAAATCAACATTTTTCATGTGAAATCATAGGAGACTGAAGAAAAGATATAACTCTTACCTCCCCAAAGCCCTGCTGCCTCACTAGGGAAAGACAGAAACAGGTTGGTGGTATGGACCCACCTGTCAATGCCCATGTCCAGTGGAGAAGCAATTACAGAAGTCACAACTCTACTTTCTGCACCCCATAAAATCTTTGGTCCAGGGGCTGGGTGTTAGGGCAGCAGGTTAAGCACACATGGCACAAAGCTCCAGGATTGGAGTAAGGATCCCAATATGAGCTCCCAGTTCCCCAACTGCAGGGTGGGCACTTCATAAGTGGTGAAGCAGGTATCTGTCTTTCTCTCCCCACCTCTGTCGTCCCATCCTCTCTGTATTTCTCTCTGTCCTATCCAACAACAATAGGAATGGCAATAATAACAACAGCAATAACAACAAGGACAAAAGAATGGAAAATAATGACCTCCAAGAGCAGTGGACTGTAGTGCAGGCACCAAGCCCCAGCTGTAATCCTGGAGGCAAAAAAAAGAAATCTTTCGTCCATTCTCGCAGAGGGATAAAGATTAGGGAACCTTCCAGTGGAGGGGAGGGTATAGGGAACTCTGGTCACTGGAACTGTATGTGATTGTACTTCTCTTATCCCACAATCTTGTTAATCATTATTAAATCACTAATTAAAAAAAACAAGATAAAAAATCTGTAAAATCAAAGAAGCACACTATCTGCTAGGTGCCTTCTTAGTAACTTTCTGAAGCTCTACATCCATTCTGTAGTATATTTAGAAAAGAGTTTAGTCTAGCTAGCTTAACACAAATACTAAAGAAAACATGTTCTCTGTACACTTGTTGAGGGAGGAACATTGATTGTTTTTTTCTATTTTTATTAGTGATTTAATAATGAGTTTGTTGTTGTTATTGTTGAGTCATATGATTTATTTATTATCATTTGTTATCCATCTCTTGTCAGTTATGTGACATCCAGGTATCTTCTGCCAAATTCTGTGTTACCTTTGTGTGTGTGTGTGTGTGTTTATTTTAGAAGAAGCTGTTAAGTTTGTAGAAGCTGTTAAATTTGTTGTAGTCCCAGTAATTTAACCTTGTTTTAGTTTTGCTTACTCATAGCAATGAGTCTCCAAATAGAACCTGATGTTAAACTGTGGATGTTTTCCACCAATGTTTTCTCTATATTTTTTATTCTCAGTTCCAATAACCAGATCTTTGACCCATTTTGAGTTAATTTGGCATATGGTATTAAGGGGTGGTGAAGTTTCATTTTTCTGCAATTGACTACCCAGCCTCAGCTATTGAAGAGGCCTTCTTTCCACTCACTGAAAAGGTTTTAGTCCTTTATAATGTATGCACATGTGGGTTTATTTCCCTTTTTGCCCTTGCTTATTATTGTTGTAGTTATTATTGTTGTTGTTATTGATGTCATCATTGTTAGATAGGACAGAGAGAAATGGAGAGAGGAGGGGAAGACAGAGGGAGAGAGAAAGATAGACACCTGCAGACCTGCTTCACCACCTGTGAAGTGACCCCCCCCGGCAGCCTCTCTCCATTTCTCTCTGTCCTATCCAATGACAACGATGATATCAACAACAGAAACTACAACAATAAAAATAATAATAATAATCCCAGGCATTAGTAAACTCTAAAAGACATGAGCCTATCATTCAGAAATGTGAAATTTGGTATGTATGGAACAGGCTTCCAAAAATTCTGACATCGAATGGAAAGAGATGCTTGCTAACACGCATGTACAAGACAGACTGAGAACACAACCAAATTTACCCTGAAGTTCATAAAATTTAAGCAGAGACACACATGACCTCGGCTGATTCCAGAACTGCCCAGGTGAGGCTTCAGCAAGGGACTTATGTGAGCCTTGAACAAAAAATAGAGGTCATATAAGTACAGAATTATAGGGTGAATTTTATTATATCAATAAACAGAAAAATACAACAAATGACTATATACCAATATATGACATTATTGATGGGATAATGGGGCCTGTTAAGGGCCAGAGCAGTGCATTGTGGTGCATTGTGGGTGGCCCTGTCCCCACAGCCCATCAGAAACTCAGTGTTAGGCGCCGGGGCAGTCTGGGTCAATACAGGTGGCCGTGTCGGAGCCCTGTGCCAATGAATGAACATGGAGCACTGCCTAGTGCTCTCCACGTTATGGAAGATAGTGTCCTCACTCCTCTGCTCCACAGCCACCGACATACTCTTGTTCTTGTCTCTGTCAACAGAGCTGTCCAGGGTCCAGGTAGAGTCACCCCCAGTGCAGAGACCTGTGAACAAAGAAGTGGGTTTAGCAATGGACAAAGGAGGGGCCCCAGGGAGCAGAGCAGAGGCAGTGAGAGGATGAAGGGCTTGGAGAACCAAGGGGCTGAGGGTCCACTTCCTCACTGAAACCATGGTAGAGGGAGAGATGGGAGAGCAAACCCAGTCTTATGTCGAGGAGATGATTCCTGCATATCAGCAGGGAAATGTTTAATGAGGAGTTGAGGTATATGACCTTATGCTTTACTGAATTTAATATTTGTAACTGGAATCCAGATAAATTCAATATGGAGTGTCAGCAGAAAGAACGCCTTGAGGAAGAATGCCACATCTCCTTACTCTCACTCTACACCCAGAAAGTCCTCTGAGGCTGAGCACAGGCAGCAGCAGAGAACCAGAGTCCTGTGTCACCCTGTCAGGCTTGGTCCTTCTGTGCTGGACATTATTTGGAGGAAGAGCTCATGATCCGTCAGTGACCAAACAAGAGAGATGCTCTATCTGTGGGGGCTGAGTGGGATGAATAAACAGTCTAGCTTATTAAATTGATATGTCTTCTGGAGTTGGGCGGTAGCACAGTGGGTTAAACACACATGTTGCAAAACACAAGAACCAGATTAAGGATCTCAGTTTGAGCCCCCAGCTCCCAACCTGCAGGGGAGTTGCTTCACAGTTGGTGAAGCAGGTCTGCAGGTGTCTATCTTTCTCTCCCCCTCTCTGTCTTCCTGTCCTCCTTCCATTTCTCCCTGTACTATGCAACAACAACAACATATATAATAACTACAACAATAAAACAAGGACAACAAAAGGAAATAAATAAATATTAATTTTTTTTCAATGTTCTGTCTTCAGTGTTTAGGCAAGATTTGTTTTATGAATACCTCAGGGTTGATGGGGTATGAATACAACCTTGAAAGTGTAAGTCAGTACTTCTGGATTAGAATTATCATAATAAAAATATCTTAACCCATTCTATTCTGATCCAAATAAATACCAACTAGCACTTTTCTTTAAGGCACAAAGATTGGTGGGAGAGTTTTAGCATTATATTGGGGAAAGGGGAGGGACTGGATAGAAGGACCATTTTAAAGACACCTGATAACACATAGACTTTCAGTCTAGTGTCATGCTGATCTGGGCCTGAAGACAACTTGGGAAATGAGATTGCTTTGGGGGTGGAATTGAGAGTTTCACTGTAACAGGAATCCCAAGGCTTCTCCAATACAAGCTCAGAATAGAGTCCAGTCCATTCCTGCAACTCAGAGTTGTTCCACCTCTACCAGAGTCAGTGGAGACGCGCATGGTTTCTGGGGCTTGTAGGTCCCTGCCAATGTTGCCCTCCCTCCCATGGGATTGGTTTTCAGTGTCATGAGCTTGTTTCAGGAAGGAATATCTGACCTGGCTCAAGGCATACACAGGCACCCAGGGGGTCCCCTCTCCCCTGCTGGTCTTCACATGCGAGGTTGGGGGACTCCTGTGCTTCCTGTGGAAGCTCCTCAGTGGCCGGCAATTGGCCCACTTCATGCTCCTGCAGATGTTTGCCACCTAGATGGAGAGAAACCTCAGTCTAGGTCCAGGCTGACCATGAAGAGACTCACCTCACTGTAAGTGTGACACAGGAGCCTTCTCCTGGACCTTCTGTGCAAAGAAGGAGGTGTCTCTGTGTCTCTGTGTCAATGTGTTTCTGTGTCTCTGTGTCCCTGAATCTGACAGGAGATCTTGCCCTCACTTATGCCCAAGAAAAGAGTTGACAAAATAAACAGGAAGATGCTCTTATTCATTCCTGTGCCTGGAATGCCATGAATTCCTCATGAGGAAGAGCTCTACAGAGCAGCCCAATCTGCCACAGAGAAAGAAGTAGAGAAGCAAGGACTGTCCCTAGAGCCTGTTACAGAGCAGTGAGTTGGTCACTGTCTACTGAATGCATGGAGGCCTGCTGCCTGCACTTTTCCCTGTCAGAAGGTATTGAAGCAAATCTGGAAACCATTTACTCTGAATCTTTACAGTTAATGTCTCACTCCAGTCAGCCTCTTCTCAGATTGCCCTGACACTCACCTGCAGGTGGCTTTCTGGTTTCTTCCAGCCTGTAATTCGCATCCTGGAAGAGAAGGAAGGCAGGGTCACAACAAGCCTTTGCAGTGAGCAGTGGAAGAACACATTTCCCAGTAGCTCTGTTTCCCCAGAGAGAGAGCCCTGTGTCCAGGATTAAAGCTACTTGACCCTTGGGGGTGACTGTGGTTGAGTCGACACTGTAGATTTGAGTGAATCCTTGGGTTTTCAGTGCATGTTCAGAAGTGTGTTGACAAGGATATGTGGATTTCTTCTTGCTTGCTCTCTAGTCTCAGGATATACACACAGGTAACTCCCAGTTGAGTGAGTAATTTATAATTTGAAATGTCAAATATGTCAACTATCTACTCAAATGCTTTGAAAAAAAGCAGCTCCCCCCCACCCCCTTGAGGAGAAGCATTACCTGGTGTATGAAGAAGCAGGAAAATGTCATCAATGCTGCAGAGTCAAGGCCAACCCTGACATGATGCAGCTGTTCAAATTATGCAAAAAAAATAAAAGAAATAATGAAAAGAAAGTGGGCTAGGAGGTGGTGCAGCTGGTTAGGCACACACCTTACCAAGTCAAGAACCCAGGGCTGAACCCTCACTCCCTACCTGTAGTGGGGAGGCTTCCTGAGAGTTGAAGCAGGTCTGCAGGTGTCTATCTCTCTTGAGTGGGGAGAAGTGTGTTATGGTGCACAAGGTTAAGAGTACATAGTACAGACTGCAAGGACCTACATAAGGATCCTGGTTCAGTTCGAGCCCCTGCTCCTGATCTGCATGGGGGTCACTTCAAAAGTGGTGAAGCAGGTCTGCAGTGTCTCTTTCTCTCTCCTCTATCTTCCCCTCCCCTCTCAATTTCTCTTTGTCCTATCAAAAAAAACAAAAGGAAAAGTCAAAAAAATATCCATAAAAGCACTGGATCTGTAGTGCAGCAATGAGCCCCAGCAATAACCCTGGAGGGAGGGAGAGAGAGAGATAGAGAGAGAGAGAGAGAGGGAGAAAACAAAGGGAAAGGAAAAAAGGAAAAGAAAGGAAAGGAAAGGAAAAGAAAGGAAAAGAAAATTGAGGTCAGTATTTTCTCTTCACTTGAAGAGCCATCCTTGAATTGGGTTTGGTGTACTGCACCAAAGTAAATGACTAGGGAGAATGGTTGTTCCAATCCTGGTGCATGATGGGGGAGGAGGAGCTGGACTGGGAGTGAAGTGTTTTGCAGAAAACCGATATACATATGTGCCAACAACTGTTTACTGTTTACTGTAAACCATTAATCTCCCCATGAATAAAAAGTAAAAAAAAAAAAATCCTGGCCAGGGATAAATTATCTACAGGAAACAATGCAAACCACGTTGTACATGCAAAAGTTAATTGGGAAAACAATCCAAGGTAATAGAAAAGCTGTCTTGTGAAAATTATTTGGTGCAAGAGACATCAAGGATTGATAGTAGGGCAATCTGAAAAAAACGTTAACATTTCAGATGCAATCTTCTTTCCAAGTTTAAGTCATGTGACCACTAAGGACTGTTGAATATAGTCCCAGCTTCCTTTTCTGTGTATACACGGACCTGTGTGTCTGTAGAAAGATACACTTTTCTATCTGGTACATTCTGGATTCTTCCCTCATCTCTAGACCTCTTTCTGTCCAAGGCAGAAGCTTGGAGTGTAAGTTCTAGTCTTAGAAACACTTACAATGATGTCTTCCACCTTCTTTTGGAGGGTGTTCTGGAAGTCCAAAATCTCATTCTGAATGTTCCTAATCAAGTCCACAGTGACCCAGAACAGAATAATATCTGTTAGATTATGTGCAAGTCAACTTACGTTTTGACTAGTCACTTCAGTATTTTGCATGCCTTTTTCAAGATATCAACATACTCAGCAAGATCTAATGAAGAGATATACAAATGTATTTCTGGAAAATGAGACCAAATCCTAGAAAACATATATTGTCAGGTCACTGAGAGCAGGGCTCCAGATCCTGTCTTCACAGCTTTCCTGCCTGGAGTCCAGGCCGGAACCTCCCTGAGCTGTAGGGCTGGCAGGTGCATTTGCTTTGAGAACCACCCCTCAGAGAAACCTGCCCTTAAGTCAGGGCAGGTGAATACATGGTCCAGGGTGATGTTAGCTCCCATCACAGAGTGGAGAGAAGGGGGACAAGAGGGAGAAGCATTGACTGCTAGGACTCTGCATTCTGAGAACTTGAAGATTTGAAATACCATGGCCTGGGTGGTAACACAAAGGAAAAAGGTCTCAAGCATGAGATCCTAGTTCAGTTCCTGGAAGCACATGTACGAGTGATGTCTGGTTCTTACTCTCTCTCCTCCTATCTTTCTCATTAATAAATTAATGTCTTATAAAAAAAGATTTGAAATACCTGAACTAAGGACATACCTATGAAGCTCACGGTACCATTGCTCCATTTTGTCGACTGAACTGAAATCCAAGAGAAGGGCAGAAAAGAAGTTAAAATGCACAAAATTCACACAAACATATTGTGAATATTTCCCCCACCAATAAAAAGTAAAAAATAAATAAATAAAATAAAATAAAGTTATCCCTTCCAGGGGGAAATTATCTACAGGAAACAACAACAACAATAAAATCAACATGTAAACATCAACATCAGGTTGTTATTGGTGGGACTGTGTGAGTCAGGAGGCCTGTCCTGCTCACTGGGTGGTGAGAGGCCCAGCTCTCTGACAGATAGTTTGCTGCGGGTTGGCAAGGAAATCTTCTAGCAGGAGGAGAAATTGGGTTGGGGCTCAGGTGGTGGTGCCAGTGGCTAACTGCACATGTTACCATGCACAAGGACCCAGGTTCAAACCCCTGGTCCCCACCTGCAGAGGGCGTAGAAGCTGCATGTGTTTGCTTGAATCACAACCATTGGGGGACAGTCGAGAACATACAGCTATCCTTGTGGGGGTCAGAGCACATGTGGCAAATAGACCCCCAGATGGAGCTGTGCCCCCCGCCCAGATGAATCATATGGAGACAGGGCCGGGCTGCAGTCTTACTGAAAAGAGACCACGTAGCTGCGGTCATCCCAGCCCAAGACCAGCGATGTGCGGGCTCTCGCTCCATTCCTTGAGTTGTGTGCCACCCACATGTCCAGCAGGGGCACCCAGTACTTGATTCTGCAGTCACTGTTGAACCTGGAGAGGGAACAGAGCACAGAGCAGTTAGCTTGCATCTCCAGCATTCTGGGAGCAGCTGGGTTTCTCCTGGGGAGATAGTGGGTGTGTTTCTGTGGCTCCTTCCCCTCTGAGCTGAGCCTTGAGAGCACAGCAGAGGGAGGGCTGGGGCCTGAGTGCTGTGTGCTGACTGGAGCCGGGCCCAGGATGTCCCTGAACACTCCTGACCAGTGGGAGGAAAGCAGCCATTTTCCTGAACATTGCAGAACAATTAGATACCCCCCTATATTTATGAGCTCGCTAAGAGAACCTTTCACTCATTTAGCATCTTTCCTGTTGCTTGCTTGTTAGCCATAATGGTCCATGATCATATTTCCCTTATTAATTGTATGGAAATTGCAATTAATATGTTAGTTCATTATTGTCATCCTAAAAGTGCTTGAGGATACTAATAAAATAAATCATGCATTACAATGTTAGTTAAGAATATTTTCTGGATGTCTACCCTTCACCACAGAGTTTTTACTTTGGTGCCTTACTTACAAGTTCATCAGGTCCTGCTTTTAGTTTCCCTTTCAGATCTTCTTACTCAACTTCTGTTGATGAGTGGGATCATACCCCTCCTACCCTATGTTTTTGTTAATTTATCCTTTCTTTAAATAAAAAAAAAATTTTAAAGAATATTTTCTGGGCTGGGCGGTAGTGCGCAAGGACCCGGGTTCAAGCCCCGTCCCCACCTACAGAGGGAAAGCTTCGCAAGTAGTGAAGCAGGGCTGTAGGTGACTCTCTGTTTTTCTCCTTCTCCCTATCACCCTCTTCCTTCTCGATTTCTGGCTTTCTCTATCCAATAAGTAAATAAAGATAATTTTTTAAAAAGTTAAAAAAAGAATATTTTCTATGAGTCCCAAACAATTAAGTTGAATTTTCCATATCTATTATTTTTAATTGCCACTGAGGTTATCACTGTGGCTTGGTGGCTACATGATGAATCCACTGTTTTTGTGGGTCATTTTCCTGGTTTTTGTTTGTTTGTTTTAATATATACTTATTTATGTATTTATTCCCTTTTCTTGTCCTTTTTTTATTGTTGTGGTTATTATTGTTGTTGTTGATGATGATATTGTTGTTGGATAGGACAGAGAGAAATGGAGAGAGGAGGGGAAGATAGAGGGAAGAGAAAGATACCTGCAGACCTGCTTCACCGCTTGTGAAGCGACTCTCCTGCAGGTGGGGAGCTAGGGGCTCGAACCAGGATCCTAATGTTGGTCCTTGCACTTTGTGTCACCTGTGCTTAATCCGCTGTGCTACTGCCCAACTCCCTGTTTTGTTGTTTTTAAAAGGACTGAGAGAATTAAGATGGTAAGATGACTGAGTGGAAGAGAGGAATGAAACCTACAGCCTTGCTAACTGCTCATGCATCTTTCCCTCTGCAGATGGGGAGTGGAGATTGAACCTGGGTCTTAGGCCATGGATGCTCAACCAGGTGTGCCACCACCACCCAGCCACCCAGTCTCAGTTTCTAAGGGTTTTTCATGCCTTTAAAGCTTAAGTTATCGAAAATTTGCTTTCATAAATTTGTATTCGTAATTATCTCACTTAGAGTCTGGCAAAACATGAAAAGCTGCTTTTGTACTGTGCCCACCTAAACCAGGCAGAGGCTCATGTACCATGAGCAGGACCATGGACATGAGCAAAGGGAACTGCACGGTGGGAGCTGTGACTGGGTGTCTCTCCTCTCTGTTCCCTTCCCAATCTCCTTCTCTGTCTCTCAGGTACTTAAAAAGAAATTTGAGGGTGGTGGGTAGATACTATAATGGTTATGCAAAGATACTCTCATGCCTGAGGCTCCAAAGTGCCAGGTTCACCCCCACATCCCATCAGCCAGAGCTGAGCAGTGCTCTGGTTAAAAAAAAAATGAGGAGGACTTTGCTCAGCAGTGTTTTCCACTCACTGAATTCACTGCCTCTTGTCACAAGAGAATAAATTCAGTCAGTGAATGAATCATTCATTCCCTCAGTCCCAGGTCCCTGTCTCCATGTGCAGGCTGTGAATGCAAACACTTTGCAGAAATTCAGTGTGAGTGTCTGTGAGTCCTGGGAAGCAGAGACTGGCTGTGCCTTGTCCTGCCTCCCTCGGGCAGAGCTGGAAGGGCAGACACCTGAAGGAAGAGCAGTCCAGGGGAGGGTCCTCCAGGTTGGTTCCCCTGGGCTCTGTCTCTGCAACTCTCCTTTAGCCTCTCCACCCTGGCTGCCCTTCCCCAGGACTCTGGCCCTGCCCAGTCTCCCTGCTTCCCTTCAGATTCCCACGCAGTGCTGGACAGAAACCTCGCAGAAAAGCCACCTCTTCTGTCTGTAGGGCAGCAGAGAAGAGGCAGCTGTGGGGTCAGAAGCAGGAGGAGCAGGTACATACTTTGTGTTGGAGATGAGCAGCACGTTGGAATATAAGATCAGTTGCCTTTTCTGCCACCTCCGCCTCTTCAGGAATTTGCCAGGGCCACTGAGGAGGGTGCGGCCATGAGGCAACACTGGGATGTTCCTCTCTTTTAGGCCGCTCTCCTTTACAGAAGACCTGCAACACAGCAGACCCCCAGGGCAGCTTGTCAATGAGCAAGTGGGACACAGGGACTCGTGCTAATGTCAACACTCACAAGCATTACAGAGGAGTCTCGGTCTCCCAGAAGGACTCAGCACCCTGATTCAGGAGTCCTGAGCTACACAGAGGTCCTGTGAGAGTTGAGATCACTCAGGGCCAGTGGAGATGGAGGGCAGCTTGAAGGACAGGGCACAGGGTCTGTCACTTTAGTGTCAGGGGACAAGGAAGCAGCAGAGTCTCAGCAGGATCTGGTAGAAAGGAGACACTAAGAGGGAGTGAGGGGGAGTGAGGTTATTGGGGTCCTGGTGCTTGATGCTGGGAGAGGAGCTGAGTGGGGAGGAGAGTGTTCTGCAGACACGTCTCACTGGGAGATGAGAAATCTTACCCCATGTCAACAAACTGCCCCTCCACTAAATGAAGGAACAGTTAGAGGACAAAGGAGAAATGACAAATGTTTCAAACAAGCAACTCAGGTCCATAGCACAGTGTCTAGTTGAACTGAAAATCATGTAGCCCCAAGTGTCATCCCAAGTTCTGCATATGCCAGTGACTCTCTGGCTGTCTCCTTCCCCTCCCTCTTCTCCTTCCTCTTCCTCTTTCTTTCCCCATCTCCTTCACCCCTTCACTTTCTCTTTCTTATGCTTCTGTCTGTCTCGCAATAATAAAAATTACGTAAACAGATATATGACCTTATAGAGATCAAATTGCAGATTACAAGACATCCAAGAGTGTGAAGAGGTCATTTCACTGTGGTCTCAGGTTAACATACACCCTTAGATAACAGGATTCTGGAAAACTGACTCTAATCTTAACTCAGTCATCACTTTGGCCTTGAGGGAGGCAGGAATCCCAAGATCAACAGATAATAAATCAAACATCCAAATGTTTCTCAGCTCAAGGAAGTACTAGGCTATTCCTTGACTGTGCCCTGAGTAAGCCCACAGGACTCTGATCCTAGCAGGTCAAGTCTTCTCTCTGGCATCAGCAGGAGGGAATCTCATGAGCACAAGTAACCATTCATGAGACCAGGGCTGAAGCTGAGGATTCTGTCCGTGGGCATCACACAGAGCACATCCTGGGACTGCCCTCCTCCTGCTCTGCCGGTCACACAGGGCATGTGAACAGACTCTACCTTAGGCAGGGCAGCCAGCCCAGACATTCTGAAAGCCGCGAAGACTTTCTGGTAGACGCAAACATCCTCTATTCTTCACTCCTTGACGCTAAAGAGAGAGCTGAACATAGCATTGTGTGCACTGTCAACTCAGTCTCTAAGACTGAAGATTCCACTGTAGCCAAGGCCACTGGTCTGTGATGTCAGAGGTCAAAGGTCAGTGTCATAACTGACCAGCTAACAGACTGAGTCCCTGAAGCAATTTGCATCTTCAGCTTTGAGTTTTTTAATTAGTCCTTTGAAATTTTGTTCTGATAACTATAGACTCCCATGCATTTTTTTTAAACCAGTACAGTGTTCAGCTCTGGCTTACGGTGGTGTGGGGAATTGAACCTGGGACTATAGAGCCTCAGGCACAAGAGTCTGTTTGCATAAACATTGTGCTATCTACCCTCCACCCAACTGCCATGCATTTATTAGAAATAATAGAGATGCGACAAGCCTTGCCCCCATTTCAAGCAGTGGTCATATAATCCTAAAGAGTAAGTATCACAGTAGGATATTTACATGGATACTGTCAGAGACACACTATTTCCAGAGCAGAAGTGTGTGTGTGTGTGTGTGTGTGTGTGTGTGTGTGTACAAAGGGAATGTCACTTGGCAAGTGGAATGGCAAAAGAGTTGATATTCTTTGATGACCTTCAACTGTAGTGTAAAAAGTGTACATTCAAGTAACCATTAGAGGACTTGATGTAGCCTAGAATAGATCCCTTCGTTTTGTTTTGTTTTTTTATTTTTTATATTTATTTACTTTCCCTTTTGTTGCCCTTGTTGTTGTTATTGATGTTGTTGTTGTTAGATAGGACAGAGAGAAACAGAGAGGAGGGGAAGACAGAGAGGGGGAGAGAAAGATAGACACCTGCAGAACTGCTTCACAGCCTGGCCTGTGAAGCGACCCCCCTGCAGGTGGGGAGCCAGAGGCTGGAGTCTGGCCCTTTACGCCTCACAACTGCGCTTAAACTGCTGCGCTACCGCCCGACTCCCAGTTTTGTTTTTTTAAAGAATTTCTTTATTCATGAGAAAGATAGGAGGAGACAGAGAAACAACCAGTCATCACAGGGGCTACCAGGATTGAACTCTGGAACTTCACCTCCAAAAGGTTCAGGCAGATTTGCTTTAGCTGCAGTTTTGGGATTCAGCCACCTGAGGGCACTCATCCCCTACACATAGCAGCAAAATAAACAAAAATCACTCAGTGTTCTTCAGTACCTAGAAACCAGATTCTACTAATAGGTCCATTCACATATTTTAATTGTGAATGATCAACTTATGACAGTGCATAATGTTAAATAAGAATCATAGATAGAAACTACATGTAGATTGATATTACGGCTCAGCTAGAGGCATTCAGCAATTTTTAATTCTATTGATTTGTTATTGGATAGAGACAGAGAGAAATTGAGAGGAGGAGAGAGAGAGGGAGAGAGACAGAGAGACACCTGCAGACCTGCTTCACCACTTGCAAAACTTTCCTCCTGCAGGTGAGGAATGGAGGCTTGAACCCTGCTCCATCAGAGCCATCACGGCCACCCATCCCAGAGCCCAGACCCTCCCTGGGCCATGTGCCCCATGACAGCAGGGCTGCACTGCAGGTCTGTGGACTGAACAAGGGAGAGGATGCTGAGGAACTCTGTTAATAATCAAGACGACCGAAGCCCAGGTGGGTG
This sequence comes from Erinaceus europaeus, assembly GCF_950295315.1. Taxonomy (NCBI): domain Eukaryota; kingdom Metazoa; phylum Chordata; class Mammalia; order Eulipotyphla; family Erinaceidae; genus Erinaceus; species Erinaceus europaeus. The sequence continues at coordinate 175,393,757 of NC_080163.1, forward strand.
TAGGAGGAAAGGAGCCTTTTATTCCTGCTTGGGCCAGGGGCTCAGATCTTTCTGATAAGTCTGGCACAGGACGGAGGGGAAGCACAGGCTTATATGGGGCGCAGGATGGAGAGCAAAAAGCATCATCCCAGAAGCAGAGGCTGCAGGTTAAGGGGTGGGACTTGGACCTGCTGCTCAGGGTCTGGTTGCCTTATCTGGTTACTGTTATCTTTCCTGCAGAGCTGTGCCTGGGAAAGTTGAGCCTCCACATAAGAGACCCCACTGGGGGTGTGGGGGTCCTCTAGGAGACAGGAGCTAGTGGGGTTACAGAAGTGCCTTCTCAGTAAAGGTTCAGCCCGGCCTTCACCGACTCCACCTGTCGTCCCTTGCTCACCCGGGAAGGCCAGCCTGCACTACACACCTGCACTGCTTCAGACCTTCTACACTTCCTAATCCTTTATTACAGTCTCAGGTTTGTTGTTGTTGTTGCTGTTTTGCCTTCAGGGTTATCACTGGGGCTTCAATCCATTGTTATTGTTATTGCTGTCTTTGGATAGGACAGACAGAAATGGAGAGAGGAGGGGAAGACAGAGAGGGGGAGAGAAAGACAGACACCTGCAGACCTGCTTCACTGCCTGTGAAGCGACTCCCCTGCAGGTGGGGAGCTGGGGGCTTGAACCAGGATCTTTGCGCTTGGTGCCAAGTGGGCTTATCCCGCTGCACCAACGCCTGGCCCCCTATATTTTCAGTCTTTCTGTCCTGTATTGCCGCCCACTTACAAATGCATCACAGGCAGATTATAAACACAAAGTACAAGCAGGCCAGGGGCAAAATCTGGGCATTCCCCATCGGTGAGTGAATCCCACCTCAGCCCCTGCGGCCAACTTCCAAGCCCCAATGGCTCCCAGCAGGTGCTGGACACGTGTGTGCAGCTGAGGACAGACCCGTGGCTTTCACACATGCCTGATCTGCGGCTCCTGCTTGGGCCCCTTCCAGGAGACTCAGCCCCCAGAAAGCTCACAGCAAGAGCTCTGCCCCCGCCCTCACTGCACACCAGGCACCTTTGCTGGCAGCTCTCACAAGAAGCCCAGCGACCCCCCACCTGGGCTTCCTGAGGGCAGAGACCTCAGGGCAAGTGTCAGGGAAGCAGCCTTGTGTGCCCTGTGCCTGTGACCTTCAGGAAATGCCACTGGGCGGCTGCACACTGCTGCACCTGGCTAAGCGCACGTGGAACCACGAGCAAGGACCCAGGTTCAAGCCCTGGCCCCACTGCGGGTTGGGGGGGCTCAGCTTCAGTAAATACATAAATACACAAGTGCCTTCAGAGAACACCCTGGAGACTCTGAACTAAAATGTCACTGCTTCCACTGTGTGGGGAGAACTCGCTTAATAAAATCAGGACGCTGAGCGTACATGTTACAGTGTGCAGGGACCCGTGTTCGAGCCCCTGCTCCTCACCTGCAGGGAGAAAGCTTTGCAAGTGATGAAGCAATGTGTCAGGTGTCTGCCTCGCTTCCTTTTTTTTAAATATTGATTTATTTTTCCCTTTTGTTACCCTTGTTTTTTATTTTGATAGTTATTATTGTTGTTATTGATGTCATCATTGTTGGATAGGACAGAGAGAAATGGAGAGAGGAGGGGAAGACAGAGAGGGGGAGAGAAAGAGAGAGATTCCTGCAGACCGGGGCTGGGTGGTGGCGCACCTGGTTGAGCGCACATCTTACAATGCACAAGGTCCTGGTTTCAAGCCCCCACTCCCCACCTGCAGGGGAAAACTTCACAAGTGGTGAAGCAGTGCTCGATTTCTGACTGTCTCTATTCAGTAAATAAATATAATTAAAAAATTAAAAAGAAAAATACACCTACAGACCTGCTCTACCGCCTGTGAAGCAACCCACCTGCAGGTGGGGAGCCAGTGTCTCGAACCAGGGTCCTTATGTCAGTCCTTGCGCTCTGCTGCACGTGCGCTTAACCCGCTGTGCTACTGCCCGGCACCCAATAATTTTTTGTAATACTGCAGGGCGCTGGGTGGAGCTGGGCCCTTCTCCTTGTGAGGGTGTAGGAGAGCTGCAGCCCCTCCCCTCCCCACCTGCCCTTTGGCCTTGAGCAGAGACGCCACTGCCCTTCCTGTGGTCACACACACGGCTCTTGCTCACCCTCACCCGCTGACAACCTCTCTCTCTGTCCACAGCCCGCAGTGACCGCGCCAGCTGGGCCTGGGACAGAAGTGCGGCTGCAGCCAGGCCAGCGCAGCGCTGGGAGAGCAAACCCAGAGAAGAGGCTGCAGACAGGTAGGCGGACAGGCTTCCTCCCCCGCCCTCACACCCCATCCCCAGACATCGATTTAGTGGCATCTTTGCAAAGCGGCCAGAACTAGAAACTGTGTCAGCTCTACTGTCATCCGGATCATTGTGGATGATGGGATAATTCCACAGTGGAATGATCTACAGTGATGAAAAGACAAATGTACATGTGCATGGCAACCATTGGATGAATGTCACAACATCCTTTAAGAGAATGAGGATCCCATCAAACATTTCTATTTGCACAAAGTACAAAATAGGCAAAAAGCATCTGAACTGTTGAGCAGGGACCTGAAGGAGACAGAGGAGCCCTGAGTGCTGCTATGCAGGTGTCTGAGGTGATGCTGGGTTTGGAGGTCAGGTTACTGTATGCAGTTTCGTGGAACTCATTATGACGCGTGCTTTTCTTACATTTATTATTCTTTGAGGAAAGTTTAAATTTTCTTTAAAGGAGGCTTGGTACTCTTCTCTTTTCAGACCCATTAGAATTTTTTTTTTGCCCATTGTATTGTCAGCATCCTGAATTTCATTGGTTGGTAGCCCAATACTAATTCTTTATAATCATTGCTGCTTGGATGTTAAATAAATTATAATTTATTACATATGAATTGTAAACTTCTGTTGAGCAGAAACTGTGTCATTTTTTCTCAGTGTCTTAAGTGAGATTAGATGGTAACAACTGTTAAATCACTGATACCTTCTCCAACCTCATTTCTCTTCTCTGTACTTTATTGATTTAATAATGATCAACAAGACCTTATTGAAGAGGGGCACAATGCCACACAACTCCCACCATCAGAGTTCCATATCCCATCCCCTCCATTGGAAGCTTCCCTATTCTTTATCCCTCTGTGAGTATGGACCCAGGATCACTGTGGGGTGCAGAAGGTGGACGTTCTGGCTTCTGTAATTTCTTCTCCGTGAGACATGGGGTTGGCAGGTCGATCCACACTCCCAGTTGTACTTTCTTATTTGTTTAATAGAGTGTCCTCTGGCTCTGTACACATTTTCTTTTTTTTAAATTTTTTTGTAAATTATCTTTATTTATTTACTGGATAGAGACAGAGAGAGATCAAGAGGGAATGAGGAGATAGAGAGGGAGGCAGACAGCTGCAGCCCTGATTCTCCACTAGGGAAGCTTTTCCCCTGCAGATGGGGACCAGGGCCTGAGCCTGAGTTCTTGTGCACAGTAGCATGTCCGCTTAAGCAGGTGCGCCACCACCCAGACCCTGTGCACATTTCCTCATTTATAAGGAATTTGGTGTGTGAGTACCGTGTGGGTTTTCTTTTTGTTTTGTTTTTTTTTGTTTGTTTTGTGTGTTTTTATTTTTTGTAACTCAGAAGTCTAAATTTGTTTGCCTTTGCGATAGCACCTGAGGTTATAAAATATATAAATAAATTGGTTCTTGAGGATTTCAGCTCAGTGGATAAGAGCCAGTAGTCATGATAAAATTTGAGAGTTTCTCTACTGTCATATTGATTTTGAGAGCTCTGCCAAGGTCATCTATCTCTTAGGGCACTATCATGTGAATGGAAAGAATGATAGGCTCTCCTGCTCTCAGGACCACATCACTGTGCAGACGATGGGGCTTAAATACAGTTTCTTGTCTTTTATAATGCAAAGACCCACGAAGCTGCTCCCCCAGTTCTACTGGCAGATGCTGATTGTCTTCCTAGTGCTCACTGACAGACGAGAGAAAGCTGAGAAGGCTGTGCTCCATCGCTCCCTTCAGCTAGTCTTTGAGACAGTGGGTCTCATTCCCTGCAAGGCAACGTGTCAGTAACTCCTACACACACACACACAGGTGCCCAAGGAGCATATTTCCACTTGCCCTCAGGAAGATTTTCACTTTTGCTGGGAAAGGAGTGCTTCAACTTGACTGACTAGGCTGCGGGCTTTCAAAAGTGCTTGAATGCAAAACACTGTATGTGTGGGTGCCTGCCATGGATTTGCACAGGATTATTGTGAAATCACTTTTAAATGTTCACTGTGCAACTTAGACATGTGCTAAAAACATTTATAGTGAGGGTGCTGGGCAGTAGTGCAGCAGGTTAAGCGCAAAAGGCACAAAGCACAAGGACCAGCTTAAGGATACAGGTTTGAGTCCCCAGCTCCCCACCTAAAGGGGGGGTCACTTTGCAAGTGGTGAAGCAGGTGTCTATCTTTCTCACCCCCTCTCTGCCTTCCCCATACAAAGCCAAACATACAAATCCAAACAAATTGTTGAGCAATAATGGACCCAAAGCTTGGAATAGTGGAGAGGAAGTGTTAGGGGATACTCACTGCAAACTCTAGTGTACTTCTGCTTTCAGGTATATATTTTGCAGTAGTTTATGGATATGTGTGAACATATGCTCTCTCTCACAGAAACTGGTGTATATCTAGGTTTTGGGACTTTGTTGGAAAGTGAACCACCTGAGATGGAATTAGAGTATACTATGAAAGGAAAGGTCTCTCCCGAGTAATGAAGCTGAAGGGTTGTCATTCCACGCGTGAAGTCTCTGGACACAGTCTGAAGTGAAGCATCACTGTGTTGATTAGGTAGTGATTGGCAGATGCAATATTATTTTATACGGATTGGGAGAGGCATACGGGAAAGTGGGCCCTATCCAAGGGTTCCAGAACTGGGGGAAGTAGAGGCTCTATAGTGGAGATGTGAGGTTCCTGCTGTCTTAGGGTTCAAAAAGACAATCGATAGTTAATGTTATCATCACATTATTTGGTAATTGGGTTAACTTTGAAAAGGCATTTTGTTACGGTTTGCTGTACAGTACCCAGTATCTTGTATATAGCTGTGCTATTGGATGCTTCTGATCTACTTGGTCTAGGCTTTTGAGAGAGTCCACCTATCAAATACACAGCCTATATATTAAAAAGATTCAGTCTGTGTTTTAAAAAACTTCGAGACATACAATTAATTTTCCCCCTCTCATATTAATTAACTAGTGATTCATATGACTACATTTTACTAGGAGTGTACATAAACACCATTCTCACCACCAAAAGACTGTGACCCATCCCTCCCACCCACTCCCACCCCCCACTGGCCCAGGAAGCTGCATGTCTACCCCTCACCACAGGGTTTTTACTTTGGTGCCCTACTTACAATTTGGTCAGGTCCTGCTTTTAGTTTCCCTTTCAGATCTTCTTCCTCAACTTCTGTTGATGAGTGGGATCATCCCATACTCGTCTTTATCTTTCTGACTTAGCTCACTTAACATAATTCCTTCTAGTTCTGTCCAAGATGGGTCAGAGAAGGTGGGTTCATTATTCTTGATAGCTGCATAGTATTCCATTGTGTATATATACCACAGCTTTCTCAGCCACTTATGTGTTGTTGGTCACCTGGGTTGCTTCCAGGTTTTATCTATTATGAATTGTGCTGCTATGAACATAGGAGTACACACCTCTTTTTGGTTGGGTGTTATGGAGTCCTTGGGGTATAATCCCAGGAGAGGAATTACTGGATCATATGGAAGGTCCATGTCTAGCCTTCTGAGAGTTTTCCAGACTGCTCTCCACAGAGTCTGTACCAGTTTACATTTCCACCAGCAATGTAAAAGGGTTCCTCTGTCCCCACAACCTCTCCAGCATTTGTTGCTGCTGTCCTTTTTGATGTATGCCATTCTTACAGGAGTGAGGTGATATCTTAGTGTTGTCTTAATTTGCATTTCTCTGACAATCAGTGACCTAGAGCAGTTTTTCATATGTTTGTTAGCCTTTTAGATCTCCTCTGAGGTGAATGTTTTGTTCATATCCTCTGCTGTAATGTATTACACAAATACTCATGTAATTGCAGCTACATAGTGACAAGGCCATGACTTAGGATCAGTTCAAATGAACCTTCTCTTCTAGAGAGTCCACTAGTTCATTTATTAAAATATGAGTGTCTATTAACACTGTTTTGGCTTGTCACCAGTGTGTTGTGGATGACTATAGATTGGAAGAGGAGAATGTGTGCATTTGAAATGAATGACCATGAAACATTTTCAATTTATGGTGAGTTGTTGGAGTATTTCACTTGGGATCAGTCCAGATGATTTACGGGCATCTGTCAGTGACTATTTTTGTTCAGAGGATGGTAACATATCTAGTCAGGCTGTTGATGCCAAGGTCTCCTAGATTGTAAGGGAAAGAAGATGGTGAGGTTAGTCATTTCTGAAACTCCAGCAAGTCAATTCATGGTAATACCCCCATGCTCCACTTTTTTTCTTTATACTCAGAATCTCATACAGATACAAGTTCAGTTTCCAATAGCTTTTAATCCAGTTAGAGAGACACACAAAGAAAGGGAGGGAGAGGGAGAGGGAGAGGAAGAGAGAGAGAGAGAGAGAGAGAGAGAGACTGACTTACCACAGAACCAGAGCTTTCCCTGGTGCCATACTGTTACCACGGGGGTGTTCAAGCTTGAACCCAGGCTGCAAGTATGGCAAGGTATGTGCCCAATCTGTTGAGCTAACTTTCTGTCTAACCCAGCTCCTGTTCTTTCACAACATGTGGAAAGATGTGTGTAATCCTCAAAAAATTAAAAATATATGTTGTATATGGCCCAGTTATCCTCCTTCAAAAAATGCATAAACAGTAATTCAAGAGCCACCTACATCTCCATGTTCATTTCAGCACTTTTTACAATATGTGAGAACTGAAAACAACCTATTGCCTATAGAGAGGGGAGTGGATAATGAAAATGTAGTCTGCATACACAATATATATTCAGATCAAAGGAAAAGAAGGCCTGCTATTGGCAGTAGCCTGGATAGACTTTGTAGATATTATGTTTAGGTGGAGAAAGACAAATGCCTCATGATTTCACCCATTTGTGATAGAGAAAACAAATGGATGAGTTACACCTCTCCATAGTCTTCCCTTATTAGGGATAGATAAAGACAGGCTGGGGATATGGATCAACTAGCTAACATCCCTGGCCAGTAGAGAAGCAATCATGGAAGCCAGAGCTCCTTCCTTCTGCACCTCAAAAAGAATTTGGGGTTCATACTTCCAGCGGTGGGGGGATGTTAAGGGAAGAAGACCAGAGAACTTTGAACCCCAATTCCATCAGGCCAGGAAATGTTTGTCACCAGGAATCTTTGTTTTTTCCCCATCACTGAAGGGGAAAAAAATCTGGAAATCACCAGAGGAAGTCAGGCAGTGTTTTGCTTATCTGAGAGGGAAGAAGAAAATGAAAATTTGGAAGTAGTAATGGGTGTAGGTGTGACTTAGAAATGGTAATAGAAATGTGTGTAAGTGTGACTTAGAAAGGAAGAGAAGACAGGGTCATATAAGTGAATATAAATGGAAAAAATATATAGAGATAGGTAGGTAGGTAGACAGATAGATAGATAGATAGATTGGATGATAGATAATATCATCCAATATTATTATCAATAATATTGATAATAATCCAATATTATTATCAATAGATAATAATCCCTGGGCAGATGACCTCATAAATGTATCCTGTAACCTCATCTCTCCTGAGCCCTAACCCACTAGGGAAAGATAGAAACAGGTTGGGAGCATGGATCAACATGTCAGTGTCCATGGCCAGCAGAGAAACAATTACAGAAGCCAGAGTCCATGGCCAGCAGAGAAACTATTACAGAAGCCAGACTGTCCACATTCTGCACCCCAAAAAAGAATTTTGGTCCATACTCCCAGATGGAGAAACAATAGGAAAGTTTCCAATAGAGGAGATGGGACACAGAACTCTATTGATAGAAGCTGTATGGAATTATTCTCCTATTACAATTATAACTTTTACAATCTAGTAAATCAATATTAATCACTAAAAAAACCCATAAAAATATATAGTCAATCCATATCTGTTACTTTGGGAGAACTATTATAATTTCCACTGGAAGGCTGTGGGGACCCAGAACTCTGGTGGTAGGTAGGAACAGTGTGGAATTTTACCTCTATTATCTTTTAATTTTGTAAATCACTATTAAATCATTGATAAGCATAAAAAATCAAGTAGATGAACTAAATAAAACAGCAATATACTTCTAGGCTCTCAACTATATGGTAAAAGGAAAGTATTGGTGAGTGATTGGAGAAGCACACCTTTGATTTTTTTGTGTGTGTGTTTGTGGAAGAGAATACTCCTTGCTGTATTATAATTGAAACAGGGAAATTGCAGAAGGGAGAGAGATAAGAACCTGCTGGCCACCTGTCCCAGAGCCTACTGCCTTGAGGAGCTCAGGCCCTGATGCTTTTCTGCCAGTTGTGTTATTCCACAGGGCAGGGCGGGGTGGATCTGAAACCCTGGTCATACTCCTTTGCTTTATCCTTCAAGAATGTGTCTGAAAGGAGAAGATCCTTTTCTCTTGAAAAAAGAAACCCATAAAGGCAAATCAGCATTAGTTTTGCTGCATTGGGACCATGGGGCAGCTAGGAGGCTCCCACCTAGTGGTATTGAGAAGAAGACGACCATCTCACACCGAGATTCGTTCCACACATCATTTAACCCTAATTTGAATGACCTCCAATGTACACCTAAGTGAACAGCACAACTGCAGTGCATGGAACTCCATGAAATTACCTTTGTCTTTTTGGTACTTTTTTTCTTCCCTCAGAAGTGTGTTATATTTCCCTCACTTTTTATTCCAGTTTCTACATTGTGTTTCTAGAAGAATGGATTCACTCTGAGTCCTGACTTTATTGTGCATTTCAGTTCAGGACACTGATGTATTTACATGAGTTGCAGAAAGAGTCCTGACTCCTATACACAACAATCCTGGTATCTTATTTTTACACTGATAGAATCAGAGAGGGTTGAAAGCAAAGCCACACGGCCCCTCACCTTCTAAAAGAATGAAGGCAGCAGAATCCATCTGCTTCTATAGATCCAGCATTCACTGAATGTGTGCAGTGCTCATGTCTCTACTAGAGATATAAATAGAAGGCAACCATAGCACATGAGAGAGTTGTCTGCAGAATGAAGTAGCTACTGTGAAAAGAGGAAGTGTTCTGGCTGCTTGAGAGCCAGGGTTTAGGAAGGCTCTTTCAAGAGGAGGCTGGTGGGTGGAAGGGCTTCCAGAAGAAAGTGCCTGGGACATAGCTGTCCCAGGTGGGAGAAGAGCTGCAAGCAGTTTTTGAAACAGCTCAACAAACACTGGGGGGGTGGAGGAGCACGGGTGTCATGCTGAAATGAGTATTTTTCTAATTTCTAAATCAACTTTCCCACTGATTCTCCACCAAATAAAACCTCTCCCAGGGAGAACACAGAGGGGCTTCCCTCCAGTCAACACTAGTAGCTTGGGCCTTTTAACATTTCAATGCGAGGCCACTGTGCAATCAATTCCACCCTTTCTAAATCTACACTTACTTTAAAATTCTTCACATGCCACAGAGCTGGTGGTCAGGCCTTCAAGTGAGCTGACCTTCTCTGGAAGGTTTCTGAATGTCAGAACCTGGGCAACAACACTCCCAGGAAGCTCTTCTGCCTGAATAGCAGCAGTGCTTTGTCCCAAAGCCCATAACAACTCAGGGGCTCCCCAGCCTACAGGGAGCTCTCCAGGGGCAGACATGAGCAAGGTATAGAGGTACATTTTATATCCCTGCTTCCAGCAGCAGCCGTCAGTTGTGCCACATATCTTGTGCCGTCATTACCCGTCAATGGACATCAAATGTGCACCTGTCACCTCCAACAAAGCTGATGCTTCAAGTTTCCCATCAATTCCACTCTTTAAGAGATTGGGTCTAATGATCATTCTTTTCTTCAGAAATGACGTGTTCCCCAGGGAAGCCACTTTCAAAAGATGTCAATTAATGTGTATTTATTTGAATGTCACCTGCATCATAAAGCAAACCCTCCACACTGGATAGAAGGTTTCTGGAATAACAGGATACCTGCCCTGTGGAGGATACGTGCCTACAAGGCCTGAGTGAGGCGTGTGGTAGGCAGAAGGCTCAGGATCACATCTATCCCTGTGAGAGAGTTGGGCTCTCTTCCTGTTCCTATGGCTCACTCATTTCCAAAGGGCCTGGGCTCGGGGGTGACCCTTGTGTATCCTTCAGTAAAGGATCTCTCTTCCTATCTGGTCCTCAGCTGAGCGATATCTCAGCATCTCTCACTTTTGAGGCTCATAGGTGTTCAACCAGATGACCCTCAGGGCTCTTTCAAGTCCTGTATTCTGTGTCCCTGTGATTCCCAGATCAGGTCACAGGTGTTTGGGTTATGAGGGACCAGATGTTCAGACCCTCCTGTACTCCAGTGATCATTCAAGGGGAGTCGAGATCATGTTCATGTTTTCCACTCTCATATATTCTCCCGTCCTTTGCATACCAGATAAGCACTATTGCTGTGCCTGCCCCCTCCATCTCTCTCTCTCTCTATCTTTTTCTGTGTCTGTCTCTCTATATCTCCACCAGATACACACAGTGCAGTATACCCAGTTGAGGCCTGTCTCAGGCTATAGGGTGGTGGTGACTTTTCATGTTAACTAGTTCAGTCTGTCCTTAGTACATTCATCTGCTACATCACTTCTCTCAGAGGATGTTGAAGTGCAGTAACTAGTTGTGATTAGATCTTTTCCCTAAGAAAGCCTGAGATGTGTCTGTTAAAACCTCCTCTGAGGGAGTCGGGTTGTAGCTCAGCGGGTTAAGCGCAGGTGGCGCAAAGCACAAGGACCGGCGTAAGGATCCTGGTTCGAACCCCGGCTCCCCACCTGCAGGGGAGTCGCTTCACAGGCGGTGAAGCAGGTCTGCAGGTGTCTATCTTTCTCTCCTCCTCTCTGTCTTCCCCTCCTCTCTCCATTTCTCTCTGTCCTATCCAACAACGACAACAACAATAATAACTACAAAAAAAAACTACAAGGGCAACAAAAGGGAATAAATAAATAAAATAAATATTTAAAAAATCCTCCTCTGAGAGGAGCAGATAAGGAGTGCCTTCACCCAGAGGTGACACCACCCTGTAGACAAAGAGAAGGGACCAACATCTAAATGTGGCACTTTGTCATGTTGACACATATTATGTTTAGTTCTGAGTATGTGTCAGTGCTATCTGGGTGCTGAGAACATGCACAGAATCCTGCTGTCAGAAACATGAGGCCATGAGGCTAGGAAGCCTTAGACGTGAGCTTTATACAGTGTCTGAGATTGTGAGGGTAGCAACTAGAAAGATAAACAATTCCTTCTGCTCATATTAGTCCAGCAAGTTTTCCTAAGAGGGGAGGGGCATTTTCAAGTGTGGGTAAAAGGGTGAACAGATAGGGAAGAAGGCACTGTGTGGACACAAGGACAGAAGAGGGCCTTTAAATCTGAAGACATGTGTAATGGGTAGTTTCGTGTCATTTGCATAGCCCGTGGGGCTTTCAGATGAGAGAGCCCTCTGTGTCCTCTGTGTGTCAGAGGCTAAGGAAGCTCTGAGCCTTGCACTCATCCCACAGAGGCCATGACAGTGATACCTGGACCAAGCAAATGGCACCTGTCCTATGAAAATAAAATCTGTATATTCAGGACTTCTGAAGTTAGCCTGTGATAAAGCAATGAAACAGCCATTGTCAGAAAGCAAGATACAGACATCCTGGTGACCATGGTGTCTAGGTTAATATTGGCAGGGGCTATGATGGGCTGGGGGCTGCTTCCATGGGGAGCTGGACTCGGGGCTTATGTGATGGGACATGAGGTCATCACCGCTACATGGCTGCATGTGAGTGCTCTGACCCCCACATGCAGCCCTACCACCAGCAACAAAGAATTCCAGGACTGTAAAGGAATCATCATCCTTCAAATCAAAGTGCCGTGGTTGGCATTAAAGCTGCAGAGTACATGGAATCTCAATGAATCTGCAGGAGTCTGGAAAAACCACGCAGCTTGGAGCTTGAGGACTTGGCTCGATGTCTGAGTATTGCTACTTATTTTATGACTCTTGACATTTACTTAAATTTTCTGAGTTTCCATTTCACCTTTAAAATTGTTATCACAGTAATGGCAGCATCACAAGAAGGTGGGGTGATGTGCTTGGGAGATGCATGTAGAACACTTTATGCAGTAAGGAAGATTCTCTGTGACATCTTGGGAGCCAGGATGGAATTGAACGTGTGATGGAACCAGGCACCTCCACTTTACCTGCTTGGATGCTTCCTTTCTGAGCTCAGATTATTCATCTGCAGCATGAAGAGGCAAGGCCTTATATTTTATGATCTATGCAGTATGAACTGTACATGCAGCCTGCACTCCTGTGTGAACCATATACATATATGCACGGTGTGGTGCAGACTACTAGTGCATCACACACATTTGCTACACCTCGTACAGCACACAGTGCGCTGTGAGTACATTTACTGCACTGTGCAGTGTCCAGCACATGTAAAGCACATACTGTGATGTAATGCACATAAGTATATAAGACACAAGGCCCGGGGATAGTGCACTGGGTTAAGCACACATGGCACGAAACACAAGGACAGGCCTAAGGATCCCAGTTTGAGCCCCTGGCTCCCCATCTGCGTAGAGGTCACTTCACAGATGGTAAAGAAGGTCTGCAGGTTTCTATCTTTCTCTCACCTTCTCTGTCTTCCCCTTCTCTCTCCATTTCTCTCTGTCCTATTCAACAACAACAATAACAATGGCAACAATAACAACAACAATAACAACAATAAAGGCAACAAATGGGGAAAATGGCCTCCAGGAGCAGTGGATTCGTAGTGCAGGCACTGAGCCTCAGAAATAACCCTGGATATATATATATGATGACACACAGGGCTTGACAGGCATCTCTAAGCAGGAGTTTGCAGGAATTGCATAGTAGTACCCAACCTTTCTTTATTTTTTCTTTTTGTCTCCAGGGTTATCTCTGGGCCTGGGTGCCTGCACTACAAATCCACTGCTCCTGGAGGCCATTTCCCCCTCTTTTTTGTTGTTGTTGTTATTTTTAACCTGCTGTGCTACTGTCCAGCCCTCAGACCCAGCATTTGTATATCAGAAATAGAGATGAGCAGACATCTGATTTCAAACAGCCCCAACAAAGAAAGGTCCTACGTGTACGTGTGGCCCTGACCATACAGCTGTGTCTTAACTCCCTCCCAATTTGCAGACCCACAAAATATGTCCTATGTCTGTTCATCCCAGAATCTCCTATTTACAGCAGAAACTTGATCCTGGAACAAACAGCTGCACATACACCACTATACATCAACTGGAAAACCATCAGCATGAGTGTTCATTAGCAGTGAAAAACAACCTCTCAAAATCCAGTATTTCCAATGGGAAATGATCTCTTGTCTCCCATTCCCATTCCCCCTAATGGGAAAAAATAATAGCAGCTCCCCTAAAGTCAAAATATGTTCTATTTTCAATATTCAGAAACTTTAAAATCCAGTCTGCAAAAAGCAGAAGTTGTGAGCACGAGCATGCTTTCCTCTTGCATCTTTTCCTGATTACTATGCCCTGCTGCTATTTGTGAAATTCCAAGCATATGCTATTTTGCACAATTTCTTTTTGAGGAGACAGGGCCTTCTACATGCATGATTTCACCAAACTGGGCTCCTCTTTCTTTCTTTTTAAAAAAATATTTATTTATTGGGAGTCCATGGTAGCGCAGTGGGTTGGGCGCAGGTGGCGCAAAGCACAAGGACTGGCTGAAGGATCCAGGTTCGAGCCCCCGGGTCCCCACCTGCAGGGGAATCGCTTTACAAGAGGTGAAACAGGTCTGCACGTGTCTATCTTCCTCTCCTCCTCTTTGTCTTCCCCTCCTGTCTCCATTTCTCTCTGTCCTATCCAACAACAACGACATCAATCATAACTACAACAGTAAAACAATGAGGGCAACAAAAGGGAATAAATAATAAATAAAAATATTTTTAAAAATATATTTATTTATTTATTTTCCCTTTTGTTGCCCTTGTTTTATTGTTGTAGTTATTACTGTAGTTACTGATGTCATCGTTGTTGGACAGGACAGAGAGGAGTGGAGAGAAGAGGGGAAGACAGGAGGAGAGAAAGACAGACACCTGCAGACCTGCTTCACCATCTGTGAAGCGACTCCCCTGCAAGTGGAGAGCTGATGGCTCAAAGTGGGATCCTTAACGCAGGTCGTTGCACTTGGAGCCACCTGCACTTAACCTGCTGTACCACCACCCAACCCCCTTTTTCTTTCAGATAGAGAAACACCACAGCACCAGGTCTTCCTCTAGTGCTGTAGCATCTCCCAGGCAGTGCCAGGACTCAAACCTGAACTGTGCACACATAACAAGGCACATACTTTACCTAGTGAATTATACCCCCAGATCCTTAAACCAGTTTTCAAGGTTCATTTTTCATTTATTATACTTGAGAGAGAGTTTCATATGAGATGGGGTGGAGAAACACCAGAGCACCACTTTGGCACATATGATGCCAGGAGTCAAGCCAGGAATCTTAGGCATGCAGGTCTGGTGCTCTACCAGTTGAGACAACTGCAGTTCTACTTCACTACTCATGAAGCTTCCTTTCTGCTGGTGGGGACCGGGGGCTTGAACCCAGATCTTTGAGCACTGTAATGTGTGCACTTAGCCAGGTGGTTGGTAATTGAATGGGGAAAGGGGTGATTTCTGGACCTTCTTTGAAAGCAACATGTTGTATGATGTGGAATAGCATTTTAGTGTTTCTTGTTAGGTTTTATGATTTAATCGTTTTCTAGATATTTGAACTTGGAAGGTAAATGAGACTTCACAAGTGCAGGGTGGTGCCTCCTCATTTTCCTTCTGTTATGCTGTGTCTCCTCCTTTTTCTGGTTCAGTTCATGAGAGGAGCTCAACATGTTTACATGGAAAGTGCACTCATTCCTCTGTGAGCATAGCCCCCTTACACCCCCAAAGCTGTACTGGACAGTGCCTTCCAGGCTACAGGTTTAGGGGACAGGGGTTGAGAGCAGTTGCTTAGCATCATCTTTTTTGGAAATTTATAGAAGACTTTCATATTTCTCCAGGTTTCCTTCCTCTTTCTGTGTCTCTCTATCTGTATGTCTGTCTATATCTCTCCTCTTTTTGAACCACACTCCACATTATGGTGTTTTATTTTTATTGGCCTGTTGAAATGCCCATGTTTTAAATTGAGGGCATAGAACATGTCTAGGAAGTAATGAGAATGGCTTTATCTTGTATCTCAAAGAGATACTTCCAGATGTTGAGTTCAACTATGAGTCACCAACTCCAATTTGATCACTGTACTCTCCCAGCGTGCATACACACTCTCACTCTCATGCCTTCCCTCCCTTCCTTACTCCCTCTCTCCTTTCTTTCTTTCTCTCTCTCTCTGGAGCACTGAGCAGAGCAGCCACTGTGAAGACTTCTGTGGGCACAGGAGCTCCCCGCGCTGGAGCTTTGGGTCCCCAGCGGGCCTTCCGGCACAGGGCTGCGCGGTCCTGAGGGGAACTTTGCAGTGCCCGTGGCTGGGCTAGAGCGCACCAAGGTGGAGGCCACATCCCCCACAGGACATGCGCCCTGGGCCCTCCACCATCCCCATGTTCCCGCTTGACCCGGGTCCCTGCACAACAGTTGTCTGTTTGGAGGGACTGGGGGGGTGGGGTGAAGGAGGGCGGGCCAGGGGCCTGGGCTGGGGCGCGCGGTGCGAAGCACCAGGGGCTGAGCGCCACCCTAGGCATGCAGGGGGCTGGCCCCTTGGGTGGAGCGCGCACCAGCCGCCCCCCAGTGCGCAGGTGCCTCCCTGGGCGCTGAGTGCGCAGGCGCCAACCTCTGGAACATACTAAAACCGGCTGGAGCAAGGTCGGAGCACTAGGCAGCAGGCGGCGGCAGCGCTGGACCAACAGGAACCCTGACTGACTGACCAACGGAGCCTCAAGTCTCGGAGGAAACGGGACTACGATGCCCGCCTAGGGGCCCGCTAGCCATGTGGCCCGGCACCTGCTGAGCCTGGAGCACTGGAGGATGTCTGCACTGAGGAAGGTGCGACTGCGGGGCCGGGTCTGGTCTGGGCGCCATCAGGGGCAGGGGGGTGGAGGGTGGCGGGTGGCGGGGTAGGGTCCCCGCGGAGCGCGCGGGTGTGGGCGGGGGACCCTGCGCGAGACTGCGTGGGGGCGGGAGCGCGTAGGTCGCTGCTCACGAGCCAGAGCGAGGTCCCCCGGCACCTGTGCGTGGGACCCCGAGTTGGCTGTGTGGCCCCGCGCCCCGGCGGCACTGAGTGCCTGGAGCCAGCACTCGAGTCCTGCACCATGGCGGGTCCCTGGGTCCAGGGCTCTGAGGTGCATGGCAGGCGGCAAGTGGGGCGCCATGGATGTGCGACGGTCCCTCCTCGGCCCTGTGAGCCCAGTAGCCGGGAGACCCATGGAGGAGCTGACCAGCGAGAGGGCTACATGCTGACTGGGACTCGGGTTCTGGCGCAGGAGGGGCCAATACTCAATAGAAAAAGTCCTTTGGGGGGCCGGCAGTAGTGCTTCAGGTTAAGTACGAAGTGCAAGGACCTGTGAAAGTTATCCCAGTTCAAGCCCCAGCTCCCTACCTACAGGGGAGTTGCTTCACAGGTAGTGAACCAGGTCTGCAGTCATCTCTTTCTCTTCCCCTATCTTCCCTTACTCTCTCAATTTCACTCTGCCCTGGGACCAGATGGTGGCACACCTGGTTGTGTGCACATGTCACAATGTGCAAGGACCCAGGTTCGAGCCCGGTCCCCACCTGCACGGGGAAAACTTCACAAGTGGTGAAGCAGGGCTGCAGGTATCTCTCTATTTCTCTCCCTCTCTGTCACCCTCTTCCCTCTTGATTTCTGGCTGTCTCTATCCAATAAATAAATAAATAAAGATAAAAAAGGGAGTCGGGTGGTAGCGCATTGTGTTAAGCACATGTGGCGCAAAGTGCAAGGACTGGCATAAGAATCCCAGTTCGAGCCCCTGGCTCCCCACCTGGAGAGGAGTCGTTTCACAAGTGGTGAAGCAGGTCTGCAGGTGTCTCTTTTTCTCTTCCCCCTCTCTGTCTTCCCTTTCTCTCTCCATTTTTGTCTGTCCTATCTAACAACGATGACATCAATAACAACAATAATAAAAACCAACAAGGGCAACAAAAAGGAAAAATAAATATTAAAAAAAGAAAAAATTCACTCTGTCCTATCCTATAAAAAAAGTGCTTTGCAGAATTTAAATACATTGTATTCCAGGTACCTAGAACCTGACCAGTTTTGAAAGTAAAGGATTATAATGGGGCTTTTTTTAATTGTTAGAGGATCTGTTATTGCTCTTAACAGAGTATCTTTCATGAAATGCACATAGGGTGCAGAGATGCCTTGATGCTTTTGTTATTTAAAACAACATATTGAGGTGACAACTAGGAGATAGCTCACTTAGTAGAGCACACACTTTGCCATGCTAAGTATTCATAGGAGCACCATGCAGAGGGGAAACTCCATGAGTGGTAAAGTAGTGCTGTGGTGTTTCTCCTCCCTCTCTCCCCCTCCCTCTTTCTGTCTCTCTCTCTCACTCTACCCCTTTCTATATTCCATCCTCTGTATGAAAAAAAAAAAAGAGAGAGAGAAAATAGTCTGCTTGGAGTGGTTGATTGTTGCAGACACTGGTGGCAAAAAAGTAAGTATATAATATTGATTTAAGAAAACATGGAAGTCATAGTTTCTCAGTTGTCCAAGTTATTGAATAATAGGCACTTAGACTACAGATTTTAAAGGAGTGTTAATTAAATATATTTTATTGACACACAGAATAGATATGCCCTGGTCTTTAACTGTACACAATAAAAAATACTATGCCTTTGTGCCCTGGGCAGAAGGGAGTCCTGGGTCAGCACTGCCAGTACATTGGTTATGAAGAGTTGTGTTCAGGAAGTCAGTCATAAGGACAAGATGAGTCAGTGAGCAGCACATATACCTTACCATGAGTTTGAGTCTGGGCACCACATGGGAGTCCCATGGATAGCACTGTGGTAGCTCCCCTGATGAGGTAGAATGATGATGTGATACTCCTCTCCTGTCCCCCAGATAGTGAAGAAAGAAAAAGGGCCAAAGAGGTCTCTCAGTAGTGTTATCTACCACGCATGAAGCCATAAATTGATGTTGCATATGTACAAGGCTCAGAGCTCATTTCTGGCACTACATTAAAACAAATAAATAAGCAGGAAGTCAGCAAGCAGAGTGTTCTTGTGCAGTTAAATCACTTGTAAGTTGTAAATCAACTTGTAAGTTGCTCACTTGGATAATGCAGAGCTTTGCCACATGTGTGACCCAAGTGTGAGCCCGGGCCCCCATAGCATTGAAGAAAGCCTCAGTGATCCGGTCTCTCTCACTCTTACTACTTCTGCCCATTAAAAAGAAAAGTCATTCTTCATCCACCATAGTTTTACTTAATGCTGTTTTTATCAAACAGTCCATTCCCAGAAGACTGACATTTTCTTTGTCTGGGCTCTGGAGTGTGTAAGATGGTGGGTGTGTGTGTGGTGTCAAGGGTCTCCTTTTGAAAGGCCAAGTCTCAGCTCTGTCCTGTTGTGTGCCTGACACAGATAGGTGCACTTACCCTGCCTTCTAGCCTGAACAGTAGTGACAAGGAATGGGCTGAGTTGTCCATAGCAGCTGGAGTTCAGTAACCACTGCTCTGCTTTTTCAGCCATTAATTTCTGCCCCTATGCTGTGGAGATGCTTCTCAGTCAGCAGCTACTGGTCCTCACATTCAGTCCCTTAGAGTGACAGTCCTCTTGGGCTGATCTGTCATTTCTCAGAGAGAACATTATAGGGCTCACTCTTGAGAAAATTTACCTCTCCTGAATTATTCCCAGTCATTTTTCCATGATGGATGCCTCCAACTTTTATTCTTAAACTCTCTTTCCTGCTAGAAGAAGTTGTCCTGCACTCTTGCCCTTGTGATTGGCCCTCCATAGACATTTGCATGTAAATTTCCATGGACTAACATATTTGCCTTTCTGAGAGTCTTGCTATTTTCAAAATGGGTTCTGCTTTGTCTAATGAGAACCCTTCCTGTTTGAGAATTTTGGTATCCAGGGATAAGATAACATGACATTTATTTATTTATTTTTGAGCTGAGACAGAAACATGCCATTTGAGGAGAGGGAACCCTCGGGAGGAAGGCTGAAAGGGAGTGGGGCCTAGAATTGTTTCTGGGTGCCAACAGCTTAGGTGGTGACTGTCTGTACACAGAGCAACATGGCCACTTTACTGTGAATTCAGGCAAGAATCTGGTTGTCTGTCCATGGCAACCACAGTAAAGTATGAGTTTTTCTAAAAATAATAATAATAATTACATGAAAACTACTGAAGAGCAAGATTTTTAGTCTTCATCTGATATTCTCATCTGGTGTAGTCATAGAACAACAAAAAAGAAAACTTTTAATGAGTCATTGCTAAAAAGGAACATTTGCAACCAGCCTTTCCTTAAAATCATAGAAAATATGTTAACAGTAACTTTGTAAGTTTAGGCAGGCATTCCCTTTAAAATGATGTACTATACTCTGCACAAAAGAAAAAAAGTACTGAACTAATCCACCAGAACCTGTAAGTATATATGTTAATCCAGCCAAGATGTCATTATCCCCTTGTCTGTCATGAAATGTTGTCCTGCTCTCCTGCATGAGAATGAATTGGAGCCCCCCTGGGTTGACAGTTCAAGTGGTATCACTGAGTTCTGATCCTAATACTCAAAAGGGGACAGAATCAATGCTGATTTGATAGGATTGCCACAAGGATGAAGTGAAACTGTGGCTGTACAGCATACAGCATTTAGAGAAGCTCCGGAGGTGACTCAGCAGGTAGAACACAGAGCCTGTGTGTGTGAGAGTCCCAAGTTCAATCCCTGGTATGTACATGCTAGAGTTGTTACTGATTCTCTCTTTCTAATAAATAATTACATACATACACAGTGAACTTTTCCCCCTTTTTATTTGATAGGACAGAGAGAAATTGAGAGGAGGGTGAGGAGACAGCCAAAGAGAAAGAGGAAACACTTGCAGTATTGTGTCACTGCACATGAAGCTTTCCTCCTGCAGATGGGGACTTGGGACTTCAACACCAGTTCCACTACAACATGTGTGCTCAACTGGGTGCACCACTGCCCAGTCTCCATATTTTAAAAATAAAGCATTTAGCGCAGTGTTCACAGTCATGCTCAATGAAGCTGGTTCATTGGGACCCAGTTGCAGCCATCTTGCATAGGTTGTGACCAGGCCATCTTCATATTACCGTCCACCCAGAAAATAATGATTTACAGGACAGTTCTTACATGGGTTACTTGTTCATCCTTCCATGATAGGTATCTACACACCATTCCCACAATCAATTTTGCTCCACCACTCTGCATTGGGTCCCTGATAGCCACTCAACTCCCTTCCTTGGGCTTTCTGCATTAGAGAACATTTAGTCTGGTTTTCACCCAGTGTTTTATCTTTCTTTCTTTAAAAAAAAATTTTATTTATTCCCTTTTGTTGCTCTTTTTTATTGTTGTAGTTACTACTGCTGTTGTTGTATAGCGCAGAGAGAAATGGAAAAAGGAGGGGAAGACAAAGAGGTGGGAGAGAAAGACAGACACCTGCAGACCTGCTTCACTGCCTGTGAAGCGACTCCCCTGCAGGTGGGGAGGTGAGGGCTCAAACAGGGATCCTTACACCAGTCCTTGCACTTTGTGCCACGTGCACTTAACCCACTGTGCTACCGCCCACTCCCTGTGTTTTATCTTTCTTAAGTTCCACTTATAAGTGAGATCATATAGTGTTCATTCTTCTCCTTTTGATTGATCTCACTTAACATGATTTCTTCAAGTTCCATTCAAGATGGGGCAAAAGAGATTATTACCTCATTTTAAATAGCTGAATAGTATTCCATTATGAATATAGACCACAACTACCTTTCTCTTCTATTCCCTTCTCCATCCTCCTCCTCATCCTTCTCTTCTCACCTCACCTCACCTCACCTCACTTCACCTCACCTCCTCTCGCTCCCCCCCCCTCTCAGAACAGGGGCTTAAATCCAGGTCTTTAAACATGGTAATATGTGTGTTTAATTGGATGCACCACTGCCTACCCCTAGACGCTAACTTTCTTAACCACCTGTCTGATGTTGGGAATTTAGCATGGTCTGTTGTTGAGCTATTTTTCCAGAGAAATATGGCTGTGGTTCTGAATGTGAAACCATGTGGGTGAAGTCTTAAGCTTTTGCCTCTAAATCCAAGCTACTTTTCTGTGCCCCCCCCCCAACACTTGGGAAGCAGGGTGAGTGTCCCAATGAGAACTTAAATGTGATATCAGTACCACTTTCTGATCCATAGGGTGGGCCAAGTAACACTCTGCACCCTCTATGGAATAGCATCTCACCATCAAAATCTCCCCATCCACCCAGACACCCTGCCCCAGCCACCTTTCTTCTGGAGAGACAGCTCTTAAAAAACAGTGCCTGGGGAGTTGGGTGGTGGCGCAGTGGTTTAAGTGCACGTGGCACAAAGCACAAGGACAGGCATAAGGATCCCTGTTTGAGCCCCCAGCTCTCCACTTGCAGGGGAGTCACTTCACAGGTGTTGAAGCAGGTCTGCAGGTGTCTGTCTTTCTCTCCACCTCTCTGTCTTCCCCTCCTCTCTCCATTTCTCTCTATCCTATCCAACAACAATAACATCAGTAACCACAACAACGTTAAACCACAAGAGCAACAAAAGGGAAAATAAATAAATTTAAAAAACAAAACAAAACAAAAACACCAGTGCCTGGTCTTATTTAGCTAAGATCTGACCGAAGAGGTCATACTATTCTGTGGATGAGTGAGTGAGACTATGGGACACATTACAGATTCTCCAGATCTGTCTGACCTTGTCTTGTGAACACTGCCACTTCCTGTGGGTCCAGTACTCTGCTCTTGGGTCCTGTTACCCCGTACCAGTTTCTGATTCACCTATACAAGGACAAGATTCCCTGATTTTTAACTTAATGAATTAATTTATTTAGCCTTTTCCGTGTTTTCTTCTCATTTGTTCTTTATGATCTCACTGAATAGCTACTTCTGCTGTGCCTGTGTCTCAGGTCTTAACTGCCAAAAGTCAATCTATCTGTGTGGCCCTGGATCTCTGCCTGTCACAGGGAACATTCTGTGGAAGATTTGTTCTCCAGGCTGCCCAGCTAGTGTATGGCACTATCTTTAGGGGTTGAGATTCAGTGAATGGGCAAGTTTGGCAGTCTCCTAGTTTCCACATAGTTTTTGAATGAATAAATAAATCCACAACCAACTAACACCATAGTCCACTACTAAAAAGTGTCCTACTGGCATGTTTTCACATTTCTTCTATAAATTGTGTGAGAGAGACAGATGGAGCTAGAGAACCTCATGAGCATGTTAGTGGGTATGAATATTTTTTATTTGCTTGTAATAGGATACCTTTGACTCTTTAAAAATAACTTCAATCTTTTGTAATATTTTGACAAGTTTTCCAACATTTGTTTTCTGGTTCTATTAAAAACGTAGTACTGAAATCTATACTTTAGGCAACTTAGATTTTTTTTTTGCCTCCAGGCTTAATCTGGTGCGCGGTGCCTGTGCTGTAAATCCATTGATCCTGGAGGCTGTTTTTTTCCTTTTGTTGCCCTTATTGTTTACTGTTATTGCTGTCATTGTTGTTGTATAGGACAGAGAGAAATCACGAGAGAGAGGAGGAGAAGACAGAGAGGGAGAGAAGGATAGGGACCTGCAGACCTGCTTCACCGCTTGTGAAGTGATCTCGTGCAGGTGGGGAGCTGGAGGCTCAAACCTGGATCCTTATGCCTGTTCTTGCGCTTTGTACCATGTGTGCTTAACCTGCTATGTTATCTGCCCCCCAGCAATTTAGAATTTTTCACAAACTGTTGATGTTGTCTTTTCAATCTTTCATCATGATAACTACATATTCCCAAGTCTATACTATGCTGTTTATGTCATCAACCATGATTAGGCCCAGATTTTAATTTTTTGTAAGGCAAGTTACATTGCTCTTTGAAGTCTGAATATTATTTCTTACTCTTCAATTTATCTATTTGTTTATATTTCCTTGTTTCTATAATGATATTGTACTAAGGGTCATAGCACACATTTAAAAAGCACTACTATTCCAGGGCCTGGTGGTGGCTCAACTGGCAGAATTGGTAGCACACGCTACCAAGCACAAGGACCCATGGGCTGTGAAGCAGTGTTGCAGACATCTCTCCTTCTCTGTGTCTCTCTATTCTTCTTTCTCTATGTCTCTTACTCTCTAAAGAAATGTCTGCCTGTAATGGGGAAGTAGTGTAGGTACCATATTCCAGTGGCAGCAAGAATCCCACCACCATTTTTTCTGCTTCCAGCAGTTTCATTTCTGGGAACATATCCTAAGAAAATTATCATGAATTTATAGGAAAATAGCTGAACAGATGTTCTCTTCAGCTTTGTTCATTGTAAGAAGTTGGAAAATAGCATTAACCATTGGATAAAGCCAGTGTGAAAAGTAAACGAAAAGGGAAAGAAAACTATATGTATGCATTAAAAGAATGAAAGTTTAATACAAAATACTGTGCTCAGTGAAGAAAAGCAGGCCCTTGTACCCCAAATACCTGTCATCCTTTTCAATCCTGACACCAATCTAACTATGTCAACCCATCTGACTGAGTTTGTCCTTATCTAACCAGATTGGAAGACCATGTGGGAGAGTGTGTTACTGTGGTCCGAATTGCATATGCCACTTCATTCTGTTCTGTTACCTCCTCACATGCCACACTCATGGGTGGGGGATAAAAGACCCTTAGGGCCCAGGAAGAATAATGTGTGTGTGTGTGTGTGTGTGTGTGTGTGTGTGTGTGTGTGTGTGTGTGTGTGTGTGTGATGGATGTGAATCTTTGACTGTTTCATGGAACTGGGAAACCTGCCATGTTCCTTTTCACAGAATAGAGACCTCCTGAGGTTCTCCAGAGGATTGTAACCTATATCTCACAAACCTAATATTGGTTTGAAAAGCCACTCAACACTTTAAAAACTGGGAGAAAGTCTAAGCTTGTCTGATAAAGAAGGGACTCCAAAAGCTAGATAAGGGCAGGAGACTGGCTCACACAATTATGGTCTCTTTAGCCAGTGTCAAGCCACTCTTATCACCTAGGGTCCTATCCAGAGGATCATAGGATTCCCCCACAGATGATGTGGGGCAAGACCTCTAGGAGTTCCCTCTAACACCACTGGTCACATCCATTGGGAATATTACCATAAACTCCATTCAAAGGACTGTGTTTAAAATGGGAGTTGCCTCAGATAAATAAGATCTAGAGACAGCTTCAGAAAATGATGGAAAATTTCCTTTCCTTTTATGTTCATTTCCACCTCCACGTTTCAGAGACTGTATTTAAAATTTTTATTTATAAAAAGGAAACCCTGACAAAAACCACAGGATATGATGGGTACAATTCCCCACAATTCCTGCCACCAGAATGCCATATCCCACCCCCTCCCCTGATAGCTTTCCTATACTTTCTCCCTCTGGGAGTATGGACCCAGGGTCACTATGGGGTACAGAAGGCAGAATGTTTGGCTTCTGTAATTGCTTCCCCACTGAACATGGGTGTTTGTAGGTCGATCCATACCTACCAGCCTGTCTCTCTTTCCCTAGTGTGGCGGGGTTCAGGGAAGCAGAGCTCAAAGACACATTGGTGTGGGGTTTTCTGCCCACGGAAGTACAGTTGGCATCATGTTAGCATCTGGAACCTGTTGTCTAAAAAAAGAGTTAACATATAAAACAAACAAACAAACAAAAGTTGACTAATCATTATCCTAAATGTTGTAAAAGTTCATATGAAGAGTTGGGGGGTATCCATTTTAGAGTTAGTTATAGTTCTATTTTAGGTGTATTCCAAAGAGCCTATGACTATACTACTTTTTTATTTCCCTAGCCTAACATCTAATATGCAGGTGGATCTAAGTTATTGACTGTGGAGATGATATCATGGCTGGAGAAAGGACCAGAAAGCTGGATCAGCGAAGAGAGTAGCTGCCAAGTATGGGATAGGTGTATAAATATTGTTGACTGTAAACCACATCAATTTGATCTGATCTGGTGACCATATTAAGCTTTGGAGCCTATGTGACCTCTGCATCCCTATAGACCTGAGTTCACATTCTGTGGTCATGAGTAGGAATGGTCCAAGCTGCCCCAATTTCAGTATCCAACTTCCTCAGGTGGAAAATAGAGAAACATTCTCTACTCAGAGACTATTTGAAAAGATAGAGTCAGCTATTATTAATAATTTGAAACAAGGGCAACAAAAGGATAAATAAACAAAAAAAGAATTTGAAGGCATCTTTTAAAAAATTAACAAGTAATATATATATAATTGGGGGCCTGGTGGTAGTGCAGTGGATTAAGTGCACATGATACAAGGCTCAAAGCCTGGCCTAAGGATCCTGATTGGAACCCCTAGCTCCTGACCTGCGGGGGGGGGGGGGTCACTTCACAAGTGGTAAAGATGGACTGTAAGTGTCTCTCTCTCTTTCCCCATCTCTGTCTTCCTGTCCTCTCTCAGTTTCTCTCTGTCCTATCCAACAACAATAACAACATTGTTAATAACAACGATGATAAGCAACAAAAGGGAAAATAGCCTCCAGTAGCAGTGGATTATAGTGCAGGCACTGAGTTCCAGCAATAACCCCAGAGGTAAAAAAAATCAACATTTTTCATGTGAAATCATAGGAGACTAAAAAAGATATGGCTTTTAAATCCCCAGAGCCCTGATGCCTCACTTGGGAAAGACAGAAACAGGATGGGGGTATGGACCCACCTGTCAATGCCCATGTCCAGTGGAGAAGCAATTACAGAATTCAGAACTCCTCCTTCGGCACCCCATAAAATCTTTGCTCCAGTGGTTGGGCAGTAGCACAGCGTGTTTTAAGTGCACGTGGTGCAAAGCTCCAGGATTGGAGTAAGGATCCCAGTTCGAGCCCACAGCTCCCAACTGTAGGGTGGCCACTTAACAAGTAGTGAGGCAGGTCTGCAGGTGTCTGTTTTTCTCTCCCCACCTCTGTCTTCCCATCCTCTCTGGATTTCTCTTTGTCCTATCCAACAACAATAGCAATGGCTACAATAACCACAGCAGTAACAACTAGGACAAAATAATGGAAAATAATGACCTCCAGGAGCAGTGGATTGTAGTGCAGGCACCAAGCCACAGCTGTAACCCTGGAGGAAAAAAAAAAAGAGGAAATCTTTGGTCCATTCTCCCAGAGGGATAAAGATTAGGGAACCTTCCAGTGGAGGGGAGGGTATAGGGAACTCTGGTGACTGGAGTTGTATGGGATTGTGCTTCTCTTATCCCACAATCTTGTTAATCATTATTAAATCACTAATTTAAAAAAAAAGATAAAAAATCTATAAAAACACAGAAGCACACTATCTGCTAGCTACCTTCTTAGTAACCTTCTGAAGCTTTACATCCATTCTGTAGTATATTTAGAAAAGAGTTTAGTCTAGCTAGCTTAACACAAATACTAAAGAAAACATGTTCTTTATATACTTGTTGCTGAAGGAACATTGCTTGGTTTTTTTCCCTATTTTTATTAGTGATTTAATAATGGGTTTAATTGTTATTGTTGAATCATATGATTTATTTATTGTCATTTGTGGTCAGTCTCTTGTCAGTTTTGTGACATCCAGGTATCTTCTCCCAATTTCAACATTACCTTTGTGTGTGTATGAAATTTTCTTTAATGTGAAGAAGCTGTTAAATTTGATGTAGTCCCAGTAATTTAAACTTGTTTTAGTTTTGCTTACCCATAGTGTGACGAGTCTCCAAATAGAGCCTGATGTTAAATTGTGGACGTGTTTCACCAATGTTTTCCTCTCTATAAATTTTAGTCTCAGTTCCAATAACCAGATCTTTGATCCATCTTGAGTTATTTGGCATATGGTGTTAAGGGCTGGTGCAGTTTCATTCTTCATTGACTACTCAGCATCAGCTATTGAAGAGGTCTTTTTCCCTCCCACCCCCCCACTGAAAAGGTTTTTTCCCTTTATTATGTACACTCATATGGGTTTGTTTATGAAATTTCAATTTCCTTTTGTTGGTCTATAAATTGGTTTTGTTCCATTACAGTATGTAACATTAATTACTATTGCTTTGTAGCATCAATGGAAGTCAGGAATGTTATGTATGCATTGTTTGGTTTTTGCTAGACTGCTATGGTGTTGACTCCCCTCTGGACATCTTTAATAAAATATTTTCAATAAATGTGAAAACGCATACCTTGGGATTCATAGTGTGATTATTAATACATGATTGTTAGTTTCTATACTTAGCATATTTAATAAATATTAAAGTAGATTTTTAAATTAATTCATCTGTATATAATTAAATTATATGGCAAAAATGAACTATCTCCATCCATCTGACCGAGGGCCCATACATATTTGTACTTATACTTTATATTTACATTTATACTTATATTTATAATATACTTATATTTATATTTAGCACCAGAACCTGTGTAACCTGCAAGTCCCTATTGGTCTGAGCTCACAGCTCATGGTCACAGCTGGGAACATTGCAGGCATTTCAGGACACAGTGTTTTTTGAGTGGCAGGGCAGGATACCTTAGCCTCCCTTCGGAGACTGGGGCTATCCCAAAGTCACTGCTTTATGGTGAAGACAAGGTCATAGGAGGGCCCACAAAATGCCCTTCTTGATGGATTTTTTCCAGGGGCTGGGCTCCAGCGCACTGCGGTGGAGGCCGCAGCCCCCGAGGGACATGTTCCCAGGGACCCTCCCTGGTCCCCATGTCCCAGCTTTCCCTGCTGGTCCCCTCACAGCACTTGTCTGTTTGGAGGGACTCGGGGGTGGGGTGAAGGAGGGCGGGCGGGCCAGGGGCCTGGGCTGGGGCGCGCGGTGCGAGGCAACAGGGGCTGAGCGTCCCCCTAGGCGTGCAGGGGGCTGGCCCCTCCTGTGGAGCGCGCACCAGCCGCCCCGCAGTGCGCAGGTGCCTCCCTGGGCGCTTAGTGCGCAGGCGCCAACTGCTGGCAGGATGGAAACCGGCCTAGAGCCGGGTCAGAGTGCGAGGCGGCAGTGGCTGAAGCAGCCCTGGACCCACTCGAACCCTGACTGACTGACCAACGGAGCCTCGAGTCTCAGAGGCAACGGGACTACGACGTCCGCCTAGGGGCCCGCTTGCGATGTGGCCCAGCACCTGCTGAGCCTGGAGCACTGGAGGATGTCCGCACTGAGGAAGGTGCGACTGCGGGGCCAGGTCGGGTCTGGGCGCGGGCGCCGTCGGGGGAGGGGGTGGCGGGGTAGGGTCCCCGCGGAGCGCGCGGGTGTGGGCGGGGGACCCTGCGCGAGACTGCGTGGGGGCGGGAGCGCGTAGGTTGCTGCTCCCGAGCCAGAGCAGGTCCTCCGGCACCTGTGCGTGGGACCCCGAGTTGGCAGCGTGGCCCCGCGCCCCGGCGGCACTGAGTGCCCAGAGCCAGCGCGCGCGTCCGGCACTATGGCGGGGCCCTGGGTCCCGGGCTCTGGGGTGCACGGCGGGCGCTGAGTGGGGCGCCGCGGAGGTGCGAAGGTCCCTCCTCGGCCCTGTGAGCCCAGTAGCCAGGAGACCCATGGAGGGGCTGACCAGCGAGAGGGCTACATGCTGACTGGGACTCGGGTTCCAGCGCTGGAGGGGCAGTCGCCTTAGTGGTGGTGGTGGGGTAGGCGGCACATCGCACCTCCCCCCAACCTCCTTGGTCAGTTCCTTGTGGTGATGCTCTCTGGGACCCGCGGGAAAGGAGAGGTGTGGGGTCCCCGGTGCGGGGTGGCCTTGGCTGTGGTGACTGGGGTAGGGGGAAGGCGTGCGCCGGCAGGGGGTAGCCAACTCCCAGCTCTCCATGAGCTCGCGAGCTTGCCAGGCTTTTTTAGGGTTGGTTGCTAATCCAGGCACTACCTTGTGCAGGATTTTGTAACCAAGCCTCCCCTGGCAGCTGCTGTCGCCGCTGGCACCCTTTGCTCTCTTGCTGGAGAAATAATGATGTGATGAGCACAGCCTTGCGTGCACGGCCAGGGGGCGGCAGGTGCGCCCAGGTGGGCTGGCTGGGGTGTGTGTGTAGGGGGCCGCTGTCCACCGCCTCGATCCACCCACCCGCGCTGCGCCAGGGGTGTCAGGACAAATTAGACTTGGGGAGCCTAAAGGAGAGAAGAGTTGCAAGAGGTGGGGAGGGGGTGGCGAGCTCGGGCGAGGTGGCAAGCAGAGGGGACCTGCCTGCACTGGCCCAGGAAACTCTGGGCTTGTCCTGGCTAGGGAACCCCACCAGCCTGTCGCTCTCGGTGAAGGTCTTGGGATTCGGAATCCATGATTTATCAGTGGTGGCAGTCTTGTATTGCCAGCAGAACCATCTTCAGTGTTGATAGATTCTGCCTGGGCTGAGTTAGGGAGATTGAAGCGCTGTCTCCTCTCCATCACCTTTGGCTGGAGTGCACAGGGGGAGGCCACCTCACCTGCCACTGGACTGGCGGTGGGAGGGGTTACTGGCAGGGGGGGGGGACTTATCTGTTCTCACCCAGTCATCAATTTGGGGGCGGGGAGGCTTGTGCCTCTGATTGACACTCAAGGACTTCAGTCTCCTAAGACTTGAAGACTCTTCTCAGAACAATCAGAGAGTGTCCCTGTGGCACATTCAGAGATTCCAAAGCCCAGTTATATATATATCTTTTTAAAAAACTGAGCACCACAAATGAAAGACACAAATGGGCTGGCTGTATGGATCAACATGCCAACTCCCATGTTTAGAGGAGAAGCAGTTACGGAACGCAGAACTCTCAACTTCTGCACCGCAAAAGGAATTCTGGTCCATACTCCCAGTGGGAGGAGAAATGTTATGGGAAGGTGACTCGAAGATGACTATTTACAGAAGGAATAGGTCAACTCAAATCTTTAACCTTGGGAGAACCACTGCAGTTTCCAATGAAGGGGCAGAAAAGGAATGGAATTGTACTTCTGTTGTCTCATAATTTTGTAAATCAATATTAAGCCACTAATAAAAACCTTTCAAAACTTGAATCATCTGTGTTCAGGCAGTGGCACTCCCAGTTGAGTGCACATATTGGCATGTGCATGGACCTAGGTTCAAGCACTTGGCCTCCATCTGCAGGGAAGAAGCTTCATGAGCAGTGAAGCCAGGATGCAGGCATGTCTCTGTCTCTCTCCTTCTTTCTCCCCAACCCCTGTCAGTTTCTTTCTGTCTTGTCAAATATGAAGGAAACAAAAACCAAAAAAAGGGAAGGAAAAATGAATGGTCACTAGGGTCAGTGGATTCATTGTGGAAGCACCAAGCCCCAAATGATAACCCTGGTGGAAAAAGAAAATCTAAAAATGGTAGAATTTTGTATTCAATTATCATAATAATGTAGTAGCATAATTTTGTAAGTTTGGAAATAGATTAAAGATGCCATCTTAAGCAACAAAAGAAAATTAATATGTAAAGTGTAATGGATTCCTTGTGCAGGCACCAATCCCCAGCAATAACCCTGATGACGAAAGTAAACAATAACAACAACAACAACAAAACTGAAAAAAAATGATGTTGAGATAAAGAAGTTAAAAGAATCTTAAAATCTAAAGCAAACAGGTAAACAGTAACAAGTCAGCCCAGTAGAAGCCAGTGTAACAGTAGAAGCCAGTGTAACAGTAGAAGCCAGTGTGCAGACATCAGATAAAACAACAGTGCTGTTGGGGGATGGTCTAGACGTGAATTGCAGTAGATAATGAAAAATAAAATTGTTTCTAGAATGTGATTAGTAGTCTTTTTAGTTACATAGCCTTTCCTTTCATTGTACACATTTGAAATGTTAACGAATCTAATTTCTTTGATACTTGATTAAAACCAAGAGCAAAGTACAGTGATGATGAGGAGCAATAAATAACTTCAAAAAAGCCCCCAGGGTTGACTCACTCACCAGCTGGGCGGCCAGTCTCAGTGAAGATTCATGAGAACAGCATACCTCTGGACCTGTACGGAGACTTTCCATGAAGTCTTGGAAGAGTGTCTGTCACACTCATGCTTAATGTACCCAAGTGTGGATTAACTAGGGGACAGGTGACCCTTTCAGATCACATGTAGGAACAACTCCAAATTCAGTTAAACTCGGTCCTCTTGCTTGTCTCCTAGACATCCACGGAGCACCCCCTGGTCTCTTCCCTGGCTGGTGAGTTTTTTCACCCACCTGTTGCTGCTTCTGCTGTTCAGACCTCTTTTAATGTGGATGTCCATGTTCACTACAGGCTGTGTTGCAGAATAGACTCAGTGTCCTGTTTTTTTTTTTTTTATTTAACTTTCAGGTGATCTTCAAGGGTTTTATTCAACAGCTTCTTCTTTGGGACACCATCTTTGAAGTTTCTGAGTTTTTCTTGTGCTTTGATCTGATAAACTAGGCCTTGAAGACTGACTGCTCAGCCTCCTTACATGTTCCTGCTGTGCACTGTTTCCTCCTGGTGGAGGCCTTGGTGCTGTTGCCTGACCTCTTCAACAGTCCTTTTCTTCAGCTCAGCTCCCAGAACTTGCTGCACCTCCTGGTTTGAATGGGAAAGTACGTCGTCCCCATCTATTTTCCAGGAAGTTTTGCTGCTCCAAGAGTTTTAGTTCCTCTTCCTCTCCTTTTGTTTGGGCGGGTGGGGAGGACCTCAGGCTTCTAGCATGTCTCGTCACTCTGGCTGACGTTGCCCATTCATATAGTGATAGACCGAAACACCACTGCTGGGGTCAGATGGTGGCACATGTTACACTGTGCAAGGACACAGGGTCAAGCCACCAGCCCCATCTGCAGGGGTGGGGGAGAAGCTTCACCAGTGGTGAAGCAGGGCTGCAGGTGTCTCTCTGTCTCTCTCCCTCTGTATCTCCCCCTTTCAATTTCTGGCTATTTCTATCCAACATATAAAGATGAAAGAAAGGAAGAATGAGGGACCTGGGTAGTGGTGCAGCGGGTTAAGCGCAAAAGGGATGAAGCGCAAGGACTGGCATAAGGCTCCAGGTTCCAGCACCTGGCTCCTCACCTGCAGGGGGTTCGCTTGGTAGGTGGTGAATTAGGTCTACAGGTGTCTTTCTTTCTCTTCCATCTCTGTCTCCCCCTCTTCTCTGGATCTCTCTATGACTTTACCAACATCGACAATAGGAATAATAATAGAGAGGGAAGAGAGAGGTAGAGGGAGTGAGGGAGAAAGGAAGCAAGGAATAAAGAAAGAGAAAGAAAGAAAGAAAGAAAGAAAGAAAGAAAGGAAGGAAGGAAGGGAGGAAGGAGGTAGGAAGGAAGAAAGACCACTCTCTGAAACTTGCTCTGGTGCTGTGGTACCTCACTATGGTACTAGAACCTGAATCTGGACCACGTGCGTGGCAAGATTCTTGTCCTGCTTGATGGAATACATCTCCAGTCCTCTTTCTTCACTTTTTATTTCATTTTTATCTGATTCTTGTGTTTTTAAATTTTATTATTAGATTGTAAAATTCCAGTGTATAGTGCCATCTCACACTCAGTACCAGAGTCCTGAATCCCAACCACTCCACTACCCAGAGATGACCGTTAGAGTTCTCACAAGTCTTACACTTCGCTTGATTCTGTTTTGTTTTTTCAAGTTCATATGTTTCAGTTCTCTATATACCACATGAGTGAAACCATCTGAGAATTGTCTTTAATGCCTTTATTTATATCTATAAACAAAATCATCTCCAGTTCTATCCATTTTGTCCTGAAAGACACAATAGCATCTCTCTTTGATTGCAGATTAGCATTCCACTGAATATATATCCCATAACTTCTTTAGCTAGTCTTCTGATGATGGCATTTAGGCTGCTTCCACTCTTTGACTATTGTGAATAATGCAGCTATGAACATAAGAGTGTCTATGTCCCTTCACATTTGAGTGTACTTTGGATAAATGCCTGTATGGAGTTATGGGTTATATATTATATATATTATATATATGGGAATATTACTGTGCATTCAGAAAAATATGATTACGTACAAAACTTTTAGACAAGTTGTTCAATTTTCTTGAAATATGCCACTGAGTCTTGATAGGGGTTGCATTGTAATTGTACATTAGTTTTGGTAGAAAGACCATTTAATATTGTTTATTCTTCCAATCCAGGGACGAGGAATGTTCTTCAATTCTTGTGTGAAAAGAAATTCTCTATTTCTTTTAACAGTGCCCAATAGTTTTCCTTTATGTGTTTGTGTGGTTTATTTTTTTTAACCTCCTTTGTGAGACCATCCCAAGGTATTTTATATTTTTGGTTTTGATTGTAAATGTACTTGAGTCTTTTATTTTACTCTCTTCTAACTTTTTTTGTATACAGAAATGACACAGACTTATGAGTATTGACTTTATATCCTGTTACTTTATGAAATTTATTAAATCCTTCAGTAGTTTGTCCGTAGAGCCTTGAGGTTCTCCAGACATGTTATCAGTCAGTAGCAAATAGTGCTAGTTTAATTTTTCTTTCTAATTTGCATATATTTGATATCTCTTTCTTGTCTGGCTGCAGTGGTGAGGACCTCAGTGACTATAGTGAATAACAGTGGAGGTAGTGGACATCCTTGTTTGGTTTTCCCCATTGAGAATGATGTTAGCTGTGGGTTTGTCTTAATGGTGTTTACTAGGTTGTGATTTTTTCTTTTCCTTCTCTCTCTCTCTCTCTCTCTCTCTCTCTCTCTCTGTCTCTCCCTTTTTCTGGCATGGTAGATTTTATTGATTGGACTTCACATATTGATCCATTCCTGTTTCTCAGGGATGAATCCCGTTTTACTTGGTGAATTATTTTCTTGATATGTTAGACTCGTTTTCTGTGTTTTTTAAAAAACAAATAGCAATTTCTTTTTCATTATTATTTTAATGTATTTATTTAAAAATGGAAACCTTTTACAAACACTTGTATATTTATGGAATGGAGGAAATGATTCTCTAAGGAGTATAAAAAAGAACTGCACCAGAAAAGGCAAAAACACCGAGTAACACATCGAATTCATGCATTTCCTTTTAAGTTGCACATCACCTGTTCATACTTAGTTGAAGCTTTTCTCCCTTGCTCAAGATCAACTGCAGCTGCTATAAGTAAACATGTTTTCTGTGAGATCATAACTACTTGGTCAGAAGGACAAAACTGGGACATCTATGAGAAATGGCCAGAACACTAATAAATAGTAATAATACTTCCAGATGAACTCAAAGAATAAGAATGAATTAGATAATTCAGCTGAAAAAGCATCTCACTAAGAATTCTATAGACTATAGCATTGATTATTGGTTTCAATTTTATGTTGTTTTCTCACTGATTTTAGCACCTCCCTAGAAATAAAAACACTTTATTTACCTGAAAAAAATACAAATTGATTGAAAAACCTAAATGATTCCTTTTCTCCATCATGTCAGTGCTTTAAAACATAATGTTAAACAGTAGATCTTTGAGGGCTTTTAACTATTTGTCTCTCGTGTAGATTGTTGCTTCTTTTCTTCCTCACTTAATTCAAGTGCATGGTTTTTGTTAATTTTTGGTAATCTCTTTAACAATATGGGGTGTGTCATCTCCCTCTTGCCAGATCATCTCTTCCCTACATTCTGCACAAATCAGAGATTTAACTATCACCTTGTGACAGACAGTTCATGTAAAAATCCCTGCAAATATGTGCAGAGATATGATGAGTTAATGAGTTAATGAGATGTCTTTGAGCCCTACATTCCCGTGATCATTCTTGGTGCCTAATTTTAATGAATATAAACAGTCGTTTCTGTATTCTCATCTAACTCTTCAATTAAGTTTTCTAAAAAGAAATGCCACCCACTAGTAGATCTAAAATTAAATTTCATGTTGATTATAAAAGTCGGTAATTCAAGAGGTAGATTATGGGGGAAGATCCTGAAGATGATATCATGGCTGGAAAAAGGACCAGAAAGCTGAATCAGGGAAGAGAGTAGCTCCCAAATGTGGGAAAGGTGTATAAATATTGATGACTGTAAGCCCCAAAAATTTGATCTGATTTGATGCCCATATTCATCTTAGGAGCCTATATGACCTCTGCATCCCTATAGATCTGAGTTCACATTCTGTGGTCATGAGTACGAATGTTCCAAGCTGCCCCAATTTAGGATCCATCATCCTCAGGTGGAACATAGGGTATGTTGTCCAGCCTCCCGTAGGAGCATGAAATATTCTTTACTCAGAGACTATTTGAAAAGATAGAGTCAGCTGTTATGAAGAATTAGAAACAGCAAGGGCAGCAAAAGGGAAAATAAATAAATAAAATTAAAAAATAATTTGAAAGCATCTTGTAAAAAATTAACAAGTATATTATAAAAGAAAAAAAATCGAGGACCAGGCGGCAGTGCAGTGGTTTAAGCACACATGGTGCAAATCTCAAAGACTGGCCTAAGAGTCCCAGTTGGAGACCCTTGCTCCCCACCTGCAGGGGGGTCACTTCACAAGAGGTAAAGCAGGACTGTAGGTGTCTCTCTCTCTTTCCCTGTCTCTGTCTTCCTGTCCTCTTTCAGATTCTCTCTGTCCTATCCAACAACAGTGACAACAGTGTTAATAACAAAAATGATTAGCAACAAAAGGGAAAATAGCCTCCAGGAGCAGTGGATTATAGTGCAGGCACTGAGCCCCAGCAATAACCCCAGAGGTTTAAGAAAATCAACATTTTTCATGTGAAATCATAGGAGACTGAAAAAAAGATATAACTGTTACCTCCCCAAAGCCCTGCTGCCTCACTAGGGAAAGACAGAAACAGGTTGGGGGTATGGACTTACCTGTCCATGACCATGTCCAGTGGAGAAGGAATTACAGAAGTCACAACTCTACTTTCTGCACCCCATAAAGTCTTTGGTCCAGGGGCTGGGTGTTAGGGCAGCGGGTTAAGCGCACATGGCACAAAGCTCCAGGATTGGAGTAAGGATCCCAGTTCGAGCCCCCAGTTCCGCAACTGCTGAGTTGGCACTTCATAAGTGGTGAAGCAGGTATGCAGGTATCTGTCTTTATCTCCCCACCTCTGTCTTCCCATCCTGTCTGGATTTCTGTCTGTCTTATCCAACAACAATAGCAATGGCAACAATAACCACAGCAGTAACAACAAAGACAAAAGAATGGAAAATAATGACCTCCAGAAGCAGTGGACTGTAGTGCAGGCACCAAGCCACAGCTGTAACCCTGGAGGAAAAAAAAAGGAATCTTTTGTCCATTCTCACAGAGGGATAAAGATTAGGTAACCTTCCAGTGGAGGGGACAGTATAGGGAACTACGGTGACTGGAATTGTATGGGATTGTACTTCTCTTATCCCACAATCTTCCTAATCATTATTGAATCACTAATTTAAAGAAAGCAAGAGAAAAAAAATCTATAAAAACAAAGAAGCACACTATCTGCTATGTGCCTTCTTAGTAACTTTCTGAGGCTCTACATCCATTCTGTAGTATATTTAGAAAAGAGTTTATTTAGCCTAGCTAGCTTAACACAAATACTAAAGAAAACATGTTCTCTATACACTTGTTGAGGGAGGAACATTGATTGTTTTTTTTTCTATTTTTATTAGTGATTTAATAATGAGTCTGTTCTGTTGTTATCGTTGAGTCATATGATTTGTTTATTATCATTTGTTATCCATTTCTTGTCAGTTGTGTGACATCCAGGTATCTTCTGCCAAATTCTGGGTTACCTTTGTGTGTGTGTGTGTGTGTTTGTGTCTGTGTCTGTTTATTTTAGAAGAAGCTGTTAAATTCGTAGAAGCTGATATATTTGATGTAATCCCAGTAATTTTTTAAAAAAATATTTTATTTATTTTCTCTTTTGTTGTCCTTGTTGTTTTTTTTGTTGTTGTTGTAGTTATTATTGTTATTGATGTTGTCTTTGTTAGATAGGACAGAGAGAAATGGAGAGAGGAGGGGAAGACAGAGAGGGACAGAGAAAGATAGACACCTGCAGACCTGCTTCACCGCTTGTGAAGCAACTCCCCTGCAGGTGGGGAGCCTGGGGCTCGAACCAGGATCCTTATGCTGACCTTGTGCTTTGTGCCACCTGCGCTTAACCCGCTGAGCTACAGCCCGACTCCCTTATATATTTGATGTAGTCCCAGTAATTTATCCTTGTTTTAGTTTTGCTTACTCATAGCAATGAGTCTCCAAATAGAGCCTGATGTTAAATTGTGGATGTTTTTCACCAATGTTTTCTCTATATTTTTTGTTCTCAGTTCCAATAACCAGATCTTTGACCCATTTTGAGTTAATTTGGCATATGGTGTTAATTACTGGTGCAGTTTCATTTTTCTCCAATTGACTACCCATCGTCAGCTATTGAACAGGACTTCTTTCCCCCCTACTGAAAAGGTTTTAGTCCTTTATTATGTATGCACATGTGGGTTTATTTTCCCTTTCTGCCCTTGCTTTTTATTGTTATAGTTATTATTGTTGTTGTTATTGATGTCATCATTGTTACATAGGACAGAGAGAAATGGAGAGAGGAAGGGAAGAGAGAGACGGAGAGAAAGATAGACACCTGCAGACCTGCTTCACCACCAGTGAAGTGACCCCCCTGCAGCCTCTTTCCATTTCTCTCAGTCCTATCCAATGACAACGATGATATCAACAACAGTAACTTCAACAATAAAAATAATAATAATAATCCCAGGCATTTCTTCTTCTTCTAGCGTTTGCCCTTCTTTCGTAGCCAGTCAACAGCATCAGGTTGAGCCTGATGTAAAATTTCGAGACCTCCTTTGAATCTGTAGAGATGGCAGTCGTTGACTATGTGGGTCATAGTCTGTCTGTAGCTGCAGGGGCAGTTCGGGTCGTCTCTGGCTCCCCAGCGATGGAAAATAGCGGCACACCAGCCATGGCCTGTTCGATAGCGATTAAGGGGGCCCAATCATAACGTGCTAGGTCAAAGCCGGGTTGACACTTGCAGGGGTCTGTGATGAGGTGTTTGTTCTTTACCTCAGCTGACTGCCAACTCTCTTTCCAAGAGTCTGGGACAGAGAAGTTCACTGTAGGCGTAGGGGACCAGATTGGGTGACGAGACGTCAAGCGTTGGACAGGGTGGGCGAAGATATCTGCGTATATTGTCAGGTCCGGTCAAGCGTAGACGTGGGAAATGAACCGAGCGTAGACGTGGGAAATGAACTTAGATGATGCCGCATCCCAACGGATATCTGGCGGGGCGATGTTGCTAAGAACTGGCAGCCATGGAACCGGGGTGGAACGGATAGTTCCAGAAATTATCCTCATGGAGGAATATAATTTGGAATCGACCAGGTGGACATGGGGGCTACGGAACCATACTGGGGCACAGTATTCTGCAGTGGAATAGAATAATGCCAGAGATGATGATCTCAGTGTGGAAGCACTCGCGCCCCATGAGGAACTGGCCAGTCTTGCAATGATGTTATTCCTCGCGCCCACCTTTGCTGCAGTTTCTATGAGATGTTTGTGAAATGACAGAGTGCCATCGAGAGTAACGCCAAGATATACTGGCTGGGCTTCATGTCGGATTCTCGTATCGCCAAGCTGCACATTAAGCTCATGCGAAGCCGAGGCATGGTGTAGATGGAAAACTGATGATACCGTTTTTGCAGTGCTAGGGATTAGTCGCCATTTTTTACAGTAATCAGATATCAGAGACATGTCTTTCGTGAGTGTTTCCTCAAGGATGTCGAACTTGGATGCCTGGGTTGCACAGCAGATGTCATCGGCATAGATGAACTTCCTTGAAGAAGTTTCTGGGAGGTCATTGATGTAAATATTAAATAGCGTAGGAGCCAGAACAGAGCCCTGGGGGAGGCCACTTGAGACAAGTCTCCATCTGCTAAACTTGTCACCCAGATGCACCCGGAATCTTCTGTTTTGGAGAAGAAACGATATAGTGTCGGCCACCCATGGAGGCAGGCATCTTGAGATCTTGACTAGGAGACCACGGTGCCAAACCCTGTCATAGGCTGCTGTGAGATCAACAAAGACAGCACCCGTCCCAGGCATTAGTAAGCTCTAAAAGACATGAGCCTATGATTCAGAAATGTGAAATTTGGTATGTATGGAACAGGTTTCCAAAAATTCTGACATCGTAAGGAAAGAGATGCTTGCTAACAGGCATGTACAAGACAGACTGAGAACACAACCAAATTTACCCTGAAGTTCATAAAATTTAAGCAGAGACACACATGACCTCGGCTGATTCCAGAACTGCCCAGGTAAGGCCTCAGCAAGGGGCTAATGTGAGCCTTGAACAAAAAATAGAGATCATATAAGTACAGAATTATAGGATAAATTTTATTATATCAATAAACAGAAAAATACAACAAATGACTATATACCAATATATGACACTATTGATGGGATAACGGGGCCTGTAAAGGGCCAGAGCAGTGTTGGTGACTGGCGCGTTGTGGGTGGCCCTGTCCCCAGAGCCCATCAGAAACTCAGTGTTAGGCTCCAGGGCAGTCTGGGTCAATAAAGGTGGCCGTGCCAGAGCCCTGTGCCAATGAATGAACATGGAGCACTGCCTGGTGCTTTCCATGTCACGGAAGGCAGTGTTGTCCTCACTCCTCTGCTCCACAGCCACTGACAGACTCTTGTTCTTGTCTCTGTCAATAGAGCTGCCCAGGGTCCAGGTAGAGTCACCCCCAGCACAGAGACCTATGAACATAGCAGTGGGTTTAGCAATGGACAAAGGAGGAGCCTCAGGGAGCAGAGCAGAGGCAGTGAGAGGATGAAGGGCTTGGAGAACCAAGGGGCCAAGGGTCCACTTGAAACCATTGTAGAGGGACAGAAGGGGAGAGCAAACCCAGTCTTAAGTCTAGGAGACATGATCCCGGCATATTAGCAGGAAAATGTTTAATGAGGAATTGAGGTATGTGACCTTATGTTTTACTGAACTTAATATTTGTAACTGGAATCCAGATAAATTCAATATGGAGTCTCAGCAGAGAGAATGCCTTGAGGAAGAATGCCATATCTCCTTACACTCACTCTACACCCAGAGAGTCCTCTGAGGCTGAGCACAGGCAGCAGCAGAGAAACAGAGTCCTGTGTCACCCTGTCAGGCCTGGTCCTTCTGTGCTGGGCATTATTTAGAGGAAGAGTTCATGTTCCCTCAGTGACCAAACAAGAGAGATGCTCTATCCATGGGGGCTGAGTGGGATGACTAAACAGGCTAGCTTATTAAAATGATCTGTCTTCAGAGTTTAGGCAAGATTTGTTTTATGAATACC
Organism: Erinaceus europaeus; assembly: GCF_950295315.1. Classification (NCBI taxonomy): domain Eukaryota; kingdom Metazoa; phylum Chordata; class Mammalia; order Eulipotyphla; family Erinaceidae; genus Erinaceus; species Erinaceus europaeus. The sequence goes on from NC_080163.1 coordinate 175,434,164, forward strand.
TCAGGGTTGATGGAGTATGAATACAACCTTGAAAGTGTAAGTCAGTTCTTCTGGATTCGCATTATCATATTAAAAATATTTTAATCCATTCTATTCTGATCCAAAAAAAATGCCAGCTAGGCCTTTTCTTACAAGGCACAAAGATTGGTGGGAGAGTTTTAGCATTATATTGGGGAAGGGGGAGGGACTGGCTAGAACGACCATTTTAAAGACACCTGATAACACTTAGACTTTCAGTATAGTTTCTTGCTCATCTGGGCCTGAAGACTACTTGGGAAATGAGTCTGCTCTGGGGGTGGAATTGAGAGTTTCACTGTAACAGGAACACCAAGGCTTCTCCAATAAAAGCTCAGAATAGAGTCCAGTCCATCCCTTCAACTCTGAGCTACACTGCAGCTCCACCTCTACCAGAGTCAGTGGAGACGCGTATGGTTTCTGGGGGCTTCTAGGTCCCTGCTAATCCTGCCCTCCCTCCCATGGGATTGGTTTTCAGTTTCATGAGCTTGTTTCAGGAAGGAAGATCTGACCTGGCTCAAGGCATACACAGGCACCCAGGGGGTCCCCTCTCCCCTGCTGGTCTTCACATGCGAGGCTGGGGGACTCCTGTGCTTCCTGTGGAAGCTCCTCAGTGGCTGGCATTTGGCCCACTTCATGCTCCTGCAGATGTTTGCCATCTAGATGGAGAGAAACCTCAGTCTAGGTCCAGGCTGACCATGAAGAGACTCACCTCACTGTAAGTGTGACACACGGGCCTTCTCCTGGACCTTCTGTGCAAAGAAGGCCGTGTCTCTGTGTCTCTGTGTCTCTGAACCTGACAGGAGACCCTGCCCTCGCATGTGCCCAAGAAAAGAGTTGACAAAATAAAGAGGAAGATGCTCTTATACATTACTGTGCCTGGAATGCCATGAATTCCTCATGAAGAAGAGCGCTACAGAGCAAATCTGCCACAGAGAAAGAAGTAGAGAAGCAAGGACTGTCACTGGAGCCTGTTACAGAGCAGTGAGTTGCTTACTGTCTATTGAATGCACGGAGGCCTGTTGCCTGTGCTTTCCCTGTCAGAAGGTATTGAAGCGAAGCCGGAAACAATTTACTTTGAGTCTTTGCAGTTAATGTCTCACTCCAATCAGCCTCTTCTCAGATTACCCTGACACTCACCTGCAGGTGGCTCTGTGGTTTCTTCCAGCCTGTAATTCGCATCCTGGAAGAGAAGGAAGGCAGGGTCACAACAAGCTTTTGGAGTGAACAGTGGAAGAACACATTTTCCAGCAGCTTTGTTTCCTCAGAGAGAGAGAGAGCCCTGTGTCCAGGATCAAAGCTACTTTACCCCTGGGGGTGACTGTGGTTTAGAGTCTACACTGTAGATTTAAGTGAATCCTTGGGTTTTCAGTGCATGTTCAGAAGTGTGTTGACAAGGATATATGGATTTCTTCTTGCTTGCTCTCTAGTCTTAGGATATACACACAGGTAATTCCTAGTTTATTAATTTGTAATTAAAAATATCAACTATCTAATCAAATGGTTTGAAAGAAAAAAATGCACATTTCCCCTACTTAGGAGAAGCATTGCCTGGTGTATGAAGAAGCAGGAAAATGTCATCAGTGATGCTGAATGAAGGCCAACCCTGACATGATGCACAAGCTCAAATTATGTGAAAGAAGGAATAAAAAAAAAGGAAAGCAGGCTAGGAGGTGGTGCAGCTGGTTAGGCACACACTTTACCAAGTGCAAGAACCCAGGGCTGAACCCTCACTCCCTACCTGTAGTGGGGAGGATTCCTGAGAGGTGAAGCAGGTCTGCAGGTGTCTATCTCTCTTGAGGGGGGAGAGGTGGGTTATGGTGCAACAGGTTAAGCGTACATAGTACAAAGTGCAAGGATCTACAGAAGGATCCTGGTTCAAGCCTCTGCTCCTAATCTGCATGGGGGTCACTTCAGAAGTGGTGAAGCATATATGCAGTTTCTCTTTCTCTTTCAAGTATCTTCCCCTCCTCTCTCAATTTCTCTCTTTCCTATAAAAAAATAAAAATCAAATAAATAGCCATAGGAGCAGTTGATTTGTAGTGCAGCAAAAGCCCCAGAGAGAGAGGAGAAAAAGAAAGGAAAGGAGACTTCCGGATCAGAGCTATGAGCAGCAGCATATCACTTTCTCTCCTCTCCTCTCCTCTCCCAGATCAACTAGGAATACCAAAGGAGACCTCCCGGGACTGAACAAGACAGGACTAGAATGACCACAGGAACCCACTAAATCACCGGTGAGTACAAACACGTGTGGCTGGTGATAGAGAGGAGAGAGGAGTGAAAGGAGAGATGAAGTGACTGCTAACAGTCCAGCAGTTTATCAGTTGAGACACCACCTCCAGTCTGCTCCATGAACAAGGGGACAGCTGAAGGGAGGAGAGGACTCCCCAGAGACTCACCAAGTGCAACTCTGAGTCTCCATTGCTACTGCCCTCAGCATCTGGAGCAGCGACAGGGAGGGACACCAGGGGACAGAGATCTAACCAGGAAACTCAGAAGAAGACCTATACCTCCGTGGCATAGCTGAGGGGCTGTGAAAATCTCTTTGCATAACCACTGGATTACCTATGCCACACCCTGCTTTATCTCTTGGTCAGGAGTCAGTGATTAAGCTAAGAAGCCTACTGATATTTTAAAAGCCCTCAGGCTCCCATAGCCTACAGGGAAGGAAAAAAAGAGGCTTTTAAACCACTGAGCTCCAACTCAGGGATTGATTAAAAAACTATTGAAACAACTGGTAACTTCCACCACTGTGAACCCTTTAATTAACTTACTTAGACACAGGTCAATCCAGTCAATAGTGATCAGTAATTTGAAAAGTACTGATAAAGGGAACTCATAACATAATATATAAAATGGTTAAAACAACAAGAAGAAATACTGGAGAATCGAACCAGGACAGGAGTCCAGCTAAATGTCCTCCAGAGGATGAAGCACAAAATAATGAGTTCAACATCCAAACATTAGCTAAGGAAATAATAACAGGAGTGAGTAAAGAATTTGAAAAAATTGTAATCAGAAATACAGGAACAACAAATGGGACTATGGAAGAAAATACTAATTATCTCATGGTTATTAGAGAGCTGAAAGCTGAAATTGCTGAGCTAAGAACGCAACTAGCTGAACAAGCTAAAACAGTATCAGAACAGGGCAACAAAATAGATGAACTCCAGAAAACAGTAGAGGGCAGAGAGAATAGAATCTATGAGGCTGAAGACAGAATTAGCAAGATTGAGGATGAATTAGAGACAACTAACAAAGAAGTAAGAGATCTCAAAAAGAGATAAATAGATGCTGAAACAACAACAGAGTCCTATGGCATGACTTCAAAAGAAACAATATATGCATTATTGGCATACCAGAGGAAGAAAGAGCAGGAGAGGAAGAAAGCATTTTCCAGGCCATAATAGTTGAAAACTTCTCTAGTCTAGACAACATCAAAGACATAAAGATTCAAGAAGCCCAGAGGGTCCCAAACAGAATTAACCCAGACCTAAAGACACCAAGACATATCATACTTAGAATGGAAAGGAATAAGGATAAAGAAAGGATCCTGAAGGCTGCAAGGGAAATACAAAGAGTCACCTACAAAGGAAAACCCATAAGATTAGCAGCAGACTTCTCCACACAAACACTACAGGCCAGAAGAGAATGGCAAGATATCTATCGAGTGCTCAATGAGAAAGGCTTTCAACCAAGAATACTATATCCTGCTAAAATGTCATTCAGACTAGATGGAGGCATCAAAACCTTCTCAGACAAGCAATAGTTGAAGGAATCAACTATCAACAAGCCTGCCCTGAAAGAAGTTCTGAAAGGCCTCCTATAAACAATCAGACCACCACAAATAGGACATATATCAAAACACTCTAAAACTCTACAAGAGTGGCCTTAAAATAGCTTCAATATTTGATATCAATTAATGTCAATGGCCTGAATTCACCTATTAAAAGACACAGAGTAGGAAGATGGATCAGAAAACACAACCCAACAATATGCTGTCTACAGGAAGCCCACCGAACTCAACAAGACAAACACAGACTTAAAGTGAAAGGATGGAAAACTATCATACAAGCCAATGGCCCAGAAAAAAAGTGCAGGAACAGCTATACTCATATCTGACACGATAGACTTTAAAATAGATAAGATTAAAAAAGATAGGAATGGACACTACTTAATGCTGAGAGGATCAATCAAGAGGACTGAACAATTATTAACATCTATGCACCCAATGAGAAGCCATCTAAATACATCAAACTTTTACTGAAAGAGCTACAGCAATATATTAAAAGCAACAAAATCATAGTAGGGGACTTCAACACCCCATTCTCTCAACTTGACATATCATCCAGGCAGAAAATCAATAAAGACATAAGGGAGATAAATGAAGAGATAGATAAACTAGAACTATTGGACATTTGAAGAGTCATTCATCCCAAGAAACTGGAATACACATTTTACTCAAATCCACATGGGTCATTGCCAAGGATAGACCATACATTAGGCCACAAAGACAGCATCAGCCAATTCAAGAGCATTGAAATCATCCTAAGCATCTTCTCAGACCACAGTGGAATTAAACTAACACTTAACAAGAAACAAAAGATTAGTAACAGTGCCAAAATGTGGAAGCTCAACAGTACACTTCTTAACAACTTCTGGGTCAAAGAGGAAATCAAGGAAGAAATCAAAATGTTTCGAGAGTTCAATGAAAATGAAGACACAAGCTATCAAAATATTTGGGACACAGCTAAAGCAGTCCTAAGAGGGAAGTTCCTAGCTATACAAGCACACATTAGGAAACAAGAAAAAGCACAAATAAACAGCCTGATTGCACATCTTAAAGACCTATAAGAAGAAGAACAAAGGAACCCTAAAGCAACCAGAAGGACATAAATCACTAAAGTTAGGGCAGAAATAAATAACATTGAGAATAAGAAAACCATACAAAAGATCAACGAAAGTAAATGTTGGCTCTTCAAAAGAGTGAACAAAATCGACAAACCTTTAGCCAGACTCACAAAACAAAAAAGGGAGAAGACCCAAGTAAATTGGATAGTAAATGAAAGAGGAGATATCACAGCAGACACTGCAGAAATTCAACATGTCATGTGAGACTTCTATGAACAACTATATGCCACCAAGCTAGAGAACCTGGAAGAAATGGATGATTTCCTAGATACCTACCAACTTCCAAAACTAAGTAAAGAGGAAGTGGATAACACAAACAGGCCCATCACAGCTAATGAAATTGAAACAGTTATCAAAAATCTCCCCAAAAATACAAGTCCTGGACCAGATGGCTTTACAAATGAATTCTACAAAACCTTCAAAGAAGAACTAATACCTCTACTTTTAAAAGTCTTCCAGAAGATTGAAGACACTGGAATACTCCCTGCCAGCTTCTATGAAGCCCATATCTCTCTGATACCAAAAGCGACAGGGACACAACCAAAAAAGAAAACTACAGACCAATATCTCTGATGAACATAGATGCGAAAATATTCACCAAAATTCTACCCAACCGGATACAACAGTATATCAAAAAGATTGTTCATCATGACCAAGTGGGGTTTATCCCAGGCATGCAAGGTTGGTTTAATATATGTAAATCAAACAATGTGATCCACCACATCAACAAAAGCAAGACCAAAAAAACACATGGTCATATCAATAGATGCAGAGAAAGCCTTTGAAAAAATACAACATCTCTTTATGATAAAAACACTACAAAAATGGGAATAGATGGAAAATTACGAAGATAGTGGAGTCTATATATAGCAAACCTACAGCCAACATCATACTCAATGGTGTAAAACTGGAATCATTTCCACTCAGATCAGGCACTAGACAGGGATGCCCACTATCACCATTACTAGTCAACATAGTGTTGTAGTTCTTGCCATAGCAATCAGGCAATCAGGCAGGAGCAAGGAATTAAAGGGATAAAGATTGGAAGAGAAGAAGTCAAACTCTACTTATTTGCAGATGACATAGTAGTTAACATGGAAAAACCTAAGGAATCCAGCAAGAAGCTTTTGGAAATCATCAGGCAATACAGTAAGGTGTCAGGCTACAAAATTAACATTCAAAAGTCAGTGGCATTCCTCTATGCAAACACTGAGTTAGAAGAAATTGAAATCCAGAAATCAATTCCTTTTCCTATAGCAACAAAAACAATAAAATATCTAGGAGTGAATCTACCCAAAGAAGTGAAAGACTTGTATACTGAAAATTATGAGTCACTACTCAAAGAAATTGAAAAAGACACAAAGAAGTGGAAAGGTATTCCATGTTCATGGGTTGGAAGAATTAACATCATCAAAATAAATATATTACCCAGAGCCATCTACAAATTTAATGCTATCCCTATCAAGATCCCAAGCACATTTTTAGGAGAATAGAAAAAAATGCTACAAATGTTTATCTGGAACCAGAAAAGACCTAGAATTGCCAAAACAATCTTGAGAAAAAAGAACAGAACCGGAGTGACCACACATTCAGATTTCAAACTGTATTACAGGGCCATTGTCATCCAAACTGCTTGGTACTGGAACATGAATAGACACACTGGACAGTGAAATAGAATTGAGAGCCCAGAAATGAGGCCCCACACCTATGGACATCTAATCTTTGACAAAGGTGCCCAGACTATTAAATGGGGAAAGCAGAGTCTCTTCAACAAATGGTGTTGGAAACAATGGGTTGAAACATGCAGAAGAGTGAAACTGAATCATTGTATTTCACCAAATACAAAAGTAAATTCAAAGTGGATCAAGGACTTGGAGGATAGACCACAAACTATCAGATACTTAGAGGAAAATATTGGCAGAACTCTTTTCCGCATAAATTTTAAAGACATTTTCAATGAAACGAATCCAATTACAAAGAAGACTAAGGCAAGTATAAACCTATGGGACTACATCAAATTAAAAAGCTTCTTCACAGCAAAAGAAACCACTACCCAAACCAAGAGATGTCTCACAGAATGGGAGAAGATCTTTACATGCCATACATCAGATAAGAGTTTAATAACCAGCATATATAAAGAGCTTGCCAGACTCAACAACAAGTCAACAAATAACCCTATCCAAAAATGGGGGAGGACTTGGACAGAATATTCTCCACAGAAGAGATCCAAAAGGCCGAGAAACACATGGAAAAATGCTCCAAGTCTCTGATTGTCAGAGAAATGCAAATCAAGACAACAATGAGGTATCACTTCACTCCTGTGAGAATGTCATACATCAGAAAAGGTAACAGTAGCAAATGCTGGAGAGGGTGTGGGGTCAAAGGAACCCTCTTACACTGCTGGTGGGAATGTCAATTGGTCCAACCTCTATGGAGAACAGTCTGGAGAACTCTCCGAAGTCTAGAAATGGACCTACCCTGCAATTCCTCTCCTGGGGATATATCCTAAGGAACCCAACACATCCATCAAAAAAGATCTGTGTACACATATGTTCTTGGCAGCACAATTTGTAATAGCCAAAACCTGGAAGCAACCCAGGTGTCCAACAACAGATGAGTGGCTGAGCAAGTTGTGCGATACTATATATACACAATGGAATACTACTCAGCTGTAAAAAATGGTGACTTCACAGTTTTCAGCCGATCTTGGATGGACCTTGAAAAATTCATGTTATGGGAAATAAGTCAGAAGCAGAAGGATGAATATGGGATGATCTCACTCTCAGGCAGAAGTTGAAAAACAAGATCAGAAATGAAAACACAAGTAGAACCCAAAATGTAATTGGCATATCGCACCAAAGTAAAATACTCTGGGGTGGGTGGGTGGGGAGAATACAGGTCCATGAAGTATCATAAATGACATAGTGGGCGTTGTATTGTTAAATGGGAAACTGGGGAATGTTATGCATGTACAAACTATTGTATTTACTGTGGAATGTAAAACATTCATTCCCCAATAAAGAAATAAATTACTAAAAAAAAAAAAAAAAGAAAGGAAAGGAAAGGAAAGGAAAGGAAAAGAAAATTGAGGTCAGTATTTTCTCTTGACTTGAAAGGGCCATCCCTGAATTGGGTTTGATGTACTGCACTGAAGTAAAGGACTAGGGCGAGTGGTCTTTCAGGTCCTGGTGCATGATGGGGGAGGAGGAGCTGGGCTGGGGGTGAGAGTGTTTTGCATAAAACTGAGAATATACACATATGTGCCAACAACTGTTTACTGTTTACTGTAAACCAGTAATACCCCCTTGAATAAAAAGTAAACAAAAATCCTTTCCAGGGATAAATTATCTACAGAAAAGAATGCAAACCACTTTGTATATGCAAGAGTTAATTGGAAAAAGAAATCCATGCTAATAGAAAAGCTGCCTCGTGAAAATTATTTGGTGCAAGAGACATCAAGGATGGATATTAGGGGAAATCTGAAAAAAAGGTAACTTTTCAGATGCAGTGTTCTTTCCAAGTTTGTCATGTGACCACCAAGGATTGTTGCATATAGTCACAGCTTCCTTTTCTGTGTATACACAGACCTGTGTGTCTGTAGAAAAATACACTTTTCTGTCTGGTACATTCTGGGTTCTCCCCTCATATCTAGACCTCTTTCTGTCCAAGGCAGGAGCTTGGATTGTAAGTTCTAGTCTTAGAAATACTTACAGTGATGTCTTCCACCTGCTTTCGGGAGGTGTTCTGGATGCCCAGAATCTCATTCTGAATGTTGCTAATCAAGTCCACAGTGACCCAAAACAGAAGAAATCTGTTAGATTATTTTCAAGGCAACTTACATTTTGACTAGTCACTTCAGTCTTTTTCACTACATTTTCAAGACATTAACATACTCAGCAAGATCTAATGAAGATATATGCAAATGTATTTCTGGAAAATGAGAGCAATCCTAGAAAACATACCTATGTTGTCAGCTCTCTGAAATCAGGCCTACAGATCCTGACTTCACAGCTTTCCTGCCTGGAGTCCAGGCCAGAACCTCCCTGGGCTGTAGGGCTGGCAGGTGCATTTGCTTTGAGAACCACCCCACAGAGAAACCTGCCCTTAAATCAGGGCAGGTAAATACATGGTCCAGGGTGATGTTAGCTCCCATCACAGCATGGAGAGAAGGGGGAGGAGAGGGAGGGGCTCTGACTGCCAGGACTCTGCATTCTGAGAACTTGAAGATTTGAAATACCATGGCCTGGGAGGTGTCACAAAGGAAAAAGGATGCAAGCATGAGATCCTAGTTCAATCCCTGGAAGCACGTGTACCAGAGTGATGTCTGTTTCTCTCTCTTCCCCTGTCTTTCTAATTAATAAAATAAAGTCTTTTAAAAAAAGATTTGTAATACCTGAACTAAGGGGATGCCTATGAAGCTCATTGTACCATTGCTCCATTTTCGTAACTGAACTGAAATCCAAGAGAAGGGGAGAAAAGAAGATAAAATGCACAAAATTCACACAAACATATTGTGAGTACTTCCCCCCACCAATAAAAAGTTAACAAAAAGTAAAATAAAGGTATCCCTTCCAGGGGTAAATTATCTACAGGAAACAAAAAAAAAAATCTTCAACATGTAAACATCAACATCAGGTTGTTATTGGTGGGACTGTGTGAGTCAGGAGGCCTGTCCTGCTCACTGGGTGGTGAGAGGCCCAGCTCTCTGACAGATAGTTTGCTGAGTTGGCAAAGAAATCTTCTAGATGGAGAGGAAATTGGGTTGGGGGTCAGGTGGTGGTGCCAGTGGTTAACTGCACATGTTACCATGCACAAGGACCCAGGTTCAAGCCCCTGGTCCCCACCTGCAGATGGCTTAGAAGCTTCATGTGTTTGCTTGAATCAGAGCCATTGGGGGGCAGTTGAGAGCACACAGCTGTCCTTGTGGGGGTCAGAGCATGTGTGGCTAATAGACCCCCAGATGGAGAGCTGTGCTCCCCCCGAGATTCATGAGGAGACAGGGTCAGGCTGCAGTCTTACTGAAAACAGACCACGAAGATGCGGTCTCTCCAGCCCAAGACCAGCGATGTTCGGGCTTTCTTTCCTTTCCTCTTGTTGAATGTCACCGACATGTCCCGCAGAGTCAAAGTGTACTTGATTCTGCACTCTTCAACCAGGAGAGGGAACAGAGCACAGAGCAGTTAGCTGGCATCTCCAGCATTCTGGGAGCAGCTGGGTTTCTCCTGGGGAGATGGTGGGTGTGTTTCTGTGGCTCCTTCCCCTCTGAGCTGAGCCTTGAGAGCACAGCAGAGGGAGGGCTGGGGCCTGAGTGCTGTGTGCTGACTGGAGCCTGGCCCAGGATGTCCCTGAACACTCCTTACCAATGGGAGGAAAGCAGCCATTTTCCTGAACATTGCAGAACAATTAGATACCCCCCCATATTTATGAGCTCCCTAAGAGAACCTTTCACTCAGCATCTTTCCTGTTGCTTATTTGTTTGCCATAATGATCCATGATCATATTTCCCTTATTAATTGTATGGAAATTGCAATGAGCTTATTAGTTAATTATTGTCATCCTGAAAGTACTTGAGGATACTAATGAAATAAATCATGCATTACAATGTTAGTTAAACATATTTTCCATGATTCCCAAACAAGTTGAATTTTCAATATCTATTTTTTTAGTTGCCATTGGGGTTATTCTGTGGCTTAGTGGCTACATGATGAATCCACTGTTCTTGTGGGTCATTTTCCTGTTTTTTGTTTTGTTTTGTTTTTTTTAATAGGACTGCGAGAAATAGGATGGTAAGGTGACTGAGTGGAAGAGAGGAATGAAACCTCCAGCCTTGCTAACTGCTCATGAATCTTTCCCTCTGCAGATAGGGAGTGGGGATTGAACCTGTGTCTTAGGCCATGGATGCTCAACCAGGTGTGCCACCACCACGCAGCCACCCAGTCTCAGTTTCTAAGAGTTTTTCATGCCTTTAAAGCTTAAGTTATTTAAAATTTGCTTTCATAAATTTGTATTCATAATTTTACATATAAATATCTGTCAACATGTTATGTTATGTTTTTATGTTCTGGCAAAACATAAAAAGCTGCTTAAGTACTGTGCCCACCTAAAACCAGGCAGAGGCTCATGTACCATGAGAAGGACCATGGACAGGAGCAAAGGGAACTGCACGGTGGGAGCTGTCACTGGGTGTCTCTCCTCACTGTTCCCTTCCCCATCTCCTTCTTTGTCTCTCAGGTACTTTAAAAGAAATTTGAGGGTGGTGTATAGACACTATAATGGTTATGAAAAGATACTCTCATGCCTGAGGCTCCAAAGTCCTAGGTTCAATCCCCTGCACCCCAAATGCCAGAGCCTAGCAGTGCTCTGGTTAAAAAAAGAATTGAGGAGGACTTTGCTCAACAGTGTAGTCCACTCACTGAATTCATTGCCTCGTGTCACACAGGATAAATTCAGTTAATAAACCACTCATTCCCTCAGTCCATGGTCCCTGTCACCATGTGCAGTCTGTGATTGCAGACATTTTGCAGAAATTTCGTGTGAGTGTCTGTGAGTCATGGGAAGCAGGGATGGGCTATGGCTTGTCCTGTCTCCCTGGGGCCAAACTGGAAGGGCAGACATGTGAAGGAAGAGCAGGCTGTGGGAGGGTCCTCCAGTCTGGGGGCCCCCTGGCCTCTGACTCTGCATCTCTCCTTCAGCCTCTCCACCCTGGCTGCCTTTCCCCAGAACTCGGAGCCCTGCCCAGTCTCCTTGCTTCCCCTCTGCTGCCAGCCCAGTGCTGGACAGAAACCTTGCAGAAAAGCCACCTCTTCTATCCTCAGGGCAGCAGAGAAGAGGCAGCTGTGGAGTCAGGAGCAGGGGGAGCAGGTACGCACTTTGTGTTGGAGATGAGCAGCACATTGGAATATAAGATCAGTTGCCTTTTCTGCCACCTCCGACTCTTCTGGAATTTGCCAAGGCCTGTGAACTGGATGTGGCCACGAGGCACCTCTGGTATGTTCTTCTCTTCCAGGCCGCTCTCCTCCACAGCAGAACTGCAACACAGCAGACCCACAGGGCAGCCTGTCACTGGGGAGGCTGGACACAAGGACTCCTGATGATGCCAGCACTCACAAGCATTGCAGAGGAGTCTCAGTTCCCCAGAAGGACTCAGCATCCAGATTCAGGAGTCCTGAGCTACACAGAGCTCCTGTGAGAGTTGAGGTCACTCAGGGCCAGTGGAGATGGAGGGCAGCTTGATGGACAGGACACAGGGGCTGTCACTTTAGTGTCAGGGGACAAGGAATCAGCAGAGTCTGGGGACTCTAAGAGGGAGTGAGGGTGACCGAGGGTATTGGGGTCCTTGTGCTTGGTGCTGGGAGTGGAGCTGAGTGGGGAGGAGAGTGTTCTGCAGACACCTCTCACTGAGTGATGAGAAATCTTACCATGTCAACAAACTGCACTGTAGTGAATTAGTCCCTCCACTAAATGATAAAAGGGGTGAGGGAACAGTTAGAGGACAAAGGAGAGATGACAAATGTTTCAAACAACCAACTCAGGTCCACAGTACAGTGTCTAGATGAACTGAAAATCATGTAGCCCCAAGTGTCACCCCCAGTTTTGCATATGCCAATGACTCCATATGCCAATGACTCTCTGGCTGTCTCCTTCCCCTCCCTCTTCTCCTTCCTCTTCCTCTTCCTTTCCCCATCTCCTTAACCTCTTCACTTTCTCTTACTTCTGCTTCTGACTCTCACTCTCAATAATAATAATAATAATAATAAAATGTAAACAGATATATGACCTTATAGAAGTCAAATTACAGATTACATGACATCCAAGAGTATGAAGGTGTCATTCCACTGTGGTCTCAGGTTAACATACACCCTTAGATAACAGGATTCTAGAAAACTGACTCTAATCTTAACTCAGTCATCACTTTGGGGTTGAGCGGGGCAGGAATCCCAAGATCAGCAGATAATAAATCCAACATCCAAATGTTTCTCAATTTAAGGAAGTACTAAGCTATTCTTGGCTGTGCCCTGAGTAAGCCCACAGGACTCTGATCCTAGCAGGTCAAGTCTGCTCTCTGGCATCAGCAGGAGGGAATCTCATGAGCACAGGTAACCGTTCATGAGACCAGGGGTGAAGCTGAGGATTCTGTCAGTGGGCATCACACAGAGCACGTCCTGGGACTGCCCTCCTCCTGCTCTGCCGGTCACACAGGGCATGTGAACAGACTCTACCTGAAGCAGGACAGACAGTCCAGACACTCTGAAAGCCGCAAAGACTTTCTGGTAGATGCAGACATCCTCTATTCTTCACTCTTTGACGCTAAAGAGAGAGCTGGACACAGCACTACTTGCACTCTCAGCTCAGTCTCCAAGACTGAAGATTCCGCTGTAGCCAGGGCCACTGGGCTGTGATGTCATTAGTCAAAGGTCAGATAATTACTGCACAGCTGAAAGCATGATTCCCTGAAGCAATTTGTATCTTCAGCATTGAGTTTTTCATTAGTCCTTTGGAATTTTGTTCTGATAACTATAGATCCCCATGCATTGATTAGAAACAATAGAGATGCCACAAGCCTTGCCCCCATTTCACACAGTGGTGATATCATTATATAATCCTAAACAGAGTAAATATCATGGCAGGATATTCACATGGATGCTGTCAGAGACACACTATTTCCAGGAGCATCAGTGTGTGTGTGTGTGTGTGTGTGCGTGTGTGTGTGTGTGTGTGTGTGTGTGAAGGGAATGTCACTTGGAAAATCAAATGTCAAATGAGTTGTGGACATTCTTTGATGACCTTCAACTGTAGTGTAAAAAGTATACATCCAAGTAACCATTAGAGGACTGGATGTAGCCTAGAATAGACCTCTTAGGTTTTTTAAAAATTTATCTATTTTCCCTTTTGTTGCCCTTGGTTTTTTGTTGTTGTTGATGTAGTAATTGTTGATATTGATGTACTTGTTGTTAGATAGGACAGAAAGAAATGGAGAGGAGGGGAAGACAGACACGAGGGGAGAAAGATAGACACCTGTAAACCTGCTTTGCCACCTGGCCTGTGAAGTGACCCCCCTGCAGGTGGGGAGCTGGGGCCTCGAGCCTGGATCCTTATGCTTCGGAACATGAGTGCTTAACCCGCTGCGCTACTGCCTGACTACCAGTTTTGTTTTTTAAAGAATTTCTTTATTCATGAGAATGATAGGAGGAAAGAGAGAAAGAACCAGCCATCACAGTCACAGGTACATGGGTTGCCTGGATTAAACTCGGGGCCTCATGGTTGAGAATCCAGTGCATTAACCACTGTGCCACTTCCTGGACCACAATCTCTTTGCTTTTTCTTTATGCTTTTTTCCCTTTTTATTATGTCTTTTATTTTCTTTTTTAGTAATTATTCTTATTTATAATTCACTGGATAGAGACAGAGACATGAGAGGGAAGGAGGAGATGGAGAAAGACAGAGAGACACCTGCATCACTGTTTCACTGCTCATAAAATTCTTCCCCTTCCAGCAGGGTGGGCGGGAGACCATTGGCTTGGACCCAGCAGCTTATAGCTAGTGCTCTCAACCAAGTAGCCTCCTCCACTACTTCTTGTCTTAAACAGCTCTGGTAAGATGCACTCCATCTGATCACAGACAAGAAACATACAGATTAACATCAATGAGAGAATCACTAGTCAGATCAATCAGGGTGCTGAGCCCCAGACAGGTGTGTTTGTGTCTGTGTCTGCTTGTATGGGAGAGAGGTGGGGAGAAGCCTGTTCTCACTGTCCTGCTGCATCGTCTGAGTGCTGCATCAGGCTGAGGGGTTCTCAGACTTCTATTTCTTTCTTAGCTTTCCTTAGTATCTTATAAACTCAAAGAAAATACGACATTCTTACTAATGATGCGATGTTTGAACAATGCTTTTGCTTACTCCATCCAGGAAAAACGAGACAGATGTTTGTCTTATGCCATAAAGAATGATTAGAATATTAAGGAGGAAATGGATCACATATCCTAGATTTCCTCATGCTGCTGTCACACAGGTCAGGCATAGTCAGGTGGCCGTGATTTCATTCAGTTCCCTGGGCTGTCAGAGACTCAATGGAACTTCACCTCCAAAAGGTTCAAGCAGATTTGCTTTAGCTGCAGTTTTGGGATTCAGCCACCTGAGGGCACTCATCCCCTACACATGGCAGCAAAGTGAACAAAGGTCACTCAGTTTTCTTCAAGTACTTAGAAACTGGATTCTTCTAATAGACCAGTCACATATTTTAATTGTGAATGATCAAACTTATGACAGTGCATAATTCTGAATAAGAATCAGAAATTGAAAGTACATGTAGATTGATATTAAGAGTCAGCTAGAGGCATTCAGCAATTTTCTTTTTTTTTATTTAAGAAAGGATAAATTAACAAAATCATAGGGTAGGAGGGGTAGAACTCCACAGAATGAACAAAAATCACTCAGTTTTCTTCAAGTACTTAGAAACTGGATTCTTCTAATAGACCAGTCACATATTTTAATTGTGAATGATCAAACATATGACAGTGCATAATGTTGAATAAGAATCAGAAATTGAAAGTACATGTAGATTGATATTAACAGTCAGCTAGAGGCATTCAGCAATTTTCTTTTTTTTATTTAAGAAAAGATAAATTAACAAAACCATAGGGTAGGAGGGGTACAACTCCACAAAATGAACAAAAATCACTCAGTTTTCTTCAAGTACTTAGAAACTGGATTCTTCTAATAGACCAGTCACATATTTTAATTGTGAATGATCAAACTTACGACAGTGCATAATGTTGAATAAGAATCAGAAATTGAAAGTACATGTAAATTGATATTAACAGTCAGCTAGAGGCATTTAGCAATATTCTATTTCATTTTATTTTATTTGTTATTGGATAGAGACAGAGAGGAATTGAGAGAAGAGGAGGAGATAGAGAGCGAGAGAGACAGAGAGACACCTGCAGCTCTACTTCACCACTTGTGAAGCTTTCCCCCTGTAGGTGAGGACCGGGGGCTTGTACCCCAGTCCTTGCACACTGTAGTGTGTGTGTGCTTAACCAGGTGCACCACCACCCGGCCCCCCAGCAACATTTTGTAAGATGATTCTTTCCATGGTTTATGTTTTAGAAGAATTTAGAAACTATTCCATACTTTAGCAATGTATTTGAATCTAAATTTACACATCCTTTTTATGTCTCCAAAATTAACTAGCACAATAGTTTGACTTTCCTGAGGACATTTGGGATCAATTCTCTTCTTTGTGTCCAGGGTTATAACTGCTGGGGCTCAGTATAGGCAATAGGACTTCACTGCAGCCATCAGCTCTCCCCCCCTTTTTTTGGATAGGACAGAAAGAAATTAAGAAGGGAGGGGATATAGAGAATGAGAGAAAGACAGACACCTGCCGACCTGCTTTGCCACTTGTGAAGTGTCCTGTTGTAGGTGAGTAGTGGTGGTTCAGACCTCAGTCCTTGTGTTGAGTTCTTGCACATAGTACTACATGCACTTAACTGGGTGTACCACTCCCCACCCCAAAATGAATCTATTAGATGGACAGCTTTTTATCCAATGTCCTAGGGAAACATTAATAAGTGATCTTTTACTTATTTATTTGTGATTAACAAAATCATTTGAATAATAACTGTGGCTCATACATTTTGGACAAAGAATAAAACAGACATTTCTTCATAAAATAGTTCTGTCTGCAAAGGAAATTCTTCAGATGAGAGAGAGGGAAAGGATCCAGCAGAAGGCAGCATTGTTTGGCCTTCAGTTTCAAGATTGAGCCCCAGGGGGTGGTCAGCTCCTAACAGCCAACTACAGAGAAACTCCACAGGGCCACTGGGTGGTGGCTCACCCTGAGGAGAGCACATGTTTTCCTGCCCAAGGACTGGGGTACAAGCCCCTCAATTTCTCTCTGTTCTATCAACTGCAATAAATAAAGTTAAAATAAAAAATTTTAAGGAGAGATAAATACAGGGCATCTACTCAACATATGCTGCGCTAGGGTCCAGACCTGGGACCTCAGGATTGAATTTTATGTCTATGTGCTAAGTCATCTGCCCAAGCACAGCAAAAATCTGTGCATCTCTCTCCTCCTCCTCCTCCTCCTCCTCCTCCTCCTTCTTCTCCTGTTCTTTGTCTTCTCCTTCGTCTTTCTTCTTCTCTCTCTCTCTCATTCTCTCTCTCTCTTCTTCAGGGATTTAATAGAGCTTTACAAAATCACAAGGTTTCAGGGGTGTAATTTCAGCTCATACATGGTAACTGTATATCACCACAACTGCCATCAAAGTTCTGTGACAACCCCCAAAAAAGCACTTTTGTCATAAAGCCCAAGAGAGCATTTAGTTACTATAGTTTGTTTGTTACTTTGCCTCCAGGGTTATCGCTGGGACTCATGCCAGCACTATGTATCCTCTGCTCCTGGCAGACATTTTTTCATTTTTTTGGATACGACAGAGAGGGAGAAAGACAGACATCTGCTGACCTGCTTCACCACTGTGAAGTGGTCCTCCTGCAGGTGGGGAGCCAGGGGTTACTATAGGCTTTAAAAGTTAATTCAGTCAAACATATCCCAGATATGAGTGAAATAATCTGGTAGTTGTCTTTCAGCTCTTTACTTAAGTGACTCAGCATAATTACCTCCAGAGCCGACCATCTTGTTCCCAGTGATACACTGTCATCTTTGTTGATAGCAGAGCAGTGTTCCATTGACTATATGCCCCCATAACCTCTATATGAGCTGGAGGCTCACTGTGGTCTGAATCTGCATTTGCAAATGTCCCTGTAATGGGCTGGGGAGTCAGCAGAATTGTTCTGCCAATGACTCAGAAGCCTGAGGCTCTGAGCTTCCTGGTCCTGTTTCAGCCCCAGAATCATCCAGAGCAGAGCATCCAGTGAGCAGCTGAGAAAAAAATCTAAGGCCCCTGTAACCTCTGAGGTCATGACCTCTGGTGTCTTCTGTCCCTTGACTTGGGCCAGTGCTGGTTCTCTCAGTCCCTCTCTCTCCTCCTCTCACTCTTCTTCTGTCTGTCTCTATAATAAATAATAATAATGATAAGATAATGAAAGGGAATCTGGCCACTGAGTGGAATAAATTCATCACGCTGGCACAGATCCAGACCCATAGAGAGAACCCCTGTGGTTAAAAATAAATAAATAAATAAATATTAAAAATGTTTTTAAATTTTATAAAATCAAACTTCACATGACAATTAAATAAAATGTTTTATATTGATGTGCTACCAATACAATGAAATAGTAGGATGAAGTCTGTGTAGGAAATTATTTCTTCCACCAACTAGGTTGTTGGGCCTATGGATCAAAGACCTTAAGGCTGTTTAATTTTTTTTTTCTCCTGTACTTTTTGGCATCACTGGGGCTTGACTGTCTATGCCAGTTTCTTCTACACAGAGACACAGAGAGGGGAAAACTCTCAGCACTGTCGTCTTCTACAGTGTGGTGAGGCCCAGGCCTGAGCCAAGGTGGTGTACAGGGCAAAGCGGGCAACTGTCTGGCTCGGCCATCTTGCTGGTCCTGAAGGGTCTTTACTAACTCTGTTCTAGCTTTTACCTCATTTTATAACATTTCAACATACTCACTGTTTAGTATAAGACAGTTTCCAGATTTAAAAATTTTTTATTAATTAATGAGAAAGATAGGAGGAGAAAGAGAAAGAACCAGATATCACTCTGGTACATGTGCTGCCAGGGACTGAACTCAGGACCTCATGCCTCACAGTCAAGTGCTTTATCCACTGCACCATCTCCAGGACCACCAGATTTTTAGCTTCTGAGATCAGACAAGATCGGCCGTGTTCTGGGTTTGATGGCCATAGACACCACCAGAATTTTAAAATGTATTCATTCACTTAAATTTCACCACTGAGTAAATCCTCCTACTTTATATCCACTCATTCAAAAATATACATTAAACATGTTTTCTGATGCAGAACAGTATATGGCAAGACCAGGACAAATGAAACAAAGTCATGACACTTTTGAAATGAGAAATTATTACTACTATTGTTATCTTTATTTATTGGATAGAGACAGCCAGAAATCTTGAAGGTAGGGGGTAATAGAGAGTTAGAGAGATGGAGAGACACCTTCAGCCCTGCTTCACCACTTGTAAAACCTTCCTCCTGCAGGTGAGGACCGGAGGCTCAAACCCTGGTCCATCAGTGCCATCACAGCCACTCATCCTGGGGTCCAGCCTCTCCCTGCGCCAAGTCCCTCATGACAGCAGGGCTGCACTGCAGGTCTGTGGACTGAACAAGGGAGAGGATGCTGAGGAACTCTGTTAATAATCAAGACGACTGAAGCCCAGGTGGGTGGAGGAGGAAAGGAGCCTTTTATTCCTGCTTGGACCAGGAGCTCAGATCTTTCTGATAAGGCTGGCAGAGGACAGAGGGGTGGCGCAGGATTATATGGGGTGCAGGCTGGAGAGCAAAAACCGTCATCCCAGAAGCAGAGGCTGCAGGTTAAGGGGTGGGACTTGGACCCCATGCTCAGGGTCTGGTTGCCTTAGTTACTGTTATCTTTCCTGCAGAGCAGTGTCTGGGAAAGTTGAGCCTCCACATAAGAGACCCCACTCGGGGGGGACCTCTAGGAAGCAGGAGCTAGTGGGGTTACAGAAGTGCCATCTCAGTAAAGATTCAGCCGGCCTTCACCACCTCCACCTGTCCTCCCTTGCTCACCCCGTGAAGGCCAGCCTGCATTACACACCTGCACTGCCTCAGACCTACACTTCCTGACCCTTTAGTACAGTTTCACTTTTTAATTTATTTTAATTTCCTTATTGGGGATTAATGTTTTACATTTGACAGTAAATACAATAATTTGTACATGCATAACATTTCTCAGTTTTCCACATATCAATACAACTCCACTAGGTCCTCTGTCATCCTTTGTGGACCTGTATTGAGGGTGATAATTTTTTTTTAATTTCTTCATTGGGGAATTAATGTTTTACATTGGATGGTAAATACAATAGTTCATACATGCATAACATTTCCCAGTTTTCCATATAACAATACTTCCCCCACTAGGTCCTCTGTCATCCTTCTTGGATCTGTATTCTCCCCACCCACCCAGCCCAGAGTCCTTTACTTTGGTGTAATATGCGAATTCCAGTTCAGGTTCTACTTGTGTTTTCTTTTCTCATCTTGTTTTTCAACTTCTGTCTGAGAGTGAGATCATCCCATATTTATCCTTCTGTTTCTGACTTATTTCATTTACCATGAATTTTTCAAGATCCATCAAGATCGGCTGAAAACGGTAAAGTCACCATTTTTTATAGCTGAGTAATATTCCATTGTGTATATATACCACAACTTGCTCAGCCACTCATCTGTTGTTGGACACCTGGGTTGCTTCCAGATTTTGGCTGTTACAAATTGTGCTGCCAAGAACATGTGTACACAGATCTTTTTGGATGGGTGTGTTGGGTTCCTTAGGATATATCCCTAGGAGAGGAATTACAGGGTCCTAGGGTAGGTCCATTTCTAGCCTTCTGAGAGTTCTCCAGACTGCTCTCCACAGAGGTTGGGCCAATTTACATTCCCACCACAGTTTCACTTTTTTTTTTTTGCCTCCAGGGTTATCACTGGGGCTCAGTTCCACTGTTGTTGTTATTGATGTCTTTGTTGGATAGGACAGAGGGAAATGGAGAGAGGAGAGGAAGACAGAAGGGGAGAGAAAGACACATGCAGACCTGCTTCACTACCTGTGAAGCGACTCGCCTGCAGGTGGGGAGCCTGGGGCTCAAACCCAGATCCTTGAGCTTTGTGCCATGTGCGCTTATCCCGCTGCGCTACCACCCAGCCCCTATATTTTCAGTCTTTCTGTCCTGTGTCGCTGCCCACTTACAAGTGCACCACAGGCAGATTATAAACACAAACTAGAAGCAGTGCAGGGGCTAAAATCTGGACATTCTCCATCGGTGAGTGCGAGGCCGACCTCAGCCCCTGCTGCCAACTTCTGAGATCCTGATGGCTCCCAGCAGGTGCTGGACACCTGCATCTGGCTGAGGACAGACCCCAGGCATTCGCACATGCCCGGCCTGCAGCTGCTGCTCCGGCTTCTTCCCGGGAGACTCAGCCCCCAGCACGCGCCCACGGAGGACTCTGCCCCCCAACCCCCCCACATGGTTCAAACCTGTCCTTCATCTGCAGCTCTCCCGAGATTCCCTGTTACCCCGAGGGCCTGCACTTCCGCACTGACAGGAGGTGCAAGGACCGGAGTTCGGGGACCCACCAGCCCGAGTCCACCAGGAGGTGGTGGGCACAGCGAGGGCCCCATTCCCACCAGAGGATGAGGGAGGTGTGCTACGGGTTGGGGTCTGTGACATCAGCATGTGCCTCCTGGCTTCCGGCAGGTTAGAGGCTCCTGGGCTTCCTGAGGGCTGAGACCGCAGGGCACCTGTCAGGGAAGCAGGTTGTGCGCGGTGGCCCTGTGCCTGTGACCTTCAGGAAATGCCGCGGGTGGGCCCCACTTGGGAGCACCTGGCTGAGCACACAGGGAACCACAAGCAAGGACCCCTCCTGTGGGGAGGGGTTCAGTCTCAGTAAATACATAAATACACACGTGCCTTCAGAGAGCACCCTGGAGACTCTGAACTAAAATGTCAATGTCGTTACTATGCGGGAGGAAGTGTGCAGGGGCCTGGGTTCGAGCCTCTGCTCCCTACCAGCAGGGAGAAAGTTTCGTGAGTAATGAAGCAATGTTGCAGGTGTCTGTCTCTCTCTACCTCACCTTCCCCTCTCTTTTTTTTTCTCCAGTTTCAGCCACTTTATCCCAAATTATACAAGGTCATCCCTTTTGACTGTTGCATTATACTCTCTTTTTTATCTAGGCATCTGTAAAAGGCATTTTGGTTGTTTCCAGGTCTTTGCAATTGTGATTAAAACCACTATGAACACGGGGGCTCACATATCCCTGAGTCAGTGCTTTTATATCTTTTGAGTATATGCCTAGGAGTGGAATTGCTGGGTCATGTGGCATTTCCATTTTTATTTGTTTAAGGAATCTCCATCCTGTTCTCCAGACTGGGTTTACCCCTTTGCATCCCACCGGCAGTGCAGTAAACTTCCCCTCTCCACATCCTCTCCAACAGTTAGTTATCTTCTCTTGTTTGACTGATGGAGTCCGTTCTCACAGGTATGTGGTGGAATCTCAAAATGGTTTTGATTTGCATGTCTCTGATGATGAGTGAACTGGAGCATTTCCCCTTGTGTCTGTGGTCCATGTGTATCTCTTCTTTAGAGAGTCACCTACTCGTGTATCCTGACCACTTTTTTACTGTGTTCATTTTGTTGAGGTTTCATCCTACCTTTTTCAATTTTTCTCTGTATAGATCCAAACTAAAATTAAAATGACCACTAGTAGGGCAACAACGGGAAAATAAATAAATATTTGATTGCTTTTTTTTTAAGACCACTAGCAGCCATTGATTCATCATTCATGCTGACAGCAAGTCCTGGTGGTAATCCTGGTGACAATAAAGAAATAAATCCCTTTAGAGAAAATCCTGGAGACTTTGCACTAAAATGTCATTATTCCTACTATGCAGGAAAATCTCACTTAATAAAATGCAGGGCGCTGGGTGGAGCTGGGCCCTTCTCCCTGTGGGGGTGATGGTGGACTGCAGCTCCTGCCCCTGACCTGCCCCTTGGGCCCAGAGCAGAGTACCCACTGCCCTTCGTGGGGGTCACACACCCAGCTCTTGCTCATCCTCACCTGGTGACAACCTTTCTCTCCATCCACAGCCCACAGTGACCACATGGGCAGGGCCCAGGACAGAAGTATATCCATAGTCAGGCCAGCGCAGTGCTGGGAGATGTGAGCCCAGAGAAGAGGCTTCAGACAGGCAGACAGGCTTCTCCTGCCCGGGAGAGCCCACCGCTTGAAATGCTGTCTCCTAAGTATCCTGCCTGTGACAGACCAGCAAGGTCAGTGAACCTGCTGGAAACCTCCGGGGACTGGTGTTTTCCCAGATGAGACCCCAGGAAGGCAGGGCCTTAGTCTGCTGGGGGAGGAAGCCGCTCGGCCACGTGGCAGATGGGCACTGAGGTGTTGTGGAAAGCAGAAAGCTTAGTCCTTGAGGACAAAAGCTGCTGGCAGCGGGTTCCTTTTTGGCGGCAGGAGCACTGAGCTGGATGGTTGAGGACTGAGGTGGATTTGGGCAGTTGGGCGAGAACTGTCTTTGAGAGTTGCAGGCAGCAGATGCAGAGGCAGCACAACGTGAAACTGGAGGGTGTGAGAAGAAACAACTGACATCCCCAGGGCAGTGTGAAGGGGTCTAGCTGAAAGGGGGTTTGGGTGGGGTTGTCCTTGTGCCTGGGCAGTGGCTTAGCAGGAGGAGCCCCAGGCTTGCCTGTGTGACATTGAACTTGGACATGCAAGGTCTTGGCTTGTGTGCCAGCACTGCTTCTGTGAGAGATGAGTGGTGCTTTGCTGGTGTCTTTCTCCTTAAGTAAGTGCTTAAAACTGAAAACCAGTGTTTTCAAATGGACTGTAATTCAGGGAGTCTGAGGCCATTGGAAGATGTGTAAGATAAGAACGATGTTGTAGCTGTGAGTATCAGTGTGATGTGTATTTTTCTTCTTTTTAAATCAATTTAATTATGAAGGACAAGTCCATAGGATAAGAAGGGTACAATTTCACACACAATTCCCACTACCAGATTTCTCCATCCTACCCCCTCTATTGAAAGCTTTCCTATTCTTTATTCCTCTGGAAGTATGGACCCAGGGCCATTAGGAGGTGCAGAAGGTGGGAGGTCTGGCTTCTGTAATTGTTTCCCTTCTAAACATGGGCATTGGCAGGTCTGTCCATACTCCGAGCCTGTCTCTCTCTTTCCCTAGTGGGGCAGGGTTCTGGGGAGGTGGGGCTCCAGGACATACTGGTGGGTTGTCTGCCCAGGGAAGTTAGGTTGGCATCATGGTAGGTGTGTTTTTTTTTAATGAAATGATACATATAGTAGTGGCTGTGGATGGTGAGTTGTATCTTTACACCTCAGTGTGGATGGGTTTAGAGCTGTTATCAGGTCACAGAATGTTGAACCTAGAGCTTTTAAGCATCTAAACAGAGGCTGCGGTGTAAATGCCTGCCATATCAGGATTTATTTGAGAAATATTCAGAAGGTAAATTCAAAAGAGCAGAGAGTGTTGGGCTGGGTAGATGGTACTAGAATTAAAGCTCCAAACTTTCAGTCCTAAAACACATGAGGCCCCAGGTTTAATTTCCAATATCACGGCAAGACAGGGCTGATCAGTGTTCTGTACTGTTGTATGCTTTACATTGGTTTGTTCTAGCTCTCCCCCGCCAAGAAAATTGAATCAGTCCTGTTAGTTTCGCAGCCCGCTTGGCCCCGCCCCTAGGGACCCCAACAGGGTTCCAGAGTTCCAGAGTTCGTTCGAGAGTGCTTGGCGCCGCTGCGGGGGGAAAGAGACAGCAGAGTTCTGTTTGGTGATTAGTTTCGTTTAGTTTATGAATCGTTGTTCCTGAATAAAGAAATACAGCTTCCCTGCCCAGCCGTATGTCTCTGGTTGTCTCTGTTACCCGCCCGTGAAGCTAGCCTGGCCAGCTAGAGCCGCCGAATTTTAACAGCAGTGTACAAAGCAACAACAACAACAAACAAGCAAACAAAACTAAATTAAATAATATTCTGTAGAGGTAGCCACGAGGGGGCTTTAAACAAATTGAAATCAAATCTCGTAGAGCTAATGGTTCTCTGTAACTAGCAGTGCCGGCACCTGACACCTTCTTGCAACTCTTTGCCTGGGTGATGTGATGTTCTCTCTTCAGATACTGACCTGCAGGTGGAGCTGCACAGAGCATATAGAAGCAGACCAGCAGCGCCTCCTTTCAAAATACCCAGTGTGCTGTTGATGTATTTGCTTCTCCAAACTGGTCGGTAGGCCTCCATCCACGAAAGCTAAATGGTAAAATCATAGTTTTCTGAATTATTTTTTAGTCAAAGAGATAGAATGAAGAGCCTCAGCGTTGAAAGGCTTTTTGCAGAACCATTCTTCTGGCTCCCCAGCACTCTCCCTCTCTCTATCCACCTCCTCTCAGCTTCTCTCTGTCCTATAAAATACAAGGAAAAAAAAAAGAAAAAAAATGGCCTCAGGGATTGGTGGGTTCATAGTCCATGCAGCAAGCCCCAGTGATAATCCTGGCTGGAAAAAGTAAATTGCTTAAAAAAAATAAAAAATAGAGGCCAGGCCAAGGAGCACTGGGTTAAGCACATGTATCACCATGTGTAAGAATCTGGTTCAAGCCCCCACTCCTCACCTGGAGGGAGGAAGCTTCATGAGCAATGAAGATGTCTTTCTCTCTCCCTTTCTATATACCCTTCTCTTTCAATTTCTCTCTGTCATGTCAAATAAGAAAAATGGTTGCCAGGAGCCATGGATTCGTAGTGTTGGCAGGGAGCCCCACTGATAATCATGGCAGCAAAAAAAATTTAAAGAATACACTAAAAATAAAATAAAACCATTTAGGCTCAATTTGTGACATATATTAGACAGCTTGTAGTTTTCACCCCATTTACAGTCACATATGGAACACTTGAGTTGTGTCATATTGTGACAATGTTGTAAACTCAGGTTTTCCATAATCAGAGAGTTGTTAGACTTCAGACTAAATGATTTGCTTGATGCTGCTTTGCCAAGTTTTACGGAGGATTTTGGACCAGTATGGCATGTGGAAGATGTTTACTTGACATTTCTGATACAATCTCCAGTTCTTCCCTAATGGAAAAACAAAAGAATACCAGGGCTGGGTGGTGTCACCCCTGGTTGACACCACCAGGATTGGTTGAAGGGGGCACTGCTAGGATTTCGCGGGGCGTAGTAAAACCTGGGGGCGGAGACTGCATCAGAATAACTCCTCAGCAACATCCAGTAAATAAATAGATACTAACTAAAAAATAAAAAAGACAATTCCTTCCAACAGTTTGCTTTATAGCATGTAGCAGCTCATGTATTCAGTCATAGAGAAAAATAGAGTAGAATTAGAATTTCCTGTAAGCTCACTGATAACTTTTCTTGGGTCTTATTTAGAAAAATTGCTCAGCTCTGCCTGATAGTTTAAACATGTAAGTAGAGTTTTCCTTCATCAGTCTTCAGTGCATTTAACTGTGATCTAAATTGCATAGAGTAGAAATAAGAAGATGTGAAGTCTAATCATTTAGTAATCACAATGGCATTTTTGGTGCAGAGGAATAGGGAGTGGTGTCAGGAAATACTAGCACCTCGCAAGCACTAAGGATTGCCAACTGACTACCCTGATGCACAGGGTGCTCTCTCTGCTGGTATTTTACGCTCATATTCTTTTTTTTTTCTTTCTCCAGGGTTATTGCTGGGCTCGGTGCCTGCACCATGAATCCACTGCTCCTGGAGACCATTTTTTCCCCTTTTTGTTGCCCTAGTTGTTGCAGCCTCATTGTGGTATTATTGCCATTGTTGACGTTGCTTTGTTGTTGGATAGGACAGAGAGAAATGGAGAGAGGAGGGGAACACAGAGAGGAGGAGAGAAAGACAGACCCCTGCAGACCTGCTTCACCGCCCCTGAAGCGACTCCCCTGCAGGTGGGGAGCCGGGGGCTCGAACCGGGATCCTTACACTGGTCCTTGTGCTTTTTGCCACATGCGCTTAACCCACTGCGCCACCGCCCGACTCCCTGCGCTCATATTCTTTTAAAAATATATTTATTTATTTATTTATTTTCGTTGCCCTTTTTGTTTTATTGTTGTAGTTATTGATGTTGTTTGTTGTTGGATAGGACAGAGAGAAATGGAGAGAGGAGGGGAAGACAGAGAAGGGGAAAGAAAAGCCTGTTTTACCACTTGTGAAGAGACTCCAGGCATCATTAAGGTGGTTCTTGCGCTTTGTGCCACTTGTGCATAACTGGCTGTGCTAACGCCCGATTCCCTTAGGCTCATATTCTAAGAGAACAGATACATTGACTTGATCCACCTCAGGGATCCTGAAACACTCTAGTGTTTAAACTTAAAAAACTTAAAGTGAAACACTCTAGTGTTTAACTTTAAAAAGAGTCTGATTTTGTTTAGTGGGCTGGGTGTTGTGCAGTGGTAGAGTTCAGGACTTGTAAGCATGAGGTCCTAAATTCGATTCTAACACCATATCAATCAGATCAATGCACTGGTTCTCTTTTGTTAAATAAATTAAAAATATATTTATTAATCAGAAACTGAGTTTATGTGTTGTAGGAATAACTATAGGGATCTAAAGTGCTAAAACATCATATTCCTCTAACCATTTTAAGCTCCTTTATTTAAGAAAGTCCATGAGAAACCAGATATTTATTATTTTGCATACTAAGCTAGAACTTGACTTGTGAGAATTTCCTTATAAGCTTACTGTCATTGGGGTCAGTCTTCATGGGTTAAAAAGGCAGTATGGTGAAACTAAGCATCTTAATGTGTCCTTACTCCTGGAAACAACTGGACAAGAATTAGAAAGTTTGTGCTGCTATTACCACCTAACCCTACTCAAGCCTACCCTGTGTGTTCAGGTTTAATGTATTTCACATGGATTAACCTCTTTACATATTAGTGCCACATTGTAGTATAATAAGAATGCCTTTCTTTGTCTGAAAGTTATTTTATCTACAGAACCTAACTTCTTTGCTTAATAACCCTCTATCCATCTAGCTGGTGTTATAAAGTAACTAGAACATGTGGAGTGTTTTACTGTGTCACTTCTTTGTCGGTAATGATACTACTAAGATAAAGTACGTCTGGATCATTTCTTGTTAAAAATATCCCCCTGGGAGTTGGGCATTAGCAAAGTGGGTTAAGCACAGGTGGCACAAAACACAAGGACCAGGCTAAGGAACCCTGGTCAAGCCCCAGGCTCCCCACCTGTAGTGGAGTAGCTTCACAGGCAGTGAAGCAGGTCTGCAGTTGTCTATCTTTCTCTCCTTCTCTCCGTCTTCCCCTCCTCTCTCCACTTCTCTTTGTCCTATCCAACAACCATGAAAATAGTAACTACAAAAAAAGGGCAACAAAAGGACTAAATAAATAAATAAATAAATAAACTATTCCTCTAAGCTTGCCTCTAGAGTTTTCTTAGAGACAGAACAGAAGCTTTTGTCAAAGGCTACTTCTAGGGGGGATCTTCCTCCTGGATGCTTTTTCTTGGTGGAAGTCTACCCCTAGACACCTGGGCATTGTAGTGAACTAAGGTGTTTGCAGTGCTGCATCCAGATGTGTCACGTTCTGAAAGGGAAGGACTGTCACCTCTCAGTGTGGATAAAGCCTCTCAGTTGTCTTCTCTTGTGATAGTAAGATTTTTCTTGAAAGATTGAAGTGATAATATAATAAAGGCAACTTATGGCAAGCTCACAGCTAGCATGGTGGAAGAGAAGTCAACTCTCACTGTTTGCAGATGATATGATAGTATGCATAGAAAAGCTTAAAGAATCCAGCAGTAAGCTCTTGGAAATTATCAAGCAATATACTAAGGTGTCAGGCTACAAAATTAACATATATAAGTCAGTGGCATACCTCTATGGAAACACTGAATTAACAGAAGGAGAAATCCAGAAATCAATCCCTTTTACTGTAGCAATGAAAACAATAAAATATGTAGGAATAAACCTAAAAAAAAAGTGAAAGATTTGTATACTGGGAATTATGAGTCAATATTCAAGGAAATAGAAAAAGAATTGGAAGAATTAACATCATCAAAATGAATATGCTATCCAGAACCATATATATTTTTTATTTTTAAAAGTTTTTATTATCTTTATTACTGGATAGAGACAGAAAAATTAAGAGGGGTGGGAGAGGTAGAGAGGGAGAGAGACAGAAAGACACCCTCAGCTCTGTTTCACCATATGTGAAGCTTGCTCCCTGCAGGTTGTGGCCAGGGGCTTGAACCTGGGTCCTTGTGCACTGTAATGTGTGCTCTCAACTGGCTGTGCCACCACCCTGCCTTTCATTTTTGATACTTTGAGGAACTTCCATTTGCTTTATCTAGAGCCTGGACCAGTTTACATGTCTCCACACAGTGTACAAGGATCCTTTTTTATTTCATACCCTCACCAACAACTGCTGTTTCTGATACTGGGGATTTGGCAGTGTGATTTTACTTATTTATTAATTTTATTTTAGTGAGTGGGAGGTAGAGCTATGAAGAGAAAGACTCCTTGGCTCTGGCTTATGGAGGTGCTAAGGAAATGAACCTGAAACCTTGAATCCTCAGCATGTCAGTCTTTTTTTTTCTTTTCTTTTTTTTATTTAAGAAAGGATTAATTAACAAAACCATAGGGTAGGAGGGGTACAACTCCACACAATTCCCACCACCCAATCTCCATAACCCATTCCCTTCCCTAATAGCTTTCCCATTCTCTATCTCTCTGGGAGCATGGACCCAGGGTCATTGAGGGTTGCAGAAGGTAGAAGGTCTGGCTTCTGTAATTGCTTCCCTGCTGAACATGGGCGTTGACTGGTTGGTCCATACACCCAGTCTGTCTCTCTCTTTCCCTAGTAGGGTGTGTCTCTGGGGAAGCTGAGCTCCAGGACACATTGGTGGGGTCTTCAATCCAGGGAAGCCTGGCCAGCATCCTGGTGGCATCTGGAACCTGGTGATTGAAAAGAGAGTTAACATACGAAGCCAAACAAATTGTTGAGCAATCATGGACCCAAAGCTTGGAATAGTGGAGAGGAAGTGTTAGGGAGGTACTCACTGCAAACTCTAGTGTACTTCTGCTTTCAGGTATATATTTTGCAGTAGTTTATGGATACGTGTGAACATAAGCTCTCTCTCACAGAAACTGGTGTATATCTAGGTTATGGGACTTTGTTAGAAAGTGAACCACCTGAGATGAAATTAGAGTGTACTATAAAAGGAAAGGTCTCACCCGAGTACTGAAGCTGAAGGGTTGTCATTCCACACGTGAAGTCTCTGGACACAGTCTGAGGTGAAGCATGTTGAGGTGGCAATCGTTGCGTTGGTTAGGTTGTGATCGGCAGATGCAATATTATTTGGTATGGATTGGGAGAGGCATACGGGAAAGTGGGCCCTATCCAAGGGTTCCAGGACTGGGGGAAGTAGAGGCTCTATAGTGGAGATGTGAGGTTCCTGCTGTCTTAGGGTTCAAAAAGACAATCGATAGTTAATGTTATCATCACATTATTTGGTAATTGGGTTAACTTTGAAAAGTCCTTTTTTATGGTTTGCTGTACAGTATCCAGTATCTTGTATATAGCTGTGCTATTGGATGCTTCTAATCTACTTGGTCTAGGCTTTTGAGAGAGTCCGTGTATCAAATACACAGCCTATATATTAAAAAGATTCAGTTTGTGTTTTGAAAAACTTTGAGACATACAATTGATTTTCCCCCTCTCATATTAATTAACTACTGATTTATATGTCTACATTTTGCTAGGAGTGTACATAAACACCATTCCCACCACCAAAAGACTGTGACCCATCCCTCCCACCCACTCCCACCCCCCACTGTCCCAGGAAGCTGCATGTCTACCCCTCACCACAGGGTTTTTATTTTGGTGCCCTACTTACAATTTGGTCAGGTCCTGCTTTTAGTTTCCCTTTCAGATCTTCTTAGTTAACTTCTGTTGATGAGTGGGATCATCCCATACATACTCATCTTTATCTTTCTGACTTAGCTCACTTAAGATAATTCCTTCTAGCTCTGTCCAAGATGGGTCAGAGCTATGAAGAGAAAGACTCCTTGGCTCTGGCTTATGGAGGTGCTAAGGAAGTTTACCTGAGACCTTGAATCCTCAGCATGTCAGTCTTTTTCATAACTATTATCCCATCCCCCCCATTCAAGAATTTTAAAAATAATAATGATTAAATGAAAAAGCAGTGATCCATTTCTGACTTTATAGATGTATTAAGAGTCAGATTAATGAATCCATAGAAATCTCCTTAGATGATCTTAATTATTTTAAATAAAAAATATCATTTAACCTAAAAAAAAATTGAGATGTAGTTGCAATCTTATTTGATTTATGGCATCCTTAATTCTCATTATTTGCCCCAGATATCTCAGAAGCAGAATGAAGTATCTTATGCTTTATAAGATACATACACACATGCACAAACCTCACAGATAACTATAATATCTGTGTAAATTTTCCACCTTCAGAAAAATTAAAATAATTGTAGAATTTGGGGCTGTTGGGTTGGGGTTAAAGACGAGACCAGAGTCGCTCAAAGTTTAGGATTTTTTCTCCACTGCTAAGAGATGAGCTACCGCTGGAGGGTAGTGTTTGACAATTAAAAAAATTCAGAGCCTAGTACCCTTGGCTTTATTTCAGAGAGAAGACATTTTGCCAACAGTACAGAGACAGTTATCTTCTCATTCAACTGCCTGGGTTTCCCCGGGGAGGGTATTTAACTCTTTTCTTTGTCTCTAGTCTTTGTAGTCCATAGAACTCAGATGATCTAAGAAATCCCCCCATGAGCCCCAGTGATTTCACCTACAGGTTATTTAGGAAACCCGAGTCTCTGTATCTGCTGCTTTCTGACTTGAACTGCCTTGTCTTCAGCACTCAGATAATTAATAGAGGAATGCTGCCTCAGGTGTTACTGTGAGTCTGGTTTTGAGAGGCTTCCTTGTGACTGTATGAATGAGATACACTCTTTTTAGAGAGAATACACAACAAGATTTCTTTCACTGCCCACAAGGACTTCTTTGGATTGCTTCCAAATCTTTCCTGGATCCTAAAATTGTCTATTTATCCCAGCTGGAAATATATATATATATATGCACACACACACACACACACACACACACACACACACACACACACACACACACACACACATATATATATATATATATCCAGGGTTATATCTGAGGCTTGGTGCCTGTACTACAAATCCACTGCTCCTGGAGGCCATTTTCCCCATTTTTGCTGCCTTTGCTGGTGTTATTTTTTTAAATTTTATATTTATAAAAAGGAACATTGACTAAACCATAGGATAAAAGAGGTACAGCTTTGCACATTTACCACCACCAGACCTCCTTATACCATCCCCTCCCCTGATAGCTTTCCTATTCTTTAACCCTCTGGGAGTATGGATCCAAGATCATTGTGGGATGCAGAAGTCCACTGGAAGTTCTGGCTTCTCTAATTGCTTCCCTGCTGAACATGGATGCTGATCCATACTCCCAGCCTGTCTCTCTCTTTCCCTAGTGGGGAAGGGCTCTGGGGAAGTGGAGCTCCAAGTCACATTGGTGGGGTTGTCTGTCCAGAGAAGTCTGGTCACATCCTGCTAACATCTGGAACCCGGTGGCTGAAAAGAGTGAGTTAATATACAAAGCCAAACAAATTGTTGAACAATCATAGACCTAAAGGCTGTAATAGTGCAGATGAAGTGTTGATGGGTCCTCCATTTTGTAGATAGCTAATAGGCATATTTTAATTATATTTCAAAGGCCCTGTAGTTATACTAGTGTTTTTTTGTTTTTGTTTTTGTTTTGCATGAGCTTGAAATCTGATATGCAGGTGGATCCTAATTATTGTCTGGGGAGACAATGTCATGTCTGGAAAAGGGAAAGACAGCTGGATGAGGGAAGAGAGTAGCTTCCTAATATGGGAAAGGGGTATAAATATTACTGTAAACCCCATCAATTTGATGTGATCTGGGGCCCATAATTAACAACCCTGTAAACAATGTTTCTTCAATAACATGATATTGGGGTAAAAAAAGATTTGATTATTTTTGTGAACCAAATCATGAAGTACAAGTGTCAATTATAAAAGTATCAGGGCCAGGATAGATAACATAATGGTTATGCAGGGAGACTCCCATGCCTGAGGTCCCGATGTCCCAGGTTCAATCCTCCATACCACAAAAACTAGAGCTAATGAGTGCTCTAGTAAAATAAATAAATAATAAATAAGTAAATAAATGTATATAGAGAGAGACAGTAAAATACTGTATTTTTTCAAGGACAATTATTGTCCTCATGACAACCTTTATTAGAATCATCAAATAAGTAAATGCTGAAAAAAGGGATGCTAAAATTCTATTAAAATCCTAGCTCTATTTCCTTCTTAGCTTGAGGACAGATCTCACAAACCTAATACTGGCTAGAAAAGCCACTCAACACTTTAACAACTGAAAGAGAAAGTCTAAGCTTGTCTGATAAAGAAGGGACTCCAAAAGTTGGATAAGGGCAGGAGACTGGCTCACTCAATGATGGTCTCTTTAGCCAGTTTCAAGCCACTCTTATCACCTAGGGTCCTATCCATAGGATCATAAGACTCCCCCACAGATGTTGTGGGGCAAGACCTCTAGGAGTTCCCTCTCTCTAACACCATTGGTCACATCCATTGGGAATATTACCATAAGCACTGTGTTTAAAAAGGGAGTTGCCTCAGATAAATCACATCTAGAGACAGCTTCAGAAACTGATGGAAAATTTCCTTTCCTTTTATGTTCATTTCCACCTCCGCATTTCAGAGACAATGTGCAGGTGTTTAAAATCCCTGAAAAGCATGCTT
Organism: Erinaceus europaeus; assembly: GCF_950295315.1. Classification (NCBI taxonomy): domain Eukaryota; kingdom Metazoa; phylum Chordata; class Mammalia; order Eulipotyphla; family Erinaceidae; genus Erinaceus; species Erinaceus europaeus. The sequence goes on from NC_080163.1 coordinate 175,467,585, forward strand.
TCTCTTCATTTTTTTGCTGAGATTATGTGTGAGGAAATTTTATTTATTTGTTTAAATTTCTCAATTTACTTTTTTAATTAATAGTATTTTTCAAAGAGATGTAGAGACACACACAGAGAAACCCATATTTAATTTTAAATGTCTTCTTTAGGGAAATGTTTATTTTTAATATTTTATTTATATATCTATTTCCTGGGTAGAGACAGAGATTGAGAGGGAAGCAGGAGATGATGAGAAGAGAGAAAGGACAATTAGGAAAGTGCCCTTCATTTTCCCAGGATGCCAGTTTGACCTGTGACTTCTTTTTTTTAAATTGTATTATTTTCCCTTTTGTTGCCCTTGTTGTCTTTTTTATTGTTGTTGTGGTTATTATTGTTGTTGTTATTGATGTGGTTGTTATTGGATAGGACAGAGAGAAATTGAGAGAGGAGGGGAAGACAGAGGGGGCAGAGAAAGATAGACACCTGCAGACCTGCTTCACCTCCTGTGAAGCGACTCCCCTGCAGGTGGGGAGCCGGGGGCTGGAACCCGGATCCTTATGCCGGTCCTTGTGCTTTGCACCACCTGTGCTTAACCCACTGCACTACCGCCCGACTCCCAAGAGTGAAAGAACGTATGAGAGCATTTTGTGTGCTGGCCAGCGTGTGAGTGGAAGGGTGAAGGTGGTCCTTGGCGTGACTGCCGTGTTCAGTGTTACCTTGTTTGTTTTCTTACTTTTCCATTTTGACAAGGAAATGGGACAGGCTGTCCAAAACCAGCTCACTTCACCCCTTTGGAATATCTGATTAAAAATTTCCCAGATTTCTCCAGAAGGGCCTCTGGATTCAGGGTTCAGGTAGATGCCTTCACATTGAGGAAGTTTTGTGCAAGAGAATGGCCCACCTTTGGAGTAGGTTGGCCAGAGGAAGGAAGCCTGGATTGAGAAACATGTGCCGCTGTGCAAGATGTGATTTTCGGGGACCCTGGGCACCCGGATCAGATGCCATATATCAAAGTCTGGATGGGTATTATCCATGACCAGCCTAAGTATTTACAGGAATGTCAGAGGAACCCCAATGAGAAAAGCAAGCCAGGAGTGTACATAGCCCGGGGGGACAGGAGAAATGGGACTCTTAGGAGACCCACCTGTCCTGTTCTCCCTGAAACTCCCCCAAGACTGAGAAGATGGAGGAATGGAAATCCCACTCCATATTCTGGTTCCCTTAGGGCCACTGCTCCTGAGCCAGATTCTACATCTGGGGTCCCGTCGCGTCTCTTAAGTCCGCCCCACACCAGAGCGGGAACGACCTATGGACAGCACCAGCGGGAACTTTTCCTTTAAGGGAGGCAGGGGAGTCGGATGCCAGGGGGAGGCCGCTGAGGGTGTGTGTCCCTTTCACCACCTCTGACTTGTGTAACTGGAAGAACCAGAATCCTCCTTTTTCAGCAGATCCAGAGGGAGTGGCTACCCTGCTGGAGTCCATCTTTTATACTCATCAACCCACTTGGGTCGATTGTCAGCAGCTGTTAAATACTTTGTTCACCATGGAGGAAAGGGAAAGAATTAAGCAGGAGGGAAAGGAACAGGTCCGGGACCACCGAGGAGAACCACCTACAAACCAGGACATGGTGGAGGAGGTGTTCCCCCAGACCCGCCCCAAGTGGGACCCCAACACAAGCGCCGGATCTGAAGCCCTTGCTAGGTACCACCAGACTGTATTGAGAGGCATTCGGGCTGCAGGCCGAAAGCCTACTAATTTGTCTAAGGTGACCGAGTGTATACAGGGTGCGAATGAGAGCCCAACTGCTTTCCTAGAGAGGCTTTACCAGGTGTATCGAACCTGGACCCCCATAGATCCTAAAGCCACCGAGAATGTGCAGGCTGTCATCCTCCACTTCGTAGCTGAATCCGCCACAGATATTAGAAAGAAGCTGCAGAAGTTAGAGGGTTTTCAAGGGACATCTCTCTCTGAATTATTGGCAATTTCCCAGAAGGTTTTTGAAAATAGGGAGGACCCGGCGAAGACCACGGTGGAACTACATAAGAAGATGACCTGGGTCCTGTTGGCAAGGGAAACAGGAGGAGAAAAAGGTTGGGGACTAACAAGGAAGGCAGGAAGGGCCAAGTTCCTAGGAAAAGATCAGTGTGCATTTTGTAAAAAAGAAGGACACTGGAAGGATAAGTGCCCAGAGCAGAGAAAAAGGGAAGGGGCCTAGCAGAGAAGAAGAAGCGCCCCTCCTGGTCCTAGATTAGGAGGGTCAGGGCTCCCTCAACCCCTGGGAGCCCAGGGAAAAACTCTCGGAAGGGGGAGAGCAGCCGCTGCCCTACTGATGAAAAAGACTACTAAATTGACTTTTGGACAAACTCTGGAGATTGTAACTACCCACAATCTGGCCAGTCTACTTCACTCTCCCCCCGGCTGGTGGATGACTAACTCTCAGGTCACCCATTACCAGGTGCTGTTACTGGATCCGCCCTGTACCACTTTTAAGCAGACTGAGGCTTTGAATCCTGCCACCCTGCTCCCCAACGCGGAGGAGGAAGTCACCCATGACCTTGGAGAGATCCTGGAAACCCTGACCTCGCTGAGAGCTGATCTGACGGAGGTTCCACTGCTGGATGCACAGGACAGTGTACGGTATGCAGGGGCTGCCATAGTCACAAACCAGAAGGTCCTGTGGGCTGCATCGTTGCCACAAGGGACTTCAGCCCAAAAGGCAGAGCTGATAGCTCTCACGCAAGCACTCAAATGGGGAGCAGGGAAGAAGATAAATGTGTACACTGACAGCAGGTATGCCTTTGCCACTGTTCATGTTCATGGGACACTATATCAAGAAAGGGGATTGTTGACTGCAGGGGGAAAAGCTATCAAGCATGCTCAAGAAATATTAGCCCTGCTGGCAGCTATATGGGGACCGGAGAAGGTTGCTGTGATTCACTGCAAAGGGCACCAAAAAAAGATGACTCTGATGTTGCGCGGGGTAATCAGTTCGCTGATAAAACCGCTCGGGAGGCAGCCCAAAGACTAGTGGGGACCCATGCTCAGCTAGTGGTGTCCTCGCCAGAGGAGATACTAAAAGAATGGAAACCAGGATATTCAGGACAAGAGGAAGAATTGGGTAAAAGGCTCGGAGGAAAACCGAGTGAAGATGGATGGATCATCCTCCCTGAAGAGAGGATTCTGCTTCCCCAACAATTGGGAACACAGGTGGTAACGCTGGCACATGGAAGCACTCATACCGGGGGAGACAAACTGGCTGAATTAATCAATAAATTTTATTTGATAGTAGGTTTACATAGGATCTCCCGAAGTGTGGCAAGCCACTGTGCCACATGTGCCAGGGTCAATGCCAGCCCCGTCCAGGTTAAGGGATCTGGAACCCGGTGGCAAGGGGAGGAACCCGGAGAGCACTGGGAATTGGACTTCACTGAGATGCCTGAGGCTCCAGGAGGCTCTAAGTATCTCTTAGTCATGGTAGACACTTTTTCAGGATGGGCTGAAGCCTTCCCCACTAGGAAAGAGACTTCCCAGGTAGTAGTAAAGCAATTGGTCTTTGAAATTATTCCAAGGTTTGGACTTCCTTATTCTCTGGGGTCGGACAGTGGCCCGGCATTCATCGCCAAGGTCACCCAACAATTGGCTGAAACTTGGCAAATTAAATGGAAACTGCATTGCATTTATCGCCCCCAGAGCTCAGGGCAAGTAGAAACGATGAATAGGACACTTAAGGAAAGTTTAACAAAATTAAAAATAGAGGCTGGCGGGAACTGGGTTTCCCTTTTAACCTTTGCATTGTTAAAAAGTATAAATATCCCATATGTTTCTGGATTTACCCCATTTGCAATTATGTATGACAAATTGCCTACTCTTGTGCCCAGGGTAGGGGCCGAGAAATTGGCCGAGGTGGCACGAGGTAATTTCCTAGAGTCCCTACAGGCTTTGCAGGTGGAGCAAAGAAAGGCCAGCCTCGCCATCTGGAACGTGAAGCCTGGAACCCAGAGGGAGGAAGGCCAGGACCGGATCGGCCCCCCTTGTTCGAGCCTGGTGATTCCGTGTTGGTGGAGAAGTTGCATCCTGATCATCTTGAGGCCCGGTGGGAAGGACCGTGCACCGTGGTCCTAAGCACACCAACCACTGCAAAGGTCGCTGGGAAGCGACGTTGGATTCACCACACACGCTTGGACAAGTTTGCTGTGGACCCCCCAGAGGCAGATGGCCGGAGAGGATGGCACGCTGTGTCTACCGCGGAACAAATGAAGATCCGACTGGTCTCGGGCTAGTCCTGGTGCTCCTGCTTTGCTTTGGCTGGAGTTCTCAAGTGTCCTCTCTGTATGTATGGAAGGTGGTGAATGAGAATGGAAAGGTGGTGGCCTTCCAGCCAACTGCAGTACAACCGATACTCACTTTTGACCTATGTGACCTGTTTGGAGCAGACTGGGACGCGCAGAAATGGCCCCTTGTCCGGAAAGGGAGGAACTGGACCAGTCAATGGGGAATTACGAATGATGGAGGGTGTGACACCATCTACTGAGAGACCTGCCTTCAGAAGCTACCCTTCTATGTCTGCCCCAAAGAGGAATGGGTTCAGGACACCAAATGCCAGGGAGAAACCCACTTCTTTTGTGGCCAGTGGGGAGAATGTTTGACTATATCCTCTGAGATGAACAATGACAATCACATAATATTCTCAAGGGTGAGCTATCCGACCACCCCCATCTGCAGCTCTACATGAGAGTGTAACCCTGCGGAGGTAAAAGTTAAGACTTGGTATGAGACTGACCTTTGGGTAAAGGGAAGGGTGTGGGGCGTCCGATTGATATTTACCAGGAAGGACCCCGGTGCATATTTTACTATCCAGTTGCAAGTGCTACCATGTACCTAGAACCCTATCGGACCTCTGAAACCAATTATTACTCTGGTCTCTATGATCCGGAAAATCAAGGATTTGATTGTCAGCTAAGACTAGTGGGGAATGTGACAGGCGGTAACAAGCGGTTACAATAAAAAACCCCTCTCTGAGATGCATCTAAGTAGATTTTAAGTTCCCATTTTAGTTTTAGGTCTTAAGTTTTAAGTTCCACTTTTCTCTTAGAAGTTAAGTTGTTTGCTGAGTGGAGTGAAAAGTCTCTTGCCCTTTTCCCTTTGAAAAACAGGACTAATCAGTGGAGGCCATCGGGTGTTTTTGCAGAGTTCTGCATGAGGGCTAGCCTTATGAGGACCTTTGCACAGATTAGAGGTATACTGGTCTCCAGATGGTATGGCCAGATGGTAGGGGAACGTGGGGACCTAGACCCTGGTTAAGTCCCATTGGTTGTGTGGTTTTGCAAGGTTTAAAATTTGCCCGCGCTTTGCTTTGAATGGATCCCGCTTTTTGCTTGGTTTGAAATAATTGGATTCCGCGCTTTCCATATGATGTAATTGGATATAGATTGTTAAGATGGTGTGTTCCCCCTCCCTGAGTGTATTTTGAATTCCTATAAATTGTGTGGTTTGAGCCCAGTTCGGGGTCGAGCTGGTAGGCTGTTACTAGCTGCCACTTGGCCAAAACTCGAGTTCGTGAATAAAGATCTTTTGCTTTTGCTTCCTTGCAGTGGATGGTGGTTTGATTTTGCTCGTTACCACCCACTAGACAAAAAGTTTAAAAGAACAGTCTTAGTCAGAGGGCTTCATGTCTTCCACCAGGAAGTTTACACATAGATGGCAGGACTGAGGAACAATTCAAAATCCTGCAATGTATTAGAATATAATTGTTCTCAATTGTATATTGTATATCATACTACTAGGAAAAAGAAAGGGTCAGTTCTAGGAAGGGGAAGGATGGCTGTAGGCATTCCAGCAGACACCCAGGTGGCGTCACTGATTGCAGACCTGCCAGGGGAGCCCCCAACAAGGTGCTGAGAGGAGCCCTGAGCTCCTTAGCAGCTGAGCAGGGTGTAGACAGGGAGCTGCCTGGACCCTGCAGAGAGAGGTCTGAGATGGTCCATCACTGCGCCTTTCTGTAGGTGTCACTCTCCCAGCTTGAAATTAGGAGGCTGTCTTATTGTCATGCCTGAAATGAAACACAGAGAGCTGTCTTAGATAAGTCACATTCTTAGATAGTAGCTTCCTCTTGATTCCTGAAGAAATGTATTATCCCAGGAGAAAATTTCTCCAAGGAGATAAATGCATCAAGGGGCTGTGTGGTGCCCACCTGGTGAGCACACATGCCACAGTGAGTAAGGTCCTGGGTTAATATGCCTGTACCCACCTGCAGAAAAGGAAAGCTTCAGGAGCTGGAAAGCAGAGCTGTAGGTGTCTCTCCTTCTCTCCTTCTCTGTCTCTCCCGCCCATTTTAATTACTGTCTCTAGCCATTAGGTAAATTGAATCATTAACAAAAGAGTTAAATATATTAAAACCTAGTCAGCACAGAGTAGAAACCTTTCCTTTTAACACAATACAGCAAATTTCTGCAGCCTTCTCCCAGACTGTGCTGCCAGAAGAATGAAGTCCTGCCATTGTTGGGATGTGATTCTCTTGTCCTGTTTTAAACAACCAGAACACCATGTGTCTCACACAGACTGGTTGCTAGACTAATCTCACATGGCCTAGGCTCACCCAGAATCATGGTGTAGATGAGGAGTGTCCAGGAGCCTGGTCACCTTTGTACCACTGGCATCAGTCAGGAAGAAGGCGCCTACCTCTAGCAGAACAGGGACCAGGATGGAGGGTCTCACTCCTCGCTCTCCTCCTCATTAAGCTCTGTGTGGTTGTGGGTGCACAGCACTGCCATGAGGCAGGAGAACTGAGTGCAGGTGGCCTTCTCCTTCTGGTGGACCAGATGGACACAGTCCCTGATATCCTCCACTGCCAGGTTCACAGGGATGATGGGGTTGCCCAGGGCATAGTTGTAGAGTGACACCTTGTGGGTGGCCCTGTCCCCATAGCCCATCAGATAGTCAACCCTGGGCTCAGAGGCGGTGAGGTCCAGCAGAGGCAGCCATGAGAGGGCCCCGTGCAGACGGGTGGACACGGAGCTCTGCCAGATGCTTTCCACATCATGGAGGGTGGTGACAGTGTTACCCAGCTGGTCCACAGCCACCAAGATGCTCTTCTGGTGGCCTCTGCCAACAGAGCTGCCCAGGGTCCAGGTAGAGTCACCTCCAGCACAGAGTCCTGTGAACATAGCAGTGGGTTTAGCAATGGACAAAGGAGGCACCCCAGGCAGCAGAGCAGAGGCAGTGAGAGGATGAAGGAATCAGAGAACCAAGGGGCCAAGGGTCCACTATCTCACTGACACCATTGCAGAGGGACTGATGGGGAGAGCAAACCCAGGCTTAAATCTAGGAGACGAGTCCTGCATGTCAGCAGGAAAATGTTTAATGAGAGTTGAGACAGGAGAACAGGACTCCCTAATTTTTACTGAGTTTGAAGTTGTGGAACTGGAGTTGGCTTTTTAATTGAGAACTTAAGAGGTTTCTGTAAACTTGACACTGGAAGTATCATGCTGGGTCATTGTTAATTCTGGTGTATATTCTGGTCCCATTTCCCCAGGGAGTTTGGTTTTCAGTGTCCTGAGCTTGTTTTCAGGAGGGGATAGATGGCCAGAGAGGTGGCACTTGCAGCAAAGGGTGCAGTTCCCCTCTCCCCTGCTGAGCTGACCTGGGGACCTGGGCTTGAGGAGGAGCTGACCTGGGGTGTCCTCTAGTAGCTGCTCCAAAAGGAAGGACTCCTGGTGGCTGGAAGCCGAGCTGGAGTCTTCCTGTTCCTGTGACAGGTCCTCAGTCACGGGTGGTGGTGCCATTCCATTTTCACAGTGGTAGTCACAGTCTGTGAGGAGAGAAATCCAAGCATAGGTTCAGGCTGAGGTGCCCTGATGAGCCCATCATGACCACATAGTGTGCACACAGCATGGCAAGGGAGCTGTGTTTTTCAGGGAGACGTGCATGGTTTCTGGGGGCTACTGGGTTCCTGCCAATCCTGTGTCCCCCAATGGGATTGGTTTTCAGGGTCATGAGCTTGTTTCAGGAAGGCATTTACAGGCACCCAGGGTGTCCCCTCTCCCCTGATGGTCTCCACATGCCAGGCTGGGGGAGTCATCGACTTCAAGTGGAAACTCCTCAGTGGCCGGCATTTGGCCCACTTCATGCTCCTGCAGATGTTTGCCATCTAGATGGAGAGAAACCTCAGTCTAGGTCCAGGCTGACCATGAAGAGACTCACCTCATGTAGAATATGACACACGGACCTTCTCCTGGACCTTCTTTGCTAAGAAGGCTGTGTCTCTGTGTCGCTGTATCCCTGAATCTGACAGGAGACCCGGCACTCACATGTGCCCAAGAAAAGTGTTGACAAAATAAAGAGGAAGATGCTCTTATACATTCC